>NC_090725.1:249318844-249515031 GCF_036898095.1 Palaemon carinicauda | reverse complement strand
GTTCTTTGACCTCTTTTTAGCTCCCACAACCCTTGCATTAGAAGTTCTTTGACCCCTTTTTAGCTCCCACACCCCTTGCATTAGATGATCTTTGACCTCTTTTTAGCTCCCACACCCCTTGCATTAGAAGTTCTTTGACCTCTTTTTAGCTCCCACATCCCTTGCATTAGAAGTTCTTTGACCTCTTTCTAGCCCCTACACCTCTAGCATTAGAGGTTCTTTGATCTCTTTTTAGCTCCCACATCTGTAGCATTAGAAGTTCTTTGACCTCTTTTTAGCTCCCACACCCCTTGCATTAGAAGTTCTTTGACCTCTTTTTAGCTCCCACACCCTTTGCATTAGAAGTTCTTTGACCTCTTTTTGGCTCCCACACCCCTTGCATTAGAAGTTCTTTGACCTCTTTTTAGCTTCCCCACCCCTTGCATTAGAAGTTCTTTGACCTCTTTTTAGCTTCCACACCCCTTGCATTAGAAGTTCTTTGACCTTGTTTTAGCTATCCCTCCCCTTGCATTAAAGTTCTTTGACCTCTTTTTAGCTCCCACACCCCTTGCATAAGAAGTTCTTTGACCTCTTTTTAGCTCCTACACCCCTTGCATTGGAAGTTCTTTGACCTCTTTTTAGCTCCCACACCCTTTGCATTAGAAGTTCTTTGGCCTCTTTTTAGCTCCGAAACCACTTGCATTAGAAGTTCTTTGACCTCTTTTTAGCTTCCCCACCCCTTGCATTAGAAGTTCTTTGACCTCTTTTTAGCTCCCACACCCCTTGAATTAGAAGTTCTTTGACCTCTTTATAGCTCCCACACCTCTAGCATTAGAAGTTCATTGACCTCTTTTTAGCTCCCACACCCCTTGCATTAGAAGTTTTTTTATCTTTTTTTAGCTCCCACACCCCTTGCATTAGAAGTTCTTTGACCTTTTTTTAGCTTCCCCACCCCTTGCATTAGAAGTTCTTTGACCTCTTTTTAGCTCCCACACCCTTTGCATTAGAAGTTCTTTAACCTCTTTTTAGCTCCCACACCCCTTGCATTAGAAGTTCTTTGACCTCTTTTTAGCTCCCACACCCCTTGCATTAGAAGTTCTTTGACCTCTTTTTAAATCCCCCACCCCTTGCATTAGAAGTTCTTTGACCTCTTTTTAGCTCCCACACCCCTTGCATTAGAAGTTCTTTGACCTTTTTTTAGCTTCCCCACCCCTTGCATTTGAAGTACTTTGACCTCTTTAAGCTCCCAAACCCCTTGCATTAGAAGTTCTTTGACCTCTTTTTATCTCCCACACCCCTTGCATTAGAAGTTCTTTGACCTCTTTTTAGCTCCCACACCCCTTGCATTAGAAGTTCTTTGACCTCTTTTTAGCTCCCACACCCCTTGCATTATAAGTTCTTTGACCTCTTTTACCTCTTTTTAGCTCCCCCACCCCTTGCATTAGAAGTTCTTTGACCTCTTTTAGCTCCCACACCCCTTGCAGTAGAAGTTCTTTGACCTTTTTTTAGCTCCCACACCCCTTGCAGTAGAAGTTCTTTGACCTCTTTTTAAGCTCCCACACCCCTTGCATTAGAAGTTCTTTGACCTCTTTTTAGCTCCCACACCCCTTGCATTAAAAGTTCTTTGACCTTTTTTTTAGCTCCCACACCCCTTGCATTAAAAGTTCTTTGACCTCTTTTTAGCTCCCACACCCCTTGCATTAGTAGTTCTTTGACCTCTTTTTAGCTCCCACACCCCTTGCAGTAGAAGTTCTTTGACCTCTTTTTAGCTTCCCCACCCCTTGCACTAGAAGTTTTTTGACCTTTTTTTAGCTCCCACACCCCTTGCAGTAAAAGTTCTTTGACCTCTTTTCAGCTCCCACACCCCTTGCAATAAAAGTTATTTGACCTCTTTTTAGCTCCCACACCCCTTGCATTAGAAGTTCTTTGACCTCTTTTTAGCTACCACACCCCTTGCATTAGAAGTTCTTTGACCTCTTTTTAGCTACCACACCCCTTGCATTAGAAGTTCTTTGACCTCTTTTTATCTCCCACATCCCCTGCATTAGAAGTTCTTTGACCTCTTTTTAGCTCCCACAACCCTTGCATTAGAAGTTCTTTGACCCCTTTTTAGCTCCCACACCCCTTGCATTAGATGATCTTTGACCTCTTTTTAGCTCCCACACCCCTTGCATTAGAAGTTCTTTGACCTCTTTTTAGCTCCCACATCCCTTGCATTAGAAGTTCTTTGACCTCTTTCTAGCCCCTACACCTCTAGCATTAGAGGTTCTTTGATCTCTTTTTAGCTCCACATCTGTAGCATTAGAAGTTCTTTGACCTCTTTTTAGCTCCCACACCCCTTGCATTAGAAGTTCTTTGACCTCTTTTTAGCTCCCACACCCTTTGCATTAGAAGTTCTTTGACCTCTTTTTGGCTCCCACACCCCTTGCATTAGAAGTTCTTTTACCTCTTTTTAGCTTCCCCACCCCTTGCATTAGAAGTTCTTTGACCTCTTTTTAGCTTCCACACCCCTTGCATTAGAAGTTCTTTGACCTTGTTTTAGCTATCCCTCCCCTTGCATTAAAGTTCTTTGACCTCTTTTTAGCTCCCACACCCCTTGCATAAGAAGTTCTTTGACCTCTTTTTAGCTCCGAAACCCCTTGCATTAGAAGTTCTTTGACCTCTTTTTAGCTTCCCCACCCCTTGCATTAGAAGTTCTTTGACCTCTTTTTAGCTCCCACACCCCTTGAATTAGAAGTTCTTTGACCTCTTTATAGCTCCCACACCTTTACCATTAGAAGTTCTTTGACCTCTTTTTAGCTCCCACACCCCTTGCATTAGAAGTTCTTTGACCTCTTTTTAGCTTCCCCACACCTTGCATTAGAAGTTCTTTGACCTCTTTTTAGCTCCCACACCCCTTGCATTAGAAGTTCTTTGACCTCTTTTTAGCTTCCACACCCCTTGCATTAGAAGTTCTTTGACCTCTTTTTAAATCCCCCACCCCTTGCATAAGAAGTTCTTTGACCTCTTTTTAGCTCCCACACCCTTTGCATTAGAAGTTGTTTGACCTTTTTTTAGCTCCCACACCACTTGCAGTAGAAGTTCTTTGACCTCTTTTTAGCTCCCACACCCCTTGCATTAGAATTTCTTTGACCTCTTTTTAGCTCACACACCCTTTGCATTAGAAGTTCTTTGACCTCTTTTTAGCTTCCCCACCCCTTGCATTAGAAGTTCTTTGACCTGTTTTTAGCTCCCACACCCCTTGAATTAGAAGTTCTTTGACCTCTTTTTTAGCTCCCACACCCCTTGCATTGAAAGTTCTTTGACCTATTTTTAGCTTCCCCACCCCTTGCATTAGAAGTTCTTTGACCTCTTTTTAGCTCCCACACCCCTTGCATTAGAAGTTCTTTGACCTCTTTTTAGCTCCCACACCCCTTGCATTAGAAGTTTTTTATCTCTTTTTAGCTCCCACGCCCCTTGCATTAAAAGTTCTTTGACCTTTCTTTAGCTTCCCCACCCCTTGCATTAGAAGTTCTTTGACCTCTTTTTAGCTCCCTCACCCTTTGCATTAGAAGTTCTTTGACCTCTTTTTAGCTCCCACACCCCTTGCATTAGAAGTTCTTTGACCTCTTTTTAGCTCCGACACCCTTTGCATTAGAAGTTCTTTGACCTCTTTTTAAATCCCCCACCCCTTGCATTAGAAGTTCTTTGACCTCTTTTTAGCTCCCACACCCCTTGCATTAGAAGTTATTTGACCTTTTTTTAGCTTCCCCACCCCTTGCATTTGAAGTACTTTGACCTCTTTTCAGCTCCCACACCCCTTGCATTAGAAGTTCTTTGACCTCTCTTTATCTCCCACACCCCTTGCATTAGAAGTTCTTTGACCTCTTTTTAGATCCCACATCCCTTGCAGTAAAAGTTCTTTGACCTCTTTTTAGCTTCCCCAGCCCTTGCATTATAAGTTCTTTGACCTCTTTTACCTCTTTTTAGCTCCCCCACCCCTTGCATTAGAAGTTGTTTGACCTCTTTTTAGCTCCCACACCCCTTGCAGTAGAAGTTCTTTGACCTTTTTTTAGCTCCCACACCCCTTGCAGTAGAAGTCCTTTGACCTCTTTTTAAGCTCCCACACCCCTTGCATTAGAAGTTCTTTGACCTCTTTTTAGCTCCCACATCCCTTGCATTAGAAGTTCTTTGACCTTTTTTTTAGCTCCCACACCCCTTGCATTAGAAGTTCTTTGACCTCTTTTTAGCTCCCACAACCCTTGCATTAGTAGTTCTTTGACCTCTTTTTAGCTCCCACACCCCTTGCAGTAGAAGTTCTTTGACCTCTTTTTAGCTTCCCCACCCCTTGCATTAGAAGTTCTTTGACCTTTTTTTAGCTCCCACACCCCTTGCAGTAAAAGTACTTTGACCTCCTTTTAGCTCCTACACCCCTTGCATTAGAAGTTCTTTGACCTCTTTTTAGCTCCCCCACCCCTTGCATTAGAAGTTCTTTGACCTCTTTTTAGCTACCACACCCCTTGCATTAGAAGTTCTTTGACCTCTTTTTATCTCCCACATCCCTTGCATTAGAAGTTCTTTGACCTCTTTTTAGCTCCCACAACCCTTGCATTAGAAGTACTTTGACCCCTTTTTAGCTCCCACACCCCTTGCATTAGATGATCTTTGACCTCTTTTTAGCTCCCACACCCCTTGCATTAGAAGTTCTTTGACCTCTTTTTAGCTCCCACATCCCTTGCATTAGAATTTCTTTGACCTCTTTCTAGCTCCTACACCTCTAGCATTAGAGGTTCTTTGATCTCTTTTTAGCTCCCACACCTGTAGCATTAGAAGTTCTTTGACCTCTTTTTAGCTCTCACACCCCTTGCATTAGAAGTTGTTTGACCTCTTTTTAGCTCCCACACCCTTTGCATTAGAAGTTTTTTGACCTCTTTTTAGCTCCCACACCCCTTGCATTAGAAGTTCTTTGACCTCTTTTTAGCTTCCCCACCCCTTGCATTAGAAGTTCTTTGACCTCTTTTTAAATCCCCCACCCCTTGCATTAGAAGTTCTTTGACCTCTTTTTAGCTCCCACACCCCTTGCATTAGAAGTTCTTTGACCTTGTTTTAGCTATCCCTCCCCTTGCATTAGAAGTTCTTTGACCTCTTTTTAGCTCCCACACCCCTTGCATTAGAAGTTCTTTGACCTCTTTTTAGCTCCCACACCCCTTGCATTGGAAGTTCTTTGACCTCTTTTTAGCTCCCACACCCTTTGCATTAGAAATTCTTTGGCCTCTTTTTAGCTCCGAAACCCCTTGCATTAGAAGTTCTTTGACCTCTTTTTAGCTTCCCCACCCCTTGCATTAGAACATCTTTGACCTCTTTTTAGCTCCCACATCCCTTGCATTAAAAGTTCTTTGACCTCTTTTTAGCTCCCACACCCCTTGCATTAGAAGATCTTTGACCTCTTTTTAGCTCCCACACCTCTAGCATTAGGGGTTCTTTGACCTCTTTTTAGCTCCCAAACCTCTAGCATTAGAAGTTCTTTGACCCTTTTTAGCTCCCACACCTGTAGCATTAGAAGTTCTTTGACCTCTTTTTAGCTCCCACACCTCTAGCATTAGAAGTTCTTTGACTTCTTTTTAGCTCCCACACCTCTAGCATTAGAAGTTCTTTGACCTCTTTTTAGCTCCCACACCTCTAGCATTAGAAATTCTTTGACCTCTTTTTAGCTTCCACACCTCAGGCATTAGAAGTTCTTTGACTTCTTTTTAGCTCCCACACCTCTAGCATTAGAAGTTCTTTGACCTCTTTTTAGCTCCCACACCTCTAGCATTAGAAGTTCTTCGACCTCTTTTTAGCTCCCCCACACCTTGCATTAGAAGTTCTTTGACCTCTTTTATCTCCCACACCCCTTGCAGTAAAAGTTCTTTGACCTCTTTTTAAGCTCCCACACCCCTTGCATTAGAATTTCTTTGACCTCTTTTTAGCTCCCACACCCCTTGCATTAGAAGTTCTTTGACCTTTTTTTAGCTCCCACACCCCTTGCATTAGAAGTTCTTTGACCTCTTTTTAGCTCCCACACCCCTTGCATTAGTAGTTCTTTGACCTCTTTTTAGCTCCCACACCCCTTGCAGTAGAAGTTCTTTAACCTCTTTTCAGCTTCCCCACCCCTTAAATTAGAAGTTCTTAGACCTTTTTTTAGCTCCCACACCCTTTGCATTAGAAGTTCTTTGACCTCTTTTTAGCTTCCCCACCCCTTGCATTAGAAGTTCTTTGACCTCTTTTTAGCTCTCACACCCCTTGCATTAGAAGTTCTTTGACCTCTTTATAGCTCCCACACCTCTAGCATTAGAAGTTCTTTGACCTCTTTTTAGCTCCCACACCCCTTGCATTAGAAGTTCTTTGACCTCTTTTTAGCTTCCCCACCCCTTGCATTAGAAGTTCTTTGACCTCTTTTTAGCTTCCCCACCCCTTGCATTAGAAGTTCTTTGACCTCTTTTTAGCTCCCACACCCATTGCATTAAAAGTTCTTTGACCTCTTTTTAGCTCCCACACCCCTTGCATTAGAAGTTCTTTGACCTCTTTTTAAATCCCCCACCCCTTGCATTAGAAGTTCTTTGACCTCTTTTCAGCTCCCACACCCTTTGCATTAGAAGTTGTTTGACCTCTTTTTAGCTCCCACACCCCTTGCATTAGAAGTTCTTTGACCTCTTTTTAGCTCCCACACCCCTTGCATTAGAAGTTCTTTGACCTCTTTTTAGCTCCCACACCCCTTGCATTAGAAGTTCTTTGACCTCTTTTTAGCTTCCACACCCCTTGCATTAGAAGTTCTTTCATCTCTTTTTAGCTCCCATACCCCTTGCATTAGAAGTTCTTTGACCTCTTTTTAGCTCCCATACCCCTTGCATTAGAAGTTCTTTGACCTCTTTTTAGCTCCCACACCCCTTGCATTAGAAGTTCTTTGACCTTTTTTTAGCTTCCCCACCCCTTGCATTTGAAGTTCTTTGACCTCTATTTAGCTCCCACACCCCTTGCATTAGAAGTTCTTTGACCTCTTTTTATCTCCCACAACCCTTGCATAAGAAGTTCTTTTACCTCTTTTTAGCTCCCACACCCTTGCATTAGAAGTTCTTTGACCTCTTTTAGCTCCCACACCCCTCGCATTAGAAGTTCTTTGACCTCTTTTTAGCTCCCACACCCTTGCAGTTAGAAGTTCTTTGACCTTTTTTTAGCTCCCACACCCCTTGCATTAGAAGTTCTTTGACCTCTTTTTAGCTCCCACACCCCTTGCATTAGAAGTTCATTGACCTCTTTTTAGCTCCACACCCCTTGCATTAGAAGTTCTTTGACCTCTTTTTAGCTCCCACACCCCTTACATTAGAAGTTCTTTGACCTCTTTTTAGCTCCCACACCCCTTGCATTAGAAGTTCTTTGACCTCTTTTTAGCTTCCCCACCCCTTGCATTAGAAGTTCTTTGACCTCTTTTTAGCTCCCACACCCCTTGCATTAGAAGTTCTTTGACCTCTTTTTAGCTCCCACACCCCTTGCATTAGAAGTTCTTTGACCTCTTTTTAGCTCCCACACCCCTTGCATTAGAAGTTCTTTGACCTCTTTTTAGCTCCCAACCCCTTGCATTAGAAGTTCTTTGACCTCTTTTTAGCTCCCACACCCCTTGCATTAGAAGTTCTTTGACCTCTTTTCAGCTCCCACACCCCTTGCATTAGAAGTTCTTTGACCTCTTTTTAGCTCCCACACCCCTTGCATTAGAAGTTCTTTGACCTCTTTTTTAGCTCCCACGCCCCTTGCATTAGAAGTTCTTTGACCTCTTTTTGCTCCCACACCCTTGCATTAGAAGTTCTTTGACCTCTTTTTAGCTCCTACACCTCTAGCATTAGAGTTCTTTGACTCTTTTTAGCTCCCACACCCCTTGCATTAGAAGTTCTTTGACCTCTTTTTAGCTCCCACACCCCTTGCATTAGAAGTTGTTTGACCTCTTTTTAGCTCCCACACCCCTTGCATTAGAAGTTCTTTGACCTCTTTTTAGCTCCCCCACCCCTTGCATTAGAAGTTCTTTGACCTCTTTTTAGCTCCCCACCCTTGCATTAGAAGTTCTTTGACCTCTTTTTAGCTTCCACGCCCCTTGCATTAGAAGTTCTTTGACCTTTTTTAGCTCCCACACCCCTTGCATTAGAAGTTCTTTGACGTCTTTTTAGCTCCCACACCCCTTGCATTAGAAGTTCTTTGACCTCTTTTTAGCTCCCACACCCCTTGCATTAGAAGTTCTTTGACCTCTTTTTAGCTCCGAAACCCCTTGCATTAGAAGGTCTTTGACCTCTTTTTAGCTCCCCACCCCTTGCATTAGAAGATTCTTTGACCTCTTTTTAGCTCCCACCACCCCTTGCATTAGAAAGTTCTTTGACCTCTTTTTAGCTCCCACACCCCTTGCATTAGATCTTTGACCTCTTTTTTGCTCCCACACCTCTAGCATTAGAGTTCTTTGACCTCCTTTTTAGCTCCCAAACCTCTAGCATTAGAAGTTCTTTGACCTCTTTTTAGCTCCCACACCTGTAGCATTAGAAGTTCTTTGACCTCTTTTTAGCTCCCACACCTCTAGCATTAGAAGTTCTTTGACTTTTTGTTAGCTCCCACACCTCTAGCATTAGAAGTTCTTTGACCTCTTTTTAGCTCCCACACCTATAGCATTAGAAGTTCTTTGACCTCTTTTTAGCTTCCACACCTCTAGCATTAGAAGTTCTTTGACTTCTTTTTAGCTCCCACACCTCTAGCATTAGAAGTTCTTTGACCTCTTTTTAGCTCCCACACCTCTAGCATTAGAAGTTCTTTGACCTCTTTTTAGCTCCCCCACCCCTTGCATTAGAAGTTCTTTGACCTCTTTTAGCTCCCACACCTCTTGCAGTAGAAGTTCTTTGACCTTTTTTTAGCTCCCACACCCCTTTTAGTAGAAGTTCTTTGACCTCTTTTTAGCTCCCACACCCCTTGCATTAGAAGTTCTTTGACCTCTTTTTAGCTCCCACACCCCTTGCATTAGAAGTTCTTTGACCTTTTTTTAGCTCCCACACCCCTTGCATTAGAAGTTCTTTGACCTCTTTTTAGCTCCCACACCCCTTGCTTTAGTAGTTCTTTGACCTCTTTTTAGCTCCCACACCCCTAGCAGTAGAAGTTCTTTGACCTCTTTTTAGCTCCCCACCCCTTGCATTAGAAGTTCTTTGACCTCTTTTTTAGCTCCCCCACCCCTTGCATTAGAAGTTCTTTGACCTCTTTTTAGCTCCCACACCCCTTGCATTAGAAGTTCTTTGACCTTGTTTTAGCTATCCCTCCCCTTGCATTAGAAGTTCTTTGACCTCTTTTTAGCTCCCACACCCCTTGCATTAGAAGTTCTTTGACCTCTTTTTAGCTCCCACACCCCTTGCATTGGAAGTTCTTTGACCTCTTTTTAGCTCCCACACCCTTTGCATTAGAAATTCTTTGGCCTCTTTTTAGCTCCGAAACCCCTTGCATTAGAAGTTCTTTGACCTCTTTTTAGCTTCCCCACCCCTTGCATTAGAACATCTTTGACCTCTTTTTAGCTCCCACATCCCTTGCATTAAAAGTTCTTTGACCTCTTTTTAGCTCCCACACCCCTTGCATTAGAAGATCTTTGACCTCTTTTTAGCTCCCACACCTCTAGCATTAGGGGTTCTTTGACCTCTTTTTAGCTCCCAAACCTCTAGCATTAGAAGTTCTTTGACCCCTTTTTAGCTCCCACACCTGTAGCATTAGAAGTTCTTTGACCTCTTTTTAGCTCCCACACCTCTAGCATTAGAAGTTCTTTGACTTCTTTTTAGCTCCCACACCTCTAGCATTAGAAGTTCTTTGACCTCTTTTTAGCTCCCACACCTCTAGCATTAGAAATTCTTTGACCTCTTTTTAGCTTCCACACCTCAGGCATTAGAAGTTCTTTGACTTCTTTTTAGCTTCCACACCTCTAGCATTAGAAGTTCTTTGACCTCTTTTTAGCTCCCAAACCTCTAGCATTAGAAGTTCTTCGACCTCTTTTTTAGCTCCCCCACACCTTGCATTAGAAGTTCTTTGACCTCTTTTATCTCCCACACCCCTTGCAGTAAAAGTTCTTTGACCTCTTTTTAAGCTCCCACACCCCTTGCATTAGAAGTTCTTTGACCTCTTTTTAGCTCCCACACCCCTTGCATTAGAAGTTCTTTGACCTTTTTTTAGCTCCCACACCCCTTGCATTAGAAGTTCTTTGACCTCTTTTTAGCTCCCACACCCCTTGCATTAGTAGTTCTTTGACCTCTTTTTAGCTCCCACACCCCTTGCAGTAGAAGTTCTTTGACCTCTTTTTAGCTCCCCACCCCTTATTAGAAGTTCTTTGACCTCTTTTTTAGCTCCCACACCCCTTGCATTAGAAGTTCTTTGACCTCTTTTTAGCTTCCCCACCCCTTGCATTAGAAGTTCTTTGACCTCTTTCTAGCTCTCACACCCCTTGAATTAGAAGTTCTTTGACCTCTTTTAGCTCCCACACCCTAGCATTAGAAGTTCTTTGACCTCTTTTTAGCTCCCACACCCCTTGCATTAGAAGTTCTTTGACCTCTTTTTAGCTTCCCCACCCCTTGCATTAGAAGTTCTTTGACCTCTTTTTAGCTCCCCACCCCTTGCATTAGAAGTTCTTTGACCTCTTTTTAGCTCCCACACCCCTTGCATTAGAAGTTCTTTGACCTCTTTTTAGCTCCCACACCCCTTGCATTAGAAGTTCTTTGACCTCTTTTTAGCTCCCCACCCCTTGCATTAGAAGTTCTTTGACCTCTTTTTAGCTCCCACACCCTTGCATTAGAAGTTCTTTGACCTCTTTTTAGCTCCCACACCCCTTGCATTAGAAGTTCTTTGACCTCTTTTTAGCTCCCACACCCCTTGCATTAGAAGTTCTTTGACCTCTTTTTAGCTCCCACACCCCTTGCATTAGAAGTTCTTTGACCTCTTTTTAGCTCCACACCCCTTGCATTAGAAAGTTCTTTGACCTCTTTTTAGCTCCCATACCCCTTGCATTAGAAGTTCTTTGACCTCTTTTTAGCTCCCATACCCCTTGCATTAGAAGTTCTTTGACCTCTTTTTAGCTCCCACACCCCTTGCATTAGAAGTTCTTTGACCTCTTTTTAGCTCCCCACCCCTTGCATTAGAAGTTCTTTGACCTCTTTTTAGCTCCCACACCCCTTGCATTAGAAGTTCTTTGACCTCTTTTTAGCTCCCACAACCCTTGCATAGAAGTTCTTTGACCTCTTTTTAGCTCCCACACCCCTTGCATTAGAAGTTCTTTGACCTCTTTTTAGCTCCCACACCCTTGCATTAGAAGTTCTTTGACCTCTTTTTAGCTCCCACAACCCTTGCAGTAGAAGTTCTTTGACCTCTTTTTTAGCTCCCACACCCCTTGCATTAGAAGTTCTTTGACCTCTTTTTAGCTCCCACACACCTTGCATTAGAAGTTCTTGACCTTTTTTTAGCTCCAACACCCCTTGCATTAGAAGTTCTTTGACCTCTTTTTAGCTCCCACACCCCTTGCATTAGTAGTTCTTTGACCTCTTTTTAGCTCCCACACCCCTTGCATTAGAAGTTCTTTGACCTCTTTTTAGCTCCCCACCCCTTGCATTAGAAGTTCTTTGACCTTTTTTAGCTCCCACACCCCTTGCAGTAGAAGTTCTTTGACCTCTTTTTAGCTCCCACACCCCTTGCATTAGAAGTTCTTTGACCTCTTTTTAGCTCCCCCCCCCTTGCATTAGAATTTCTTTGACCTATTTTTAGCTCCACACCCTTGCATTAGAAGTTCTTTGACCTCTTTTTAGCTCCCACACCCCTTGCATTAGAAGTTCTTTGACCTCTTTTCAGCTCCCACACCCCTTGCATTAGAAGTTGTTTGACCTCTTTCAGCTCCCACACCCCTTGCATTAGATGATTCTTTGACCTCTTTTTAGCTCCCACGCCCCTTGCATTAGAAGTTCTTTGACCTCTTTTTGCTCCCACATCCCTTGCATTAGAAGTTCTTTGACCTCTTTTTAGCTCCTACACCCTAGCATTAGAAGTTCTTTGACCT
This sequence comes from Palaemon carinicauda, assembly GCF_036898095.1. Lineage (NCBI taxonomy): Eukaryota > Metazoa > Arthropoda > Malacostraca > Decapoda > Palaemonidae > Palaemon > Palaemon carinicauda. Next base: position 249,502,991 of record NC_090725.1, on the reverse strand, counting down.
CTTTTTAGCTCCCACACCCCTTGCATTAGAAGTTCTTTGACCTCTTTTTAGCTCCCACACCCCTTGCATTAGAAGTTCTTTGACCTCTTTTTAGCTCCCACACCCCTTGCATTAGAAGTTCTTTGACCTCTTTTTAGCTCCCCACCCCTTGCATTAGAAGTTCTTTGACCTCTTTTTAGCTCCCACCCCTTGCATTAGAAGTTCTTTGACCTCTTTTTAGCTTCCACGCCCCTTGCATTAGAAGTTCTTTGACCTTTTTTAGCTTCCCCACCCCTTGCATTAGAAGTTCTTTGACGTCTTTTTAGCTCCCACACCCCTTGCATTAGAAGTTCTTTGACCTTCTTTTTAGCTCCCACACCCCTTGCATTGAAGTTCTTTGACCTCTTTTTAGCTCCGAAACCCCTTGCATTAGAAGGTCTTTGACCTCTTTTTAGCTTCCCCACCCCTTGCATTAGAAGATCTTTGACCTCTTTTTAGCTCCCCCCACCCCTTTCATTAGAAAGTTCTTTGACCTCTTTTTAGCTCCCACACCCCTTGCATTAGATCTTTGACCTCTTTTTTGCTCCAACACCTCTAGCATTAGAAGGTTCTTTGACCTCCTTTTTAGCTCCCACACCTCTAGCATTAGAAGTTCTTTGACCCCTTTTTAGCTCCCACACCTGTAGCATTAGAAGTTCTTTGACCTCTTTTTAGTCCCACACCTCTAGCATTAGAAGTTCTTTGACCTTTTTGTTAGCTCCCACACCTCTAGCATTAGAAGTTCTTTGACCTCTTTTTAGCTTCCACACCTCTAGCATTAGAAGTTCTTTGACCTCTTTTTAGCTCCCACACCTCTAGCATTAGAAGTTCTTTGACTTCTTTTTAGCTCCCACACCTCTAGCATTAGAAGTTCTTTGACCTCTTTTTAGCTCCCACACCTCTAGCATTAGAAGTTCTTTGACCTCTTTTTAGCTCCCCCACCCCTTGCATTAGAAGTTCTTTGACCTCTTTTAGCTCCCACACCCCTTGCAGTAGAAGTTCTTTGACCTCTTTTTAGCTCCCACACCCCTTTTAGTAGAAGTTCTTTGACCTCTTTTCAGCTCCCACACCCCTTGCATTAGAAGTTCTTTGACCTCTTTTTAGCTCCCACACCCCTTGCATTAGAAGTTCTTTGACCTTTTTTAGCTCCCACACCCCTTGCATTAGAAGTTCTTTGACCTCTTTTTAGCTCCCACACCCCTTGCTTAGTAGTTCTTTGACCTCTTTTTAGCTCCCACACCCCTTGCAGTAGAAGTTCTTTGACCTCTTTTTAGCTTCCCCACCCCTTGCATTAGAAGTTCTTTGACCTCTTTTTAGCTCCCACACCCCTTGCAGTAAAGTTCTTTGACCTCTTTTTAGCTCCCACACCCATTGCATTAGAAGTTCTTTGACCTCTTTTTAGCTCCCCACCCCTTGCATTAGAAGTTCTTTGACCTCTTTTTAGCTCCCACACCCCTTGCATTAGAAGTTCTTTGACCTCTTTTTAGCTCCCACACCCCTTGCATTAGAAGTTCTCTGACCCCTTTTTAGCTCCCACACCCCTTGCATTAGATGATCTCTGACCTCTTTTTAGCTCCCACACCCCTTGCATTAGTTCTTCGACCTCTTTTTAGCTCCCACATCCCTTGCATTAGAAGTTCTTTGACCTCTTTCTAGCTCCTACACCTCTAGCATTAGGTTCTTTGACCTCTTTTTAGCTCCCACACCTGTACCATTAGAAGTTCTTTGACCTCTTTCTAGCTCCCACACCTCTTGCATTAGAAGTTGTTTGACCTCTTTTTAGCTCCCACACCCTTTGCATTAGAAGTTCTTTGACCTCTTTTTACCTCCCACACCCCTTGCATTAGAAGTTCTTTGACCTCTTTTTAGCTTCCCCACCCCTTGCATTAGAAGTTCTTTGACCTCTTTTTAGCTTCCACACCCCTTGTATTAGAAGTTCTTTGACCTTGTTTTAGCTTCCCCACCCCTTGCATTAGAAGTTCTTTGACCTCTTTTTAACTCTCACACCCCTTGCATTAGAAGTTCTTTGACCTCTTTTTAGCTCCCACATCCCTTGCATTGGAAGTTCTTTGACCACTTTTTAGCTCCCACACCCTTTGCATTAGAAGTTCTTTGACCTCTTTTCAGCTCCGAAACCCCTTGCATTAGAAGTTCTTTGACCTCTTTTTAGCTTCCCCACCCCTTGCATTAGAAGATCCTTGACCTCTTTTCAGCTCCCACACCCCTTGCATTAAAAGTTCTTTGACCTCTTTTTAGCTCCCCACCCCTTGCATTAGAAGATTCTTTGACCTCTTTTCAGCTCCCACACCTCTAGCATTAGAGGTTCTTTGACCTCTTTTTAGCTCCCAAACCTCTAGCATTAGAAGTTCTTTGACCTCTTTTTAGCTCCCACACCTCTAGCATTAGAAGTTCTTTGACCTCTTTTTAGCTCCCACACCTCTAGCATTAGAAGTTCTTTGACTTCTTTTTAGCTCCCACACCTCTAGCATTAGAAGTTCTTTGACCTCTTTTTAGCTCCCACACCTCTAGCATTAGAAGTTCTTTGACCTCTTTTAGCTCCCACACCTCTAGCATTAGAAGTTCTTTGACTTTTTTTTAGCTCCCACACCTCTAGCATTAGAAGTTCTTTGACCTCTTTTTAGCTCCCACACCTCTAGCATTAGAAGTTCTTTGACCTCTTTTTAGCTCCCACACCTCTAGCATTAGAAGTTCTTTGACTTCTTTTTAGCTCTCTCACCTCTAGCATTAGAAGTTCTTTGACCTCTTTTCAGCTCCCACACCTCTAACATTAGAAGTTCTTTGACCTCTCTCTTTAGCTCCCACACTTCTAGCATTAGAAGTTCTTTGACATATATTTCTAGGTTCCATACTTTTAGCATTAGAGGGTCTTCGATCTATATTTCGAGGTGCCTTACTTCTAGCATTAGAGGCTCTCTATTTTTAGGTGTCTTACCTCTGGCATTAGAGGCTCATCTTCGCTGTTCTCTCCTGTCTTCTAGTTTTCAAGATCTTCTTTCATTAGATTATCTGTTTCTTTCGAGATTTCATTGTCTCTTTTCCTTAGTTCGTCAGTGTCCTTCTAGATTTCAAAAGAGATTTCAGTGCCGAGAGTTCTCACTTCGTCAGATTCCTCAGGGAAATCGAAGGCATTTATTCTTTACCTATCTGGGCAATGAGTAGAGAGATGAATACTATCGATTTCTCCGCATACACTATCATGCCAAAGTAAATGACGAGCAACATGATATATTTATCAATGTCGTCTAGATGTGTCCTTACTTCAATGGCGAATTTTGGGACAATCCTGTTGAAGAACTACACGTCCCTCACGGTTCAGTTGAACCATTCTGCCTCCATCCTCATTCCCCGCAATCCGTTTTTGCACCGATACAAAGCCTCGTACTTTTTCCAAGAGTCTCCTTTAATAAGACATCGTCGCAAAAGCCCAAGTAAAGGATCCTTCAAGGTGCATACATTATGATCTTCAAGGCTCAGCTGCCAACGGAAGATCCCGTGTCTTTCTATAGATCAGGCGATATAAAACGAACGATCGGCAACTTCGGCAGCAACCAAAACCATAGGTAGTTAATGGTGTTCCGAAGACGTAACACATAATTCTTACCGACAGCTTCCTATTCCGCCAGAACGCAATCTCTGTGAGTTAAGTGAAATCCTTCTCCCAGTCATCAACTCATTTCCTCTTACTCCTATTGACGCGCAATTCCTTGGTTAGATTTCGCCAGTTACATACAGATCATGTGAGGTGTTGCAGGCTACGTTTAAAAAAATGAAGATCAGGTCTTCAGAAGTCATTTGAAGCTTGGGGAGGAGTTGTTCAGGCCTGCTCCTGGAAATTTCAGTTCTGGAGTCATTCAGAAATCCATGTTAAGTATACAGCTATGTCCTTTGAAGACTTTTGGAAAATCTGGAAGGTTTTCTTCCTAAACCGTTCTGAGATTCCGTTCTGGAGGCATTCAGAATTCCATGCTAAGTCTATGGCTATTTTTTCTGAAGCCATTTGGAAATCCGGGAAAGTTTTCTTCCGATACCGTTCTGAGATTCTGTTCTGGAGGCATTCAGAATTCCATGCTAAATCTATGGCTATTTCTTCTGAAGCCATTCGGAAATCCGAGAAGATTTTCTTCCGAATTCTTTTAGGACTCGCGAAAAATCCATTCTTGTTTTATAACAACAACAACAACAATAATAATAATGATAATGAATAATAATAATATTAATAATAATAATAATAATAATAATAATAATAAACTACGTGATTTGATTTATGGATTTGAGTTGAAAAGTTTTGAAGACGCTAAACACTCAACTTTGCAGTTTGAAGGAAACTTTAAGATACCCGAACGAAGGGCGAAAGGTAATTGAGGTTTAAAGCAAACCGAATTGAAAGTTGATTTCAGCTAAATTATTTCAGGTTTGGGATTTAGAACAATATATATATATATATATATATATATATATATATATATATATATATATATATATATATATATACACACATATATAGTTTATATATGTGTATATACATGCATGTATATAAGCTTTTGCAGTATATGAATATTTTGTGAACATATGTATATTTATACGATGTATATATATACATATATATACATACATATATATACATACATATATATACATATATATATATATATATATAAACTTTATTTATATATTATATGAATACAGTATATTTGCATGTACTGTACACACACACACACACACACACACACACACACATATATATATATATATATATATATATATATATATATATATATATATATATATATATACACAATATATATATATATATATATATATATATATATATATATATATATATACATATATGCATACATATACTGTTGTACATACATACATCCCTAAATACAGCAGCCTTCGTATTCTCCCAACTGTTTATACATGCAAAAGCAAATGTAAAATGCATATCACAAAGTTATGGCTTAACCTTGATATTTCATCGAGATTCCAGGTGTGGACAAGATATCTGTCTGCAACCCACTGTACATTTTGTTCTTCAAAATGGAATAACATCTTGAAATCACGATCAAGTGTGGGTAAACGGGGCATGTATTGTTTAACATGCCTCACATCCACAAAATCTGCCATCGTGCTGAGAATCGGACAGAACAACCTTTCTCTTCGAACTGCAGTCTGCTACTGACCAGACTCAGTTTTTTCGAAGCATATGCTCTTTATATGAAGTAAAGGGTCTTCTTTATGTATAACCATTTACTTTTATGTGATCATAAGGATATGCTTTTGCTCTAAAAGTAGAAGCTTTTGCTTGAAATGTTTATGAATACAAGTAGAAGGATTTCCTTCATATTTTGCAAGTATAAACATATCCTTTTTTTTATGAATACCGCCCAATGCTTCTCGTGCATGCAAGTCTTTATGGGAAGACTCGCCAAAGAGAGCACTGCACACAACATGGGTAACGCATGCACCTTCAACAGGCAGAGGAACTCGCCCTTCCACTTTGCTAAGAGGTGGGGTGCACAATGATGCGCAAGACTCGTTTTCTAGATTCCGGTTAGTGCGCTCGCTAGCATGTCAAGGAGAGAAACTCTCCCATGTGCCTAATCCCCAACAGGAGAAAGGTGCAGTGTCTACCTTTCCCGCAAGGGTTAGGCAGATCAGGCATCTGCTAAGCATTTGCATACATTCAACGAAACAGGTTCTACCTAGCTAAAGGAAGAAACTGCAGGCCCATGCTCGCGAGAGTTTGGCCAAACGTATGGCTGCACTATGAGAGGGAGAAATTGCAAACAATCGCCTCCCACCAACATCATCCAGCTCTAAAAAGCTGTGATCCAATGGACGAATCCAGTGCCATTCGACAGAATCCCCGGGGAATGGAAACCACTCAGATCATCATCTTTACCGTAGGTGGGAGGGACAATCAACCCCTTTTGCTACTGTCAGTAAATCTTCTTGCTGGCGAGAAGACTGCTAAATGAGAGTAGGCGAAGGGAAGCTCTCACTCGGAAGGGAAGGCTGCCTAGCATCTGGTGGGGGATGATTTTCCCTCGAAAGGGAAGGTTGTCCAACACCTGGAGGAGGACCTATGGGTAGCTCACTCTGTTTCATTCTTTCTGAGTAAACCCAGCAAGAATATCAACATCATGAACTGCCCTTGGGACATGGCTGTAGCTAGTCCCAGGGTTCCCACCGAAGGGATCCCCCGACAAGTCATCCCGAGGAATACTTGTCAGCAACTGCTTACACCCACCCACCGAAGCAGAGCAAACGTTGGGGCAAGCAGGTGCTGAGGTCAAGATGGCCAAGTGGGCGCGAGACACTTTTGGTCCTCGACATCTGGAGACTCGAGGGCAAAGATGGGTATCAACCACTGAGGTGAATGTCTGCTCCCATTGCACACCTAACTGCAAGACTTCATGTAACCTTTCCATGCACGGGGAACCTGTGAGACCAAAGGAAGGCCATCTTAGACGAACTGCTTCATCTGAGAGCAACTCCTTACGGCGGCGGTCAGCGCCTTTTCGCTGTGGGAAGTAATGGAGGCCCCCGACACATAGGGTTGTTCAAGAGTCACATGAGCGCCATTCATACTTGACTGACTCCCAGGAGAAGCCGATCGAGTAGAATCATCATGGTGAGGTCAAACCGATGGAGATCAATGGTGACGTTTCTTCCCTTTTGAGGCTGACCTCGAAGGCGAAGAATCCTTCTTATCCTTCTTCTTCCTTCGCCTGTTAAACCTTGATCACAGGGAGGATGAGTACTTCCGACACACCTAGCATGGAGATTCCTGCATGCAGGAGTGACCTCTACACGCAGGACAGACAGAGTAAGGAACCAACTCCTCTACCGACATGAAAGTGCTGCAACGCCGCCCCTCATTGCTGGGACAAACTCAAAGGATTAATATCCCCACTGGTAGTCACAGAAAGAGAAAAAGATTAAAATGAAATTTTTGGCTTTTTAGGCCAGTAAATTAGGGATATTTCTATTTGGTTTTAACGGAGCAGTAAGAAACTGTGTGTACTTCTTCAGGCCAAAATAAAAAGGGACGATTGTTCACAAGTGCTGGTGTGATCAGGGTCCTGGTCTACCCACGCTAACTAGCAGAGGGTAGCTACACCACGCAAAAGCTTCCACGGCTAGTTTCAGCTATAACCTAAATAACACTGCTACATAAAGAGCGCAAGGTTTGTATATAGTGCCGGAACAAAAAGAATTTTAAGAGAAGAATTTCTATTTTTTTACTCACCTGATGTTCATGTTTTTTCTTCTACAAAATCTCAGTTTATCGACACATCACAGAAATTCATAAAACAAATTTCCCCTTTTCTTTCCTTTTCATAGACATGCCTTGTAAAGTAATGGGACACAGAAGCAGTTAATGACAAAAAGCAAAGCACCAGGGCCTTTGTTATTTCTGTTTTGAAATCAAACTATTCTCTGTCCTTTTGACATCACAAGTCAGCGAGGAGGAGGGTGAGCATGTACAGTATGTGAACATCAAATGAGTATAGGCATGTTTTTTATTTTATTAAAACTCCATTTATTTCTATGAACCTACTCTGATGTTGATATTATCATTATTATTAGCTAAGCTACACCCATAGTTGGAAAAGCACAATGCTATAATTCCAAGGGCTCCAACAGGGAAAATAGCCCAATAAGGAAAGCAAATAAAGAAACAGAATCGTACAGTATGTAAGAGTGTACCCTCAAGCAAGAGAACTCTAGCCCAAAACAGTGGAAGATAGTGGAGGTGGGACATGGTGATATGAGGAAAGTCTTGTAAGAGAAGAAAGATGATTGCAGGGATGGAGATACAAGATCCAGAGTCATAGATTGTTTTATACCATACAGCAACAAGGGTATATACAGGGGAGCTCTGCAAGGTGGACAGCTCATGCCAAGAGAAGTGAGGAAAGTGATGGTGTGCATGCACCGAGTGCAGACAGTATGACGCATACTCATGCCTTTGTAACAGATAATATTCATGAAATATATAGTATGTACAGTATATACTGTTTGCAAGGTAATATATACTGTTATCCATACCTCCCCTCCTCTCTTACATTCAACGAGGTATCTTTAACATAAAAAGTAAATTACTTACAATGACCTATCAAGGTATGTGTGTAAAGCCAATAACATACAGTGAATTTATCAAGTATGAAGGTACGAAGCAAGTTGTGTATATGGTACTAGTGAGCTTTGTACACTATGTACAATTGTTTAATATTGGAGACTTGCAAGTAGTTTTGAAGTGAATTAATGACTTTTCCATATGAGGTCTAGGAACCACATGGATATTAGAATTATTAACTTAACTAGGACAAGGCACTGGATACTGTATAGGAAGCAAAACAGTTCCAATGACACCACCCATGACATAAACTCTGTCCTATTGGTGGGATGTCGGGTCCTGGAGGCGGACATGTTGGCGCATATTCAGCCTAACGGGGAGGCATTCATGAACATTACAGTTGCTTTGCACTCGAGCAGCTCTGATGGCGGCTCAACGGTCACAATAATGGGCCTTTTCTTGCTAACATTACATAAACGACTGAGGATGGGAGGGCATAACTGTACGGAGAGGGTCATACAGTACCTGGGAAGAAGAGTGACCTTAATGGTTGGGCGGGTTTCATAAATTGAGGCCACAAAGGCCTCGCTGTCAATATTTTCTCAAAGGGTTGTTTTGAGAATCAAGTGCTTGATAGCCTTGATAGAGGCCTAAGATATGTCAGTTAGACTTGGGGTAGTATAGCGATGATGTTACGTGGTGTACACCGCAATGCTTTGTGAAGTTGGCAAATTCTTTGCTAGTAAACTGGGGTCCTTTATTAATGCATAGGCAGAGGTAAAGTAGTGGGAGAAGTGCCATATGGTTGAGCAGTCAGTGGTGTCACCCTTTGCAGACGGGGAGCTGGTTGGTGACCACAAGTAAGAACTTCTCAGCTACATGGAAGAAGTTTGCCGATACTGACTTGCAGGGTCCTGATAGGAGGTTGTAATTATGAAAAGGCTTGTGCTGTTGGCTGAGATGCAGAACCTGTCAAGGCTAGTAGGCAGCAACGGTGTTAGCAATAACAGTATCCAACCCTGGCCAGAAGAGTTTGTTGAGCCCAACATTTGGTAGTCTGAACACCTCCGTGGCTGTCATGGAGTCTGATAACTGTGTGGCGATGTAGAACTACAAAAACCAATATTCTTGCTCTGTATCCTGCTACATAGAACACGAGATTGCCATCAACAGAGAGGACCTCTTGCAGCTTCCAGTACAGTAGTAAAGAAGCAAGCAAGTCATACTGATTTGTCGGGAACCTGGATGTGATGCAGTCATGAAGGCAAACATACGTTGGGTCGGCCTGTGTTGCTGTCAACATTTCAAGCAGGGTACAGTCAGCATTGATGGTTGGGACATCTTCCTGGGAAGCTATTACAACTTTGATGATGGATCTAAACTGTGACATTACCTAAGTGAAGTCGGTTATGTCCTAGGACGTGGGGTAGTTCACTGGTGTGTGGGAAAAAGTATCTGCTATGCATAAAGACTGGCTAGTGTGCCACATTTCAGTTAATTGGTATTGGGACATGCACTCATCATTCGCTAAGGCTATGGATTTCTTACCATATCCAGCATGTAGGTGTTGATGATGGAACACCAGAAGAAGGTCAGTTTGCAGAGCGAAGACTGGCATTACTTGGTGGTATAGGCCTCACTTTGAGAGGACCCAAGATACTGCAAGCATTTCCAGCTCTTTAGTTTCATATCTTGTCTCAGTGTATATGAGAAAGCGGGATCCACATACAACTACTCGGAGACATAGGGAGTCATGGTCCTGGTAGACGGCATAGCCTATCCCATAGAGACAAGATATATCAGTGGGGTAGAGTCACCAGACTTGGGTCAAAAGGCATAAGAACAGGCAAGCTTGACAATGCAAGGTTCACGAGTTTGAAGGCCTGGTTGTGGTCTGGTGACCATATAAAAGAGCACTTGGGGCTCATGAGTTGGCGAATGAGCTGTGCAGCCAAGGAGATATCTGGAACAAATCGTCAATTGATTATTAACCTGTTGAATGAACATAGATCCTTCAGGTTAGACTGTGTGGGGAAGGAAATATTCCCAGGCCTTGGCAAGGTTTGTGTTGGCATGGAGGGGTAGGTCCTTCCATCGATTAATATGATCTATAGGATGGACCATGGAAAGCCTAACAGGATGATAACCAACTCATTGCAGTGTGCATAGACATAAGTGACATCTGTAGACCTGCGTGGACTTGGATCCTGGTGAGGCAGTATGGCTTGGGCAAGGACAGGGTGGCCCTAAAGGTCCTAAAGCCAGTGTCATCTCAACCAACTACCGTGAGCGTCGCTGAGGTAGCAGGAGGCTGCAGCTCATTCCAGGGCATTTGAAGAAGTTCCAAGTGCTGGGGGCCCATCAGTGATACATCATCTCCCGTGTCAAGCAGCATCATAACCTTAGAGATCTTAGCCTTGTAGGTGAGGGCGAGGGATATGGCTGCTGGTGAGGGGCAAATTACTGTGGAAAGAATCTTGACTTTGCGACAGTTGGAGGGCTTGCTAGAAGAGGGCACGACATTAGAAAAGCCACAATACTTGGAGCTCATCTGTTGTTGGCAGCACCTGTAGTGGTTCACTCAGCCAGTGTCTGCTTGTGGTCTTGCTGGCAGAACACTTCGGGATTCTGTGCCATTAACATTTGCAGGAAGTTTTAACATACACTGCTGGTGGCTGGATGCTTTTCTGCAGATATGATTCTTGTGCTGGATGGGCATAAGGTGTGTCTGTTAGTGGTTGGGTGTGAAGAAGCACCTCTTCTGCCATGACCTTTGGTTTTTTCTGTAGGTAGAGACATTTACTGTAAAAAGAGGGGCACATATGGCAGTGGTGGCTGTCCATGCGACCACATAGGAGCGACATTACTTGACCATGGAGATGAATGAAGCTGAAGCGTCCAGGGCAATGAGTTTCGGTGTGAAATCCTCACCTCTGACTCCCATAAGGATGATCATCTTTAGCCAAGTCCCTTCACAAGCAGAAAAATGGCCAGGACAGATGTTTACAGTGTGGCTGGAAGAACACGAGAAATAATCTCCACTAGAATAAAAATATTAACTACACACAGTACTGACACCCGAGTCATTTAAATGGATCACACCTAATTCCGTTTTCTATGACCAGACAATAATATAAGAAATGGGCTTTCTTCCACCATGGTTGGTTACCATAGCAACATGCATAGCTGCTGGTATGCTTCACTCTAGTCAAAGTCTTGTGAGACGGTTGAGATGGGACCTCTGCTTAAATGACTCAGGTTTGTATGGCTAGGAAAAATACAGAATTTTCTTAAAATTTTGTAGTTTATTCCTATGCGAATACAAACTTCAGAGTCATGTAAATGGGAGTCTTCCTTAGGTGGGGGGGGGGAAGTCTTCATTGAGAGGTATTCACTCTCTCTATGACAGTTACAAGTACACGTAGATATGAATAAAAGTCACAAGTGGATACGTAAAGACAGTCCAACTGGCTTGTAAATAGGCAGGATTGTAGTTTCTAATACTTTAGGTCCAGTCTAAGACAGTTTAGCTATATGAAAATCAATTATCAAGCCAGATCCGTGTATCAAATATAATTTTTGGGCTCAGGCCATGTTGTCCTGATGGAAGTTCCTTTAGGGGAGCTTCCTAGGGTATATTTGACTACGGTGATATTCCCAGAGAATTTTACCTTAAGGTATCCAGAGTTCTAACTCCTGGAGCGAATATCCCTAAATAAATCTAAATGGGATATCGCGTAATATCAGAGGACGTATTCTTGACACGCCACAGCTATCTTCACTCCGAACAGAGTTAACACTTCAAGGGGTCAAAGTGGCAAGAAAACGAAAAACGAGAATGAAAGGAGAGCCGTTTAAAGGTACCTCTCCTATCCCGCTTCGAGTGTGTACACAATGCCGCCGACGGCGCCATCTCTATTTCTTATCGCGTAGCTCAACTACTCGGTGTTTCCCTTGTGATTCCCTCGTTATCTTGGATTTATTTCAACATTATAATGCTTTCTCCAGCCTCTTCTGCCTCTGGAAAGTTGAGTATTATCTTTAACATGTATAAATGTAAGCTCTTGGTGTTTTGAATTAAATCGAAAGTGATATTAACGTAAACAACAGCTGTTGCTTACCGGAGGCGTCCTGGACGCTGTCGCTCGCTATGCATGAGTCATTTGGTTAGCCAGAGCGACGTTCCCGATCCTTATGCATTAATAAATCTAGTTATTTAGCTTTACGAATAGGAATTCTTTATATGATGCCGTTAGTAAATTCAGTTTCGGCGATTGAGGTAACCGATCCTGGCCTACGCTAGGCTTCGTAGCCTAAGCGCTTGGCCCTAGTACTTTCATGCATGATCTACAGATTTCTGAGTGTTTTAAATTTACTGAAGCTATAGGCATATTTATACATATAAGATATTGTTGAATATTTATCTTCTAAAATTGTATACGAGAGTTTCGGTGATTTAGGTAATAGATTCTCACCGCGCCTAGGCTAGTAGCCTATGGGGCTTTAGTATACTTTCACACACTTCCCCGGTTGTTCTTTTCTCCCCTGGAGATTTAGTTCAATCCCTTTTTCCCTCTGAGTTAAGCCTTAGGCTTAATTCTAGTGGTTTTAACTGAATAGTATTCAGGTATAACTATACTAGGGTGTTTCTGTCCTAATCCTGTAACCAGAGTGACTGGTTTCAGGTTTGGGCAGAACATCAGAGTAATTAGTCCGGGGTCTGTATCTTCCTGGCATAGAGAATGAGATTCTTTTGCTAGGTTAGGTACAGACATAGGAGGCTTAGCCTCCCTAGACCACATCCAAAGGTTTCTGTACGAGATGATTCCTTCTTCTAGTGATCTAGCAGACTCATCCAGTGTTGTTAATCTTGGATTGGAGGATAAGATTCTCCATTTCCTAGTGATTAGCAACATCAAACTTTGTTTTGGTATTGAGGAAGGTGAAAAGTATTGCTGACCTCCCTCCCTATAGATAAACCCTAGGCTAGGATGAGCTTCCTTAGCCGTTGGGGTTAATCTCATACTAGAGCAAATTTTGCAGGACCCTTTTTCCCTTTTCCCCCTATCCTTAGTAATAGCCTAGCTATTACAACTCTTGGCCGTCGTTCTATATCTGTACCTAGAGTAGGTTAGGATGTGGGACTGGCTCAGTGCTCTGCCGGTCGGCAAAAACGAACGCTAGCCCCTTCTAATGAAAGGCCAGGTCGAAACCAACCATGCCACGAGAGGCCATAAAAGAAATCGGAACCTGACGCTACCCAGCTGTCCGAGGATTTACCTGGCGAGATATCAGTCTCTTACCAGCGAGTTTTACCCGATGTTGTGTTAATATTTATCCAAATTGACTCATTAGGGGTAATTTGAATGAATTACTACCAATTGTGTCACGTGGTGGGCCGGGAAATCGGGTAAAACTCGCTGGTAAGAGACTGATGTCTCGCCAGGTAAATTCTCGGACAGCTGGGTAGCGTCAGGTTCCGATTTCTTTTATGGCCTCTCGTGGCATGGTTGGTTTCGACCTGGCCTTTCATTAGAAGGGGCTAGCGTTCGATCCCAAGTATGAGGTAAAAATTTATTTCTATTTGAACACGATGTTGTGTTGATATTTATCCATATTGACTCATTAGGGGTAATTTGAATGAATTACTACCAATTGTGTCACGTGGTGGGCCGGGAAATCGGGTAAAACTCGCTGGTGAGAGACTGATGTCTCGCCAGGTAAATCCTCTGACAGCTGGGTAGCGTCAGGTTCCGATTTCTTTTATGGCCTCTCGTGGCATGGTTGGTTTCGACCTGGCCTTTCATTAGAAGGGGCTAGCGTTCGATCCCAAGTATGAGGTAGAAATTTATATATATATATATATATATATATATATATATATATATATATATATATATATATTTATAGTATATATATATATATATATATATATATATATATATATATATATATATATATATATATATATATATTATATATATATATATATATATATATATATACATATGTGTATGTATATACAGTATATATACATATGTATGCATATACCTATATATATATATATATATATATATATATATATATATATATATATATATATATATATATACACAGTGGAACCTCTACATACGAATTTAATCCGTTCCAGAACCAACTTCGGATGTAGAAATTGTTCGGATGTAGAAACGAATTTTCCCATAAGAATACATTGAAATAGGATTAATCCGTGGTTGAGCCCAAAAACCTATGATAACTTCTTAATAAACTACTACACATAATTTTCCCATGAGAATAATGAACACTAAATTAGATAATAGACATGTAAATAAGAAGAATAGACATGTAAATAAGAAGAATTAGCAAAAAATGATAAATAAGAAACGGGTTTTTAGTGTCACTTTACCTTAGAAACTCCAGCGCAGGTGTTGTTCGTCTTCGCTACGCAGAGAGGAGAGAGGAGACGGACGGACGGCGAGGAGGTAGAGAGGTTAACTACGATAAACGTAACACTACCGTAACTTATTCTAACTTACACTAAGTGAACTTTAACATAACTTAGCTTATTTTTTTTTATTTTTTTATTTTATATTTTTTTTTTACATTTTCTTTTTTTCTTTTTGATGATTACGTAATTTTAATCACTATCACTTACATTTAAAATTGACTGAATTTCTTTTGCTTCACTCTTTTCCGTTTTCTGTGTTTCACTTTCTTCCGCTTCACTCTGCCGTTTTCTTCGGTTCACTTACATCCTCTTCATCGCGAGTTCGCTTCGCAGTTTTTTTAAAGAAAGCATCGATAGATAATTGCTTGGTACGGCTTTTCAGAATGTTTCGAAAGTGAGTTAGGCAAACATCATCGAATTGAGAAACTACACGACAAACCTGCAATTTCTTTGGATGGTATTTGTCGATGAAGTCGACCACGTCTTGATATTTTCCTAACACCTCTTTTATTTGCGCTGAACCTAACACATGTTCTACCTCCTCGCTCTCTTCCTCGTCATCACTCATGTGCTCCGACATAGCATGGAGTTCCTTGAGCTCATCCGTCGTCAGTTCGTCGTGATGTTCGGCGACGAGTTCCGTAACGTCATCTGCGTTGACCTCCAGACCCATGGACTTGCCAAGGGAGACGATTTCCTCTACGGCTTCCGCTGCACCGACCACGGGATCAGTTTAGGGGTCAAAACCCTCGAAATCTCGGGGAGCAACAGCATCAGGCCAAAGCTTCTTCCAAGCGGAATTCAGGGTCCGTCGAGTTAATCCCACCCAAGCCTGATCTATGATCTTCAAGCAGTGCACGATGTTGAAGTGGCCCCTCCAAAATTCACGCAAAGTTAAGTTGGTGCTTTGCGTGACATTAAAGCACTGCTTAAATAAGTGCTTGGTGTACAGCTTCTTAAAATTAGAGATGACTTGCTGGTCCATGGGCTGGAGGATAGAGGTGGTATTCGGTGGAAGATACAGCACCTTTATGAACTTGAATTCATCGAAGATATCATCTTCAAGTCCGGGGGGGTGAGCGGGTGCATTGTCAAGGCATAGCAGGCACTTTAAAGGCAATTTCTGTTCATGAAGATACTTCTTCACAGAAGGGCCGAAAACTTGGTTTACCCATTGCACAAAGAATTGCCTAGTGACCCAGGCCTTCAAGTTGGATCGCCAGAAAACATGAAGCTGATCCTTATCGACGCTGTGTGCTTTAAAGGCCCTAGGGTTCTCTGAATGGTAAACAAGTAAGGGCTTGACTTTAAAGTCCCTGCTAGCGTTGGCACATAGGGCAAGAGTCAACCGATCCTTCATTGGCTTATGCCCAGGCAATTTCTTCTCTTCGGCAGTGATGTAGGTTCGACTCGGCATCTTCTTCCAAAACAGCCCGGTTTCATCACAATTAAACACCTGCTGCTCTACGTAGCCTTCTTCCTTCACGATCTTTTCAAAGTTCTTGACAAAGTCAGCTGCAGCCTTTGTGTCCGCACTAGCAGCCTCTCCGTGGCGAACAACTGAATGAATCCCGGACCGTTTCTTAAATTTCTCGAACCAGCCACGAGATGCCTTGAAATCATCTGAGGAAGGCTCGGTTGAACTCTCCCCAGCATCACCCCCAGAGCTCTCCTCCTTCAAGTCCGTAAAGATGGCGTGCGCCTTCTCGCAGATAACGGTCTCGGTGATGGTGTCGCCAACGATCTCTCTATCCTTAATCCACACTAGTAGAAGTCGTTCCATCTCTTCTACGATAGGGGTACGGCGTTTGGAAATTATAGTGATCCCCTTAGAAGGTTTCACTACTTTAATAGCTTCCTTCTGTTTAAGGATTGTCGAGATCGTCGACATATTACGGCCATACTGTTTAGCAAGTTCACTCACGCGGATGCCACGCTCATGTTTTTCAATAATTTCCTGCTTAATTTCTATAGAAAGCATTTCCTTCTTCCTTTTGTCACCACTACCACTACCACTGGCAAAACTAAGCCTTTTAGGACCCATACTTTACGTAAATTACCGTTAAAGGATGCACGTAAAAAATAACGATTAAAACAGAGTTAATATCAGAACGCACAGAGCACAACCGCAAGAAGCCGACGAGAACAGAGGACTGACCCAAGCCGCGCTAATTGAGCGTCCCTCCGAGGTCGATGTGCTGCCTTCTATCGGCGGAAATAAAAAACACTTCAGGCGCTATGAGCACCGACTACGCGTACGAGTATTGTTTACTTCGGGTGTCGAAAAAAACATTCGGGTGTAGAGTCAGAACGTGTTCGAATTGTACTTCGCGTGTCGAAAAATTCGGATACAACAGGTACGACGAAAATTGCTTACTTCGTGTGTCGAAATAAAATTCGGGTGTAGAGTAAAAAATTTGCTCGAATTTTACTTCGGATGTTGGAAAATTCGGATGTAGATACGTTCGGATGTAGAGGTTCCACTGTATATTTATATACATACATATGTATATATACTGTATATACATACATTTATGTATATATATATATATATATAATATATATATATATATATATATATATACATACTGTGTATATATATATATATATATATATATATATATATATATATATATATGTATGTATGTATATACAGTATATATACATATACCTCTATATATATATATATATATATATATATATATATATATATATATATATATATATATATATATATATATATATATATATATATATATACTGTATATATATATATATATATATATATATATATATATATATATATATATATATATATATATATATATACAGTATATATATATATATATATATATATATATATATATATATATATATATATATATATATATAATACCTGTTTGCTCTCAAGTTTGTACAAAACCCAGAGTACCCATCATTGCCAATACTATCATTCCTACTCCCAGGAGGCAATTATATTTCTGTAAAGAAGATCAAGAGGTAGAAACAAAAGAAAAAAAAAATGGTCTGCGCAAGACTTAAAATTTCATCCTGAACAAAATATGCTCTACCTTGCTACCAATACAAAATAGGGCCAAGAATACATCAGTGTATGTTTCTGCAAATTTAAGACCAGCCAAGTAAGACAGGAACATAATCATTCCCTACGTTTCAGGATTACATGAATAAATAAACCAGCTATCTTTTGCATACCATCCGTAATAGTTTTATGTATACAACTCAAAACTTAAGAAATAGGTAAAAATCAGGATTGGCTATAACTTTTTTTTTTTAATAGGAGAAGATAAACCCCTACCATAGATTCAGCAAAAGCAAACATTTCCACTAATATGACAACTCTGGAAACAATTTGTATTTCTCCCTAACCAATACAAACCTGTGGTTGTTTACATAGAATATATCTTTTGCGAAGCTGGAAGGCCGCCAATTGACTGAAAAAGGTGCAAGGTGGCAACTTTACCTTCCCACTATTGTGAGTCAGTAGGGGATGGCTTGGGGGTATCCCAGCCACTTATCTCTACTCACAGCTTGCAAATCTGCCTCACTTTCGATTGCAGGCAGGACTTCAGGGGGACGTAATGGCGGGACAAATTTTGTATACAACTACAGGTTTGTAATAGGGAAAAATACAAATTGTTTCCAAATTTGTCTTTTGTTCCCGCACTAACAAACCTTCCGTTGTTTACATAGAATGACTGACTTTTATGTGGGTGAAAATCTGGCTTCTGGCTTAGCCATTGACCCAGGTTGTCCTAGAACAATGTTAGATTGTATCCGAGGATAAACCTTGACACCTCGCAAATAAATCATAGTGAGTGTTATTGTGGCCTGAGCAAAAGAAAAAGTGGTTATAAAAATAGCATCTGAACGTCTAGGTAAGCCGAGTTCTAAAAACATAGACGTTCCCAATGATCCCTCGCAAGAAAACATTGGGGACGTGAACAGTATAATTATTATCTATTCTGTACAAGGATACACAAGGGACATGATTCTTACCTGCAAAGGTAGAAGCCAGCTTACAGAGGACCCAAGAAGCTGTACCTCAAGAGAGGGGAAAATGAAGAGAGGGAAAATGCCAGACTTGCTCTCATTCATTCCAGACATATCCCAGGTAACAAATGCCTTCAACCAGCTGCTACTTGTCCAACAAGGAGCCTGAGGTCATCTTAAACCACTTGTTGTGCAGCCACCACAGGGACGGTAGTAAACGTATCGAGCCTTCTGTGGGTCACGTCTTTGCGGTAGTGGGCAGTGAAGGTTGTTTGAAACTTCCATAAGTCTGCTTGAAAAACTTGAGAAACTGAGTAGTTTCGTTTCAATCCATGGGATGTACTGATGCCCCTGAAATCATGAGCTCTAGGTCGTCAAGCTGGAGGTGGGTCTTGTGGGAGAGCAAACTCTGTGATTTTGCGAATCCAGGAAGAGATTGTGTTCTTGGTGACCGTGCTCTTCGGTCTGCCTGAGCAGACAAATAAGGCTGAAAGCTGGGGTCTTGGTGCTGCAGGGCGTTTAAGATATCTCAAACTCCTTACTGGGCAAAGTAACAACTGGTCTGGTGCATTGGTTACAGAACGGAGCCTCGCTATCCGGAAGGCCCCGTATCTAGGGTCTGTGACTGATGGATTTTGAGTCAGCAATAAACTCAGGGACGAAGCCAAGTGTCACTTCTCTCCCTCCCCTTGAATGGGTGAGGTCGTACGAGAGACCATGTAGTTCGCCGGGTCTCTTTGCTGATGCTAAAATGAGTAGGAACTCTGTCTTCAATATGAGATTACTGTCAGTGGCATGGCGTGGTGGTTCGTAAGGAGGGCCCTTAAAGGACCTCAGGACCCAAACCACGTTCCAAGGAGGGAGTCAAATCTCCGACTGGTGTTAAGTGATCTTATATTTCCGTATGAGTAAAGAAAGCTCCGACGAAGAAAAAAGATCTACTCCATTCAATTTAAAGGCTAGGCATAAGGCTGAGCAACAGCCTTTCACTGCCGACACTGAAAGGAGTTTTTCCTCTTGAAGGTAAATAAGGAACTCTGCTATTACAGGAATAGTGGCATCGCCGCATCGAGGAGAGATACCACTTCCACGACACCAACCACAGAAGACTGTCCACTTGGCCTGGTACACTGCTGTGGAGAACTTACACAGGTGCTTTTACATTCATTTTCCAGCTTGCTGCGAAAAGCCTTTCTGTGAGAAGAGAAGCTGGATAGTCTCTAGGCGTGAAGCCGAAGCTGCTGAACATTCCTGTGATAGATATTGGCGTGTGGTTGTCTGAGTAAATCTGAACGTGAAGGAAGTTCTCTCGGGTGATCTACTACCAACTGCAGGAGGTCCAAAAACCACTCTGCATGATGCCATAGCAGAGCTATAAGGGTCATCATTAGATTTTTGGATGTTTTGGTCTTGCTGAGCAAGCCTCTCATCAGACAAAACGGGGGGAAAGGCATACACATAGATGTTGTCCCATTGTTGTTGGAATGCATCTTGCCATAGCTGAGGGTCCAGGACTGGGGAACAGTACAGCGGGAGCCTGAAGTTCAGGGACATTGTAAATAGGTTCACAGTCGGGAACCCCACAAGTCAGCACTCTGTTGGCTATTACAGGATTCAAAGACTATTCAGAACCCACTATCTGAGTCACTTTGCTCAGATTGTCTGTGAGCACATTCCTCTTGTCCACAATGAAGCGACCTGACAGTGCTACCAAATGATCTTCTGCCCATCTTAGTATCTCTACTGCTAGATGGCATAGTTGCTGTGAAAAGGTACCGTCTCTTTCTTTACGTAAGTCACTACTGTGGTGTTGTCGCTCATCAACATTACAGAGTGGCACGTCAGCAACTATTGGAACTATTGGAGAGCTAGGAAGGCTGCTCTCATCTCTAAGAGATTTATGTGCAGGTATCTTTCGGATTTGAACCAAAGGCCTGACATCGTGTGGTGCAGCAAGTGGGTTACCACTCTTGTTTTGATGCGTCTCTGAAGAGCCACAAACCAGGAGGAGGGATGAGATCTTGACCCTTGAGGAGATTCTCCTCTGCCACCCACCATTGTCAATCCATTACTTGTTCCTCACCTATTGGCACTAAGGTGTCTGGGAACCTGGTGTGCTGGTCCCACAAAGACTTTGGATGCCATTGGAGAGATCTTATCTTGAGGCGACCATTTGGAACAAGACAAATCAGCGAGGTTATATGGGCTAGGAGGCACAACCACTGATGGGCTGGCATATCTTCCTGTCTGAGGAAGGGACAAGCCACTTCTCTCAACCTGCGTACTCTGTCGTCTGATGGAAAGGCTTTTTGTATGACGGTCTTTATTATCACACTGAGGTGCACTAGTCTCTGTGATGGGAGCAGTGATGACTTCTTGAGATTTATCAAAATCCCCAGATCCTGACAAAACTCAAAAAACATGTCTCGTTGATGAAGAATGGTCATTTTCAAGTCCGCTAGAACTAGCCAGTCGTCGAGGTATCTTAGGAGACGAATGCCGTTCTTGTGAGCCCATGCTGACATTAGGGATAACACCCTGGTGAAGACCTGGGGTGTTGTTGAGAGACTGAAACACAGAACCTTGAACTGAAGTGTCTTTCCTTGTGTATGAACTTGAGATACTCCCTTGAAGACGGATGGATCGGTATCTTGAGGTATGCGTCCTAGAGATCCAACGTGCATATAAAGTCCTTCGGTCTTACTGCTTGAATGACCGTGTCTGCCATCTCCATCCTGAACGGAGTTTGAAGGACAAAGTTGTTCAGGAGCGAGAGATCTATGACTGGTCTCCATCTTCCAGTCTGCTTTTTCACCAGAAAAAGTCAACTAGAAGCCTGGAGATCCGTCAGATACCTCTTCGAGAGATCTCTTTTGCATCATGGTCTGGATTTCGGACCAGCTTCTTTGCTGATCCCTTCGCATAGGAGCTTAGAGGAATTGGATTCCGAGTCAGAGGAGCAAGAGATTGTAAGAAAGGGATGCGTTACCCTGTACTGACCACTGTGATCATCCAGGGATAGGCCCCGTGATGCTGCCACCACTGCCTGAGGTGTTGCAGGCATCCTCCCACTGGTGGTCTGATGAGAGGATTGTCCTCCCTAACGGAAGCAGCCACCTCGACCGCTTCCTCTACCACCTTTCCTTCCTCTGAAGGACTTTCTGCCTTTCTGGTCCTTGGACTGAAAGGGCTTTTTAGACACCTTTGTCTTTGATGTTGGGGGACGGAAAGAGCTGGACTGATCTTTGGGGGGTAGAGGAGCCTTCCCATAAGGCCAAGATTGATGTCCCTGTGTCATAGCTCTGTGGAGGAGAGAATCCTAAGAGGATTTTCTCCAGCTGCCAGATGCTCTTTCCACCTCTTCAGGGTTGAAGAGGGAAGGTCCCTCAAGGGTCAAGTTCCGAAGGCGCATCACATCCACTTTTGGCACCTGCCTGTGGAACCTTCCTATGACTGTATCCCTTGGCTTTGCTTTAGAATCACATTCGCCCACAAGTTGATCTCGTGGTGCGAAAAGAATTCCAAGGTCCAGATACCGGAAAAGAAGGAAGGATTCCAAGGACTGCTTGATCGTCTCCTTGGAGCGAACAATGTGGTCCAGAGACCCGAACCAAAGGTCAAGCTACGAGGCAGTATGTATGGCATACCTTGCACCTCGTTCCATGTTGAGTAGCTCAGAGGTAGGAAAGGAGGCTCTCAAGGAGGCTAGTCCCTGTAGTGGAACGTTTGGTGGGAGAGATTCCACCGACGGGTCAAGAGTCAAGATAGGACAAGGATTGTTTTGGATCTCGTAGTAATTCCTTTGGAGTGTTTAACTTGTATGTTGATGGAGTGGTGAGAGAGGTGGTGAATGTATTGGTGTGCTACTGTCTTAAGCACACATTTGAGTATGAGTTGTTTTCAGATGTATTTAAATGGATTAACTGAATACATCTTAATGGTTTTTAAGTTTTATTCTATAAAACAACAGAGTTAAACATCTCCATCACTGGAGGAAGCTGTGTTGGTCCAGACGACCAATTCTGGTGGTTTAGATATGAACTGAATAAATTATCGATATCACAGATATCGTATGCTTGCTTTAATTTAGCCACGTGACGGAATCGGAAGACACCTGCATCCGGTGACGTCACAAACTTTCACACGAGGAGACAATGTGTTGACGTTAAGAAAGAATGTCAATTTGCCGAGGTTTGCATTATACATCCTGTTTATAATTTGAATGACTACAGCAAATCCCAGGGTTAGCTCTTCCAACCAACATGACATATTACGTCATTTGTTTTAAACATGTAATATTACTATTCTAATCATTACATAAGCTCGGCCAGCTATCTCAATTTTTTTACAAAAATTTAACAAAAAGCCGAAACATGGTTATTAGGTGTGACTGGACATACGTATTATTCTTTGTTTAACTTTAGCCATAATCAACTGAGGACGAATGTCCAAATAGGCACAATAAAAATAATAACAATAATGCATACAAAAAAGATATTACCATAGCAAAAAGAAAAATGCATGATAAAACCAAGATCATATATATGGTACATTGCTAGCAAATGATTACATGGTACCAAAAAACAATAAATTCTGACTTACATATGATTCGGTAACTTGATAAAGAATAATTGTTACCTTTGTCAGAAACAAGATACTCAATTTTTAGTGCACAAACAAGAATTCCTGGTACGTACACGTACCACGGTTTCGTACATATATATATATTTATATATAGGGCTGATATATTTTATTAGATGCCCATAGATTCAGTTATATATTTTATTTTATTTTTTTTTTCTCTTTTCTTTTTTAACATTCCGGCTTATATATTTTTATTAGATGCCGAGAGAAAAATGATTTATATCCTTTTTAATTTTATTTATTTTTTAAATGTTGTTTTAAAATGTATTTTTAACAATGCAAATGTAGAGAATTTCTTTAATTACATATTACTAGCGTACTAATCAGCTTTTCATACAAACATCTTCCCGACAAATTACTCCCTTAGCGAATGAGGTGGCCACTCATACAGCTTTGAACTGGATTAAATAGGGGGTATTGTCAGGGCTATGCAACTCATTCCTTTGTAGCTGCTTGCTGTGCCGTAACCTACGCCAAACAAGGATGTTCACGGCGATAAATATCATCACCGTGAAACACAAACTAGCCAGTATTATGGGGTGAAGAATTTCTTCATAAGTCGGTGACAGGTGGTCCTTTTCGGTAAGTTTCATCAACCGCTTTGCCACACGGCCGTTGTATGGGAGAGGAAGTGCTGGCATTGTAGAGGTCCACGTGAAGTTCGCGAAGTAGGCTCGTTCTCTGATGATTGTCCGTAGGCCAGTCACCATGGAATTCGGGGAAGTCCCGATACAACCATCTGCTGCGACGAAGATGTGGGTGAAGGATGTGGATCCGTCAGGGCATGATACATTGAAGCCGTCCTTGTCGTATCGTATCCACGAGCCATTATTTAGTCTGCAATTGAATTCTTTATTGTCAAAGGGATAAAGCTTATCCAGACAATTTTCACTTGTATGGGAGAGAGCACCGTCTAGCACTATTCCTAACTCGCATGAATCCATTAAGTTTTTACGGAATTCAAATGAGTCAGCTGTACATATTTTTCTATCCATTGCGTCTGAACAGTGAGTTAATTGATTTAAGTCTTTAATGACCGTATATGTTTCCTTGTCTGGGGAAATCAATACGTGTCCTGTCAAACTAGACATTACTGGATTTGAGTGATTCGTCATGAAAGTCGGAAATGGTGATATCCTGTAAGATTGCCAGGCATCAGAAGAATCAAAGGGAATTGTAATCCTAATCTTGTTATTATCTACGTTTACTGTAATTAGGCTGTAATAAAATTCTAACCTATGTTCGTCTAACAAAGGAACATAGCCTAGTTTATCCCTTCCGTTCTCCAGAACTAATTTTAAGTAACGTATAGGCAACAAATGGGGCGACAATACACCTTTAGTTGCTAACGTGATAGCTTCTACATAATCCTTGGATTTCTCAATGAAATGTGCAATTCTGTTATGTATGTGATCTATCTTTGAATCATAATACGTTAATGTTGCCAACAAATCCTGTACTTCCATAATTTGAACGATATTATCTGAATGTTCATTTAACAAATCCATAATTTTATTGATTGAAGCTAACTGATCCCTTAGTTCTGACATAATCAATTCATCTTTATGAGTCAAGAACTCAATTTTCTTATTTTGATTACTAATTTTAAGACGATTGGAAATTCCTAAACCTAAACTTGCAACAGACCCAAAGATGCTTAATGCAGCATAAATGAACGGATTCCGTCTTTCTTTATGTTCGTTTCCTACAGTCCACATCAAAAGGTCATAAGCCAAAGATCCTGTCTCGCCAGTCTTATTTTTCAAGTCATCAGATAGCATCTCTGCAACTTTTAATGTTGATCCAAGCAAACTCTTAGTAGTCAAATGAAAATGTCTTCTATGCAACTCATCCAATGATGCAGAAAACCTTGAAATGGCGGTTCTTAAGCTAGTGACATCATTCTCTTGAAGAAAAATTGCTTGCATATGCACTTCGACAATTACGTTGGTTGATGTAACAAAAATGTCTTCTTGTCTTTCAACTATATTGCCATATTTAAAATATATATTTTTAGTCTTAGAACTCATCCCATACGAGAAAAATGTCTGAGCGAACAATATCACTCCCAACAACAAAAAATTCATCTTGGAAACCTGTAACGAGAAAAAATATATGTAATTACTCCTGTATTAAAAAGAAAACTTTTAGTCACACAAAATAAAATTTTTCCTCACTTCTTTTCCTCTCTTTTCTTTTTAATTTCTTATGTGAGACAATGGTACTATTCTCTCATCCGTGGGTTGGGCTACGTTTTGAATTCTAAACCTATTGGCCGTTAATATTTCCAAAATGTTAAATGGGCCTTCAAACTTAGGTGTTAGTTTATAGTTGAGCCCTTTTCTGACATTGATTTGAATATAGATGTTATCACCCACGGTATATGTTTTAGTTGGTTTCGCTATTTTATCATGATTCCTTTTCATTATGATTTGTGATTCTTCTAAATTCTTTCGAAGGATATCATATCGACTTATACTTGCATTTATACATTCTTTTAAAGGATTTGATAGATTAGTTGTAGGCGTTAATACATGGAAAGGTGTTCTAACTGGGGTACCATACAATGCTTCATGCGGTGACATTTTAATTGATATATGATATGAATGATTCAGAGTACTCAGTGCCGCCGGTATTGCAATATCCCAGTTGGGGTCTGATCCCCCTAGTGTTACCCTCAATATATTTAATATCTTCCTATTTGCTCTTTCCACTAGCCCATTCGACTCTGGGTGATATATCATGGTATTAATCTTCTTTATGTTGAGGAATTCACACAATGAGGTAAGAAAGTGATTATCAAATTCACCACCCGAGTCTGAGATTATCATGTGTGGAATTCCATGTTTACAAATGTAACACTCGTAAAACTTCCTAGCGCATTCAATCGCAGTTTTAGTTTTAAGCGCTATTAGTTCTGTATATCGAGTTAAAGCATCTATAATTACTAAGAGGTGCTTATTTCCTCTGTCTGACTCGTAAAATCCTGTTAACAAATCTAAATGTATTCTTTCAAAGGGTTGATTGGGAACAGGATAAGCTCCTAGGCTGACAGGTGTTTTCGTATGCCCTTTGTTTTCCTGACATGTGC
The DNA here is from genome assembly GCF_036898095.1 of Palaemon carinicauda. Lineage (NCBI taxonomy): Eukaryota > Metazoa > Arthropoda > Malacostraca > Decapoda > Palaemonidae > Palaemon > Palaemon carinicauda. The sequence continues at coordinate 249,476,669 of NC_090725.1, read as the reverse complement.
GACAATTAGCTATGTGTCTTTTTATATCTGTAAGCATTGTATGCCAATAAAACAATGATTTGGCTTTCTGTGACATTAATGAGAACCCAGGGTGTCCATGTAATGGATTTGAATGCAACCAATTCAGGACAGTGGAAATAAGTGAGTTTGGTACTACTACCTGGTCGTTAGTTACATGTGGTGTATTGCGGGTTTTCCTTGTCACAGTCCTACACAGAATATTATCTTTGATTACATAATTCTGCTGCTTATACTTTATATATTCCTTTTCTTTATGATTGCCTTTCAAAGCATTTATAATTGTTTCTATTTTCTGATCTTTTCTTTGCTCAGTCTGTAACAATTCAGCACTCCAGCCTAAATCTTCTTGTTCAGATATTGTTTTTACAATAGGCATGGATGTTGATATATCTATTAATTCAGCTAAAGGCTCCGTACAAGATGACACGGGGTTGCGTGATAATGCATCCGCAATGATATTTGCTTTCCCAGGTAAATACCCGATTCTTGCGCCAAAATCTTGAATGATTAAATGCCACCGAGTTCGTTTAGGGCTGTGATTGAAGCCTTTAAAGAACTCTGTTAGTGGTTTATGGTCAGTAAGAACCTTAACGGGATAACCGTAAATTATGAACTTAAAATGCACTAGCGAATTAACAATAGCTAGTCCTTCCTTGTCTATTACTGCATACTTACTTTCGGAAGTTCTCAATTTTCGAGAATAGAAAGCTATCGGGAAAAACTGTTTATCATATTGCTGAAGCAATACCCCTCCTACTCCTAAGTCTGAGGCGTCTGTTGCAATGAAGAATTCCTTACCGAAGTCAGGAAATTTTAAGATAGGAGAACTACACAGTTCATCTTTCAAAGTATTAAACGCCTGTTGATGTTGCTCAGACCATATGAAATCTACGCCCTTCTTCGTAAGATCAGTTAAAGGAGCGGCTATTATTGAATAGTTGCGTATAAAACGCCTGTAATATCCACTACAACCCAGAAATTGCTGTATTCCCTTGACATTAGTAGGTATGGGAAAATTACGTATAGCCGACACCTTATCATGGACTACTTTAAGATCTTGGCTTGACACCATGAAACCCAAATATATCAATTCTGTTTTGAAAAATTCACACTTACTAATCTTTACCCTTAAGTTATGTTGTCTTAATCTCTGTAGTACTAGTTCTAACTTACGTAGATGTTCTTCTAAGGTGTTGGAAAAGATTACAAGATCATCCATATAGGCATGCAATATATCCCCCAACAAGTCTCCAAACACTATGTTAATCATTCTTGTAAATGTTATAGGAGCACAACGTAAACCAAAAGGCATCCGCAAAAATTCATAATGTCCCCTGGCTGTGCTGAAGGCTGTGTATGGGATACTATCTTCTTCTAATGATATCTGGTGAAAGCCTTTAAGTAAGTCCAAACTGGTAAAATATTTATTCTGACCTAACAAAGACAAAATATCGTCAGTACATGGCACTGGGAATCGATCAGGGATCGTTTCCTCGTTTAGACGACGAAAGTCGATGCAGATACGCCATGTTCGATCTTTTTTCGGTACAACTATTAAAGGAAAATTATAAGGGCTATTTGATTTTCTAATGACTCCTTCCTCTAACATTTTACCTACTTCATCATTTATTTCATTCTGGAATTTCATAGGGAGTCTGTACGAGGGTACATATATAATTTTCTGCTTGTCTTTTAACCTTATTTGATGCTCGATCACATCTGTTTTTCCTAAGGATCCATCCGTAGTGGAAAAGACATCTGTATATTTAGTTAAAAGTTCAAAAATTTTCTGCTGAATTTCTTCGTCTTGAATGTCCTTACTGATTTTATTTTTAATAGATCGCAAAAGGGATTCATCCGCAACTGATTGAGAGTGATTGATTTCAGCAACGGTAAGAATACGATGTTTATAAACTTCTACATCCAAGATATGTTGATTTTTGTGAATTACTAAAGTGTTATTTAAATGATTACAGACTTCGATATTACATTGCTGATGTGAGCCTACTGTATAAATAGCTTGTGTGACAGACAATCCGTTAGTTTTCAAAGTATCGGAAAGGATTAATATTTCAGATCCCGGTAGTGTTTTCTTTATTTGCACTATTAAATTCGAAGGTATGTTTGGTTCGATATATTGCGTGCAAGATGATATTACGGGTGAACGAGAATTCTGCTGGGTCGCGTATATTATTTCTTTATTAGTGAGACAAGTTATTGGTTCTTCAACGTACGTTACGGTTACATTTGTCGTCTCCTTTTTATCCAAAACTGACTTTAAGGTATTAGAAGACTTATAGAATTTCCCTTTGATATACACGCCGTGCTTGGCAGGAGCTAAGATAATGTTTTGATTTCCCATAGATGGGTATCCTATAATTACAGCTGGATACATATTAATGTTTTTTACTACAACAAATGTATCGGCAAACGTGCGATTACCGACTCTGAACTGAATATGAGTTATGCCTATGACGTTTAATTCATTATTTCCTATACCTGAAAGTCTAATTCCTGATTTTTCAATCGGAAAGTTCGAAAACAACAAATGATGCGTCTTCAAATCCATAATATTACGTGGACTACCAGAGTCAAAAAATAACGTAAAGGATTTGTGTTCTAAATTTACAGCATATAAGGTTGGCCGTAACTCATTTTGGCTTATTATTGTATGAATTCGTTGCAAATCTACGGGAGCATGCACTGTTTTACTTAATTCGGCCGTGTGTTTCATAGGAAAATCTATTGTCTCACAATTATCTGATAAAACATTAAATTGATTATTCAATACTATTGATGTTGACATGAATGACCTTGACCCAACATCACTCTCTTCCCCTCTAGAGTTAACTATGTGGTATTTGCTTTGCTCTGCACATTCTGAAAATTAGGCTGACTTTGCGAGGTCTGGTTTGACGGCCCAGGCTCAGCGATATTTGAAGAAGTGTTTGTTTGTTTCGGACTCTGAACTGCATTGACATTTTGTTGTTTCTTCTTATTGTTAAAATGAGGATTTTTCTTTTTATTTCCATATGGAACTGACTGTGGAATTGACTGTGTATTTCTAGGATATTGTTGTGTCTTACGCGCGTAACATTGACTATAAGAATGTGATGCTGTGTTGTGAACTGAGCAAAATTTCGTTCTACAGTCTGCGCTTATGTGACCTTGACGTTTGCAGTTGTAACACGTCACTCCCGCTACTGGACTGTTAATTACGTTCACTGTTTGTGGTTTTGTTTCATTCTTAGCAAAAACTTGAGTTAACACGGGATCGAGATCTGGACACTTGGACATGTGTTTCTTTATCTGTTTATAGACATCCAATTCCGTACTTGCAGGCATTAACTTCTTATCAAAGCACCGCACTAAAGCTTCAGGCAACAAAAGTGTCACGCAAGTTAAATACATTAATCGTAAAAAATCTTTCACGGAGATATTATCGTTAGTAACCCAAGTGGAATTACCTAAAATGTCCTGATATTCGTTAAGCCTATCAGCTATGAGAGCTGCTCTCTCAACAACATTAAGCCGATTCATAGTGGCTTGATTAAGTGTATTTCGTAACGTTAACACTACATCTAAGGCTTCCTCACCCCCATAAATCGCATGTAACCTAACTTTGAAATCATCCCAAGTAACTGCTTCCTGAAATGAAACACCTCTTAAATACGCACTCGCATCCCCCTTAGAAAAATCTATAAAACTTTTAGCTTCTTGTAATTGTACAAAAGGATCTACGATTTGTTTGGCATTTAAATGGGCATCAACGGATGAAATCCATGACTCCACATTTTGTGGCAAGAACCCGTTGACACGACCTTGAAAAGGAAGGATTGCTGACCTGGCATTTACAAGCGTCACAATTGGAGGAGGATTAGCCTGGCCTACACCACTAGGTCCAGGGGTAGGGCTGACAGGAGGAGCCATGACTGCTGTATTTTTTTTTTTTTCTATCTCTTTGACCCCTTTCAATCCTATCAAAATATCTATATGAGTACAGACGCCCACTGCGTAAACGCATATGTATAATAAAATTCCCCCAACAATGTTACTAATCCCAAAACATTTCCCCCCAAGAGTTTCTGAAAGAAAAAGGAATTAGCACAAAGAAAGAAAAATTCTAAATGAGAATTCGGAGTTTCTTATAACAAAGTTTAGGAACTCACTCACCCCAGTAATAATTGACTAACGACTTGTGATAACTACACTTCACTGCCCAAACTGAAATGAATACAAAAACGTCTGTACTTAGCTCATATATGAAGTCGACACGTCCTCTCTCTCTCTCTCTCTCTCTCTTGATGTTTTGTTAGCGATGTCTCGTTCTAGTTTCTTGTTGAATGTAGTTCTTCCTGGATATGTCTTGCAATTGTTGAACGCCAGTCCTTGGGTTTCCTAGGATGTTGATTGAAGATTCAAGTTGTATACTAACATATGTTGATGTTAGCTTTTCCGTTGGACTTAGTCAAAACTGTAGATTCTTGTAGATAATGTTGAGTTCTTGAAGATCTTTATCAGGTTTTACAGCTTTTATTTTGAAGTCTTGAAGATATTTCTCTGGTTTTACAGCTTTTATGTTGAAGTCTTGAAGATATTTCTCTGGTTTTACAGCTATTTATTTTGAAGTCTTGAAGATATTTCTCTAATTCTTAGAGTTTAACCGCTGTCTTAGAGTTTAATCGCTGTCTTAGAGTTTAATCGCTGCCACCATTTATTGGTGTGCTACTGTCTTAAGCACACATTTGAGTATGAGTTGTTTTCAGATGTATTTAAATGGATTAACTGAATATATCTTAATGGTTTTTAAGTTTTATTCTATAAAACAACAGAGTTAAACATCTCCATCACTGGAGGAAGCTGTGTTGGTCCAGACGACCAATTCTGGTGAAGTTTAGATATGAACTGAATAAATTATCGATATCACAGATATCGTATGCTTGCTTTAATTTAGCCACGTGACGGAATCGGAAGACACCTGCATCCGGTGACGTCACAAACTTTCACACGAGGAGACAATGTGTTGACGTTAAGAAAGAATGTCAATTTGCCGAGGTTTGCATTATACATCCTGTTTATAATTTGAATGACTACAGCAAATCCCAGGGTTAGCTCTTCCAACCAACATGACATATTACGTCATTTGTTTTAAACATGTAATACTGTATTACTATTCTAATCATTACAAATGCACAAGTGCTTGGACGTGGATTGAAACTGGTAGACGAGAATGACCATGAATGGGAGGTAAATCAGTTGTTGTTTGCGGATGATACTGTACTGGTTGCAGACAAGGAAGAGAAGCTTGGCCAATTAGTGACAGAATTTGGAAGGGTGTGTGAGAGAAGGAAGTTGAGAGTTAATGTGGGTAAGAGTAAGGTTATGAGATGTACGGGAGGGGAAGGTGGTGAGAGGTTGAATGTCATGTTGAATGGAGAGTTACTTTAGGAGGTGGGTCAGTTTAAGTACTTGGGATCTGTTGTTGCAGCAAATGGTGGACAGGAAGCAGATGTACGTCAGAGAGTGAATGAAGGATGCAAAGTGTTGGGGGAACTTAACGGAGTAACAAAAAAATCGAGGATTGGGCATGAATGTAAAGAGAGTTCTGTATGAGAAAGTGATTGTACCAACTGTGATGTATGGATCGGAGATGTGGGGAATGAAAGTGACGGAGAGACAGAAATTGAATGTGTTTGAGATGACGTGTTTAAGGAGTATGGCTGGTGTATCTCAAGTAGATAGGGTTAGGAACGAAGTAGTGAGGAAGAGAACGGGTGTAAAAAACGAGTTAGCAGTTAGAGTGGATATAAATGTGTTGATGTGGTTTGGCCATGTTGAGAGAATGGAAAATGGCTGTCTGCTAAAGAAGGTGATGAATGTAAGAGTTGATGGGAGAAGTACAAGAGGAAGGCCAAGGTTTGGGTGGATGGATGGAGTGAAGAAAGCTCTAGGTGATAGAAGGATAGATGTGAGAGGCAAGAGAGCATGCTAATAATAGGAATGAATGGTGAGCGATTGTGACGCAGTTCCGGTAGGCCCTGCTGCTTCCTCCGGTGTCTTGGATGACCGTGGAGGTAGCAGCAGTAGGGGATTCAGCGTTATGAAGCTTCATCTGTGGTGGATAACGGGGGAGGGTAGGTTGTGGCATCCTAGCAGTACCAGCCGAACTCAGTTGAGTCACTTGTCAGGCTGAGGGGAAAGTAGAGAGGAAAGGTGACTTTTTTTTTTTTTCATTTGTTTGATGTTGGCTACCCCCCAAAATTGGGGGAAGTGCTTTGGTATATATATGTATAAAAGGAAATGGCAGAGATTGGGGGGAGGAAACTGCTCTAAGAGAGCTAGAGACACCTGCTATCTTGGAGATAGCTTTCCTTCTGGCTAACTTGAGTCCCTTTGACCAGGGAAGAGATGCACTGGTCTTAAATGGTTTCTAAAATCCAAGGATTTGATTCAGAACCATGTCCTTGCCTTCTTGTGGTGCAGAGGATCTGACAACTTGTTGAAGGTCCTCATGCACACAAGGCATGTGCTGACTCTTTGCACTCGGCTTCAGAGTGCAACTATGGACTCTACGCTTTAGGGAGGAATTCTTTGTCCATGTTCCTGAGCTCACCTACCTCCGGACTCTCGTGTGAGAAAGCCTGAAGTAGGTCAATGTCATTATCGGGAACCTGAGATCGTCCCGCCGCCATGGAAGACTCCTTCGCCTGTTCCTGTCTTCATGCTTCCCTAGTCTTAGAATTCTTTGGAACAGTTTTGGAATCTTTAGATTCCTTCCTGGAGGGGAAGTCTTTATACAGGACCGTTGTTTCCGAAGAAACTTGTGGTTCCTTAGTCTTCTGTGGTTAAGGAGCCATGACTTCCTCCTCTTCAAAGGGGAGAGATACAGGACGTCGATCTGGGGGAACAACTTCGATAGGTTTGGGGACGAAGGGGGGAATGGCGATCTCCCGAGGAGAACCTATGTTCTTACTTGTATGGGGATGGATGATTTGTGTTGGTGGTGTGACATGCTTCATCTTCCTTCTCTGCTTAGTCGTCATCCTGTTTTAAGGTTTAAAGGCCGTTCATGAATGGCAGGGTCAAGGGACAGTGACATTGCCCTATCGAGCAGGACAATGCCCTAGAGACTGACCATATACACATATGACCAATGCCTAAGCCCCCTCTCCACCCAAGCTAGGACCAAGGAGGGCCAGGCAATGGCTGCTAATGACTCAGTAGATAGACCTAGAGGCACCCCCAAATGCCCCATCCTTAGCTCACAAGGATGGTGAGGTTGCAGCGACCAAAGAAACTAACGAGTTTGAGCAGGACTCGAACCCCAGTCTGGCGTTCACCAGTCAGGGATGTTACCACATCGGCCACCCCAACCATAACCCGATTCGACCAGTTTTAAAGAAAAAGGTCCTGTAGGTGGGCTAGCTGCATTTTCCTGTGTTTCCTTGGCACTAGGTCGAGGTGGTGTTGATCTAAACATCGAAGAAACAGAACTCTGAGCAGACCTCCTCGGGTCAGAAGGAGCATCCGCAGAGGACGAGGATGACTTGTCCAGAGGTATAAGAGGAGTAGCTCATGGACGAGGAGGGAGTTGGACAGATGAAATGGGGAATCCCATCGACTTCTGCAGAGATGACACCAAGGTGTCAAACCTGGAAGGAAGTTCTCCGGCAACAGAAATGGCTGGAGTTTCCTTAGGGAGTCCTGGAGGAGGAGACTGCCTCAAAGGATGGTGTTTAGAAGGCCCAGTTTCTGTGAAGGAAGCTTCTTAGGCATCATGAGATACTCATTGGTGATGCGCACTGGGTGATCAGGAGGAATAGGAACCTTCGTGTACTTATTGGGTGGTTCCTTAAAACCCTCTGGAAAGGGGTCTGGCCTGCCGGTAGAGCTGTCAGTAGCAGAGAATATTATTAGAGGATTTGGGTCGTCGCTAGCTCGTGAAACTGTGGCCTCGGCCCACAAGACACTCGCCTGTTTAGCTGGAGGAGGCACTTTACTCATAAAGTGTGGATCGCGTGTGACCATGAGATTCGCGCTCAATGCTGCGTGAATAGGGAGCAGGTCATCTTTTCACAAGTAAATGAAAGCAAGCAAGGAGTAGAAGGCCTCTGGAGCTCTTGCGCCAAAGGAGCACTCTGCACGCTTGAAGATGGGAGGACTTGGAGCCTCCAAGTGGGGGCAACACCCTGGATGGGAGAGCATTTAGTTGCAGAAGAGCTGGTAGAGGGGTGTTGCGTAGGCGAACGCTTAGTAAAAATACCCCAGGCTTTGAAAGGTGCTCGACCTAGTCTTGGCAAAGGCTAATCTGAGTGTTAGTCTTACACGTTTCCTTGTCCGGTCTGAGGTCAATTAGGGTGAGGGTCAAGAGGTGTAGCACTGTGGATGGATGGAGCGCGCGCGTCTATGTTGTCCTCTGGGAGAGGGTCTCCTTGATCTAAAACATTGAGAGCCCTTAGATCGTGATCGTCGGGAGTGACGGTCTTTTAATCATGAGCGCTTCCCTCGCGATCTAGAGTGCTTGCCTTGTGATCCTGATCGTCTAGATTGCGAGTGCTTAGGGTGAGATTTTGAGCGTGAAGCTCGTGATCGTGAGTACGAAGCCATGATCGGGATTGTGAGCACGAAGCCCGTGATCAAGACTGTTAGCGTGAAGCCCGTGATTGTGAATGTGAACATGAGGCTCGTGATCGCGTGTCTCTAGAGGTGGAGCACAAAGTTGAACTTGCGTTTGAGTGTGAAGCTCTTGATCTGGAGCGTTGCGCCCTAGATCAAGGGTGTCTCCTAGAAGACCTACGCCTAGACCGTAATGACCTACAGTCTTTAAGGCGTGAGCGCATAGCACTAGAATGCGAACGCCCAAGGACAAATGAATTGATCGTGAACAATTCCTTCAACCTCGTAAATGGGGTTCGGAGGAGTATAAAGCTCACAAAGGTGATCCTGCTACAGGACAAGATGTTGTCTCTTGCCCAGGGGAAGGGCGAGCAGGTGGAGCGCTCGTTGAGGGAAGATCACTGGGCTCACCAGAATCATTCTACCTAACCTCGTCAGCTTGCTGGAACCATCTCTGTAGGAACATAAAGAGGTTTAAATTAGGTTTAGGCGGCAATGTCGCCCTAGGATGGCGAGTGGGGACATCGTCAGCAGGAGGGGTGCATGAGAGCAATTTTATCCACTAGTGGAAGGGCCAGGAGAGGGAGAAAGGTAGACTTCACAGACAGCGAGGGCAATGGATGGAGTTGCCACAGGGGACGCTTCTCTCCTCGTGCCAAGCTGAAGGAGTTGCAGAAGAGTCTCCTTCGAAGGGGGAGCAGAAACCTCCAAGGACGGCCAGGCCTGCAGCACATTTGCTGCAGGCAAATGTGAAGATCCTTCACTAGGGGGAAGCATCAACACCTCCAGTACCTCTAGGTTGCCAAGGAAGTAAGTCAGTCTGTGCTCCTACTCAACCAACTCCCAGAGGAAGAGCTTTGGGAAGCAATCCCGGGATGATGGAAGATGAAGCCCGAGCTCTTTTCCCTGCGGAGTTGGACCCCGGGGAAGAAAGATCTCACTTGGCTTACTTCTAGCGCAGCCCGAACTTCCACTGGGAGGCAGGCCACTCCCAACACTTATCGCAGGGTAAAGCTGCTTGTAGCAACGCCTCCGGGAGGCAGGACACAGCAGATGGGGGTCTGTGTCCACCGAGGAAATGAGGGTGCCACAAGGGTGACCTTCGCGACCAGGAAAGGTTCGCATGGGAGCGTCAGAAGGAGGAGCACACTCAGACCAGAAATGAAAAAAACACTGATTGCAAGTCTAATGGCTAAGCCTTGTGAAGAGGTGGAGAACGGACATGTCCAATCTCAACCAGCATAAAGAAGAAAGTGAGGTAGCTCTGTAAGCTGCGAGTAGAGATAGGTGGCTGGGGTAGCCCCCAGCCACCCACTACTGACCCACAACAATGGGAAGGTAGGGTTGCCACCTCATACTTTTTTCAGTCTATTGACTGCCTTCCAGATTCACCAAAAGATATATCTTATGTAAACAACAGAAGGTTCGTTGGTGCGGGAACAATTAACATTTTCACAAATAGCCAACATCTATTTGGTCAGTCAATCTGATTATCCTGTATTTAAGAAACACCTTCTATTAACACTGACTAATGCTTCTAGCAAACTACACTTCTGTTGAAATGGTGAGGTTAGGCAACCATCTTGTCCCATAAATGGCCAATATCTTTGCCCCTAATTGAAACTTTAACAACAAGCAGGAGCTTGCTTTAAAGGTTAAGGTTAAAGGTGTCTGGTTTCAGTTCCAGTTCCATCTGAATAGATGCTCACTAGAACATCAGCCAGGCAAGCCCAACCACCCACTGTGGTGCCCTACCACAGCAGTGGCCTCCCCAGTAAACAGCTTAAACTTGCGGTCCCGGGTGGGGATTGATCTGCTGCCATGCCCGGAGGCTAGTCAGCATTCCAGAAAATTGGATGGTTCTTGTTACTATCTGGTAGTGTTCCAACAGTACTCAGTGCAATATATAGTTGAATGCTTCCTTAAATTGCTCCCAGTCCCTCTATTGGAAAACCTTTGCTCTTCTACAATCTTGATTTCCATTGAGACAACTGGATTCAGAGGTAGATCGATTTCCAATTAGACAATAAGATTCCGAGATAGAAAAACAGAACAGCAGTGTGGGTCCTTATATCCATCATTCTGCTGAACCAAGCGTTGATATGCAACCATACTGTGTCATATTCAATAATATGGTGTGTTGTATTATGCTTCTAATGCCACACCAAATAAAATGTGCCTCTAGCAGCATCTGCACAGCCTATCAAATGGTTGCATCATGATATGGCAGGCAGTAGCAACATCTCTCCTAATGTCAATGCAGTTAAGGGTTTATTGACAAGTCAGTAGAGCAAATTTGCTTAAGTCAATAAAGCTGCTATTTCAACAGATCAGCCAAATTTGCTTAGGCTAATAGTCAATGCAAATAAGAGGTTATTAAATTCAGGTTGGCTGACTAGAGATGCTGGCTATGAGTGAGTATATGTTAAATATTGTGGCAATAATCATCAATTATATATAACAGGGGTGATAAAACAAATTTTTCTTCAAATCTGAAAGGGTAAGTCATTGAAAAAAATATGATTAAAAGAAATCACTGTCCAGGCATTTCTACGATAGGCTTGGGATTCAGAATAACAGAGGGTAAACTATAGGCTCTGTAAATGTCAGGAACCTTGCCGTGAATATTTAATTTGATTAATTTTGACAAATTATATAGTCTTAAAAGAAGGCAAGTCAAAGAATGGAATCCAGCTAATGTCAAATGCAATTAGTAAATGATAGAAAAGTGGGTTAGGACAGTAGATGCACTTCCAAGCTCCATGACTACCATTTCTGAACAAAGGGTTAAAACATAAAAATTCAATTTGCAAGAATTTGGCAAGTTTAGTGCCATAAACAATGTCAAGACTAAATTTGGATTATGACTCCTGTATTCTACAATTGGAATGCAAGATACGGGACACCATATGCATTACCCAGTTCTTTTGACTACCACTTCAGAACCATACAAGTATGATCAACTTTTATGAGCTGTAGTTTATAATGAAGTGTATTACCCTTGTTTTCTCTTGATGTAAAACTAAGAATGCTATATTTGGTCCTACTAGAGACCTAGTAAATAAAATCTCAGGAATTGTAGGAGGCTGAATATTTTCCAGCAATGAAAATTAAAACACATGGTTTCATGGGTAGGAATGGCTACTTTATTTCTGAATTATAGTTAATATTAATGTGACATATAGTTATATGTTTATGTAAATTAACAATGTTACAATTTTTTAGTTTGAACATGTAGAAACTGTCTTGTAGATTCTGAGAAAGGGTTTTATCAGATATTATTGAAGAGAAGTTTCTGGATTTCTTAGGTAATTTGAATAAATCAGTATTGGATAATATGCTAGAGGCTACAGGTTGTGCTAATTTTGTGGCAAAAAGTAGGAAACAGTCATGTTCTTCTTTGATTGGGGTGGCCTCAGATGCTCAGAAGCACTCCCTGATTTTGTCTTCTATTTTGAGGCAAATTTTAAATGCATGTCGGACCACTAAAGTTGTAGAGCAGATGTCTAGTAGAACACAGTTTGAAGCAATCACACATATTCATGCTCTGAAATCTTATCACATTACCTCTCTTTCTTCTTCAGTGTCTTGTGGTAAACCAAGCTCATATTTATAGAACTCATGATAATAAAACCTAATTAATGGAAAATAATGCTTACAATCATGCAGATATCCAAGTAACTCATTTTTGTTAATAACACCCTGGAAAATATATTTTCTTTATTATTGAAATAGGTATAACCATATAGCAATGCTAAATGCGCATATAACTTAGATTTTTTGTTCACACCAACTTGTGTCATTTACATTTCAATATTCAGTTGCTAAACTTCGTTGTATTTTATCTATAAAAATCGTAACTTTTGATGCAACGTTATGGAAGTAGAAAGTTAATTTCCAAATCACATAAGGCCAATGCTTATGTGTCGTTCCTGCAGCAATTCAATGTTAAATACTCTTCGAGGTAGTAGGTTGGACAGGGCACCAGCCACCCATTGAGATACTACCGCTAGAGAGTTATGGGGTCCTTTAACTGGACAGACAGTGCTACATTGGATCCTTCTCTCTGGCCTATTCTTTACAGATTTTCCTCTGCCCTCATACACCTGACAACACTGAGATTACCAAACAATTCCTCTATCAAGGGGTTAACTACTGCGCTGTTATTGTTCAGTGGCCACTTTCCTCTTGGTAAGGGTTGAAGAGATTGTTCAGCTTTGGTAAGCAGCTCTTCTAGGAGAAGGACACTCCAAAATCAAACCATTGTTATCTAGTCTTGGTTAGTGCCATAGCCTCTGTACCATGGTCTTTCACTGTCTTGGGTTAGGGTTCACTTGTTTGAGGGTACACTCGGGCACACTGTTCTGTCTTGTTTCTCTTCCACTTGTTTTGTTACAGTTTTTATAGTTAATATATAAATATTTGTTTTGATGTTGCTTTCCTTAGAATACCTTATTTTTCCTGTTTCCTTTCCTCACTGGGCTGTTTTCCCTGTTGGAGCCCCCCGGCTTATAGCATCCTGCTTTTCTAATTAGGGTTGTAGTTTAGCAAGTAATAATAATAATAATAATAATAATAATAATAATAATAATAATAATAACACACACATAGAGCCACAGAAGATCTACGGGGAAATTAATTTTTTTCCTTTAATAAACAATTATTGAACTAACATTCACCATTCACTAAGGAAATACCTTCTGTGACTACAGATAATCACCGATACTTATTATCAGATTACGAGGATGACAATAATTGAAATAAAATATATTAACTGGCAACCCCACCAGAAGTTCAAAAGAAGTACATACAATAAATTTTGCACTTTGTAGCATCAATTTTGGTGCCTACTGTACCTGACAACAATAACTGATTATATAAAGTATTAATAGACCAATGGTAATGTTCCATTTATTATCCTTTCCTTTTATTACTTAAATAAAAAAACACAACTGATCTAATCAACCTACCAATTCTGTTTATGATTATGTGGTACTTCTCAATTTTGATCTTTGTAAACTTCCTTTAAAGAATATGGTACACAGGTGGGGTAGAAGTTTATGATCTAATCATTAACATTCTTTCCATCATGAGCTGTATTATCATTTCTGATCTACGGCAGATTGATTTAGTATTGACAATGACAGGAAGGGACCAAACATTCCTTGTTGATTTGAGTAAGGAAAACTATTTTCCTCTCGACATCAACAATCTCATATCCCATCACACTTTGCTCCAAATTCACTTCTTCATAATTGCTTTAAAATGTTTTTATACACTAAAATCAAACATAACCATGCGCTATGAAATACATACGCTTCACTTATTCTGTAAATAATTACATCACGAGGCATATGAGCACTTTCAATACAATTTGACCACAAAAGAAACCTTCTCAGGTACAATCCAGTTAAATAAGTGTTGGGCTACCATTGAATCTGCACTCTTTGGTGTAAGCTTAACAATTCCTCCTTTACTTAAACCAAATGGCTGTCACTCACTGTCCAAAGGAAACGGCAACCCTTTTGGCTGATGTGTTTGACAGTAAGCAGAGAACTGTAATAAGAAACTTAATCTTTCTCATTCCTATTTTCCTTTGGACCTTGATGTTTATGGACATGTAGACAAAGTGTTTTTTTCCTTTGATGTTTATAAAAACTGCTGATCTCTTAGTTCCTAAGATGTCTGAATTTTCTCAAAATTTAGCATGAATAGATTCTTTTTGCACATATTAGAAAATTGGTAATGTTACTCCATTAGGGCAATGTGTTTGTGGCAGCTCTACCCATGCCCACAGTCTTCCACCAAGGTCCAGCACTTTGCTGCAGTAGAGGGGCTTGAGTGTCCCAATGATGGGCTGGGCAATGGCGGAGGGGTAGTTTATCCACCCTGGCAGGCTCAACCATACCGCTAAGGCCAGTTCTGAGAGACCAGACCAAGACTGGACCCCTATAGGCCTTCTCCTTTATTTTAAGATAGGCAAAGGCTAGGAGAAGGAAAACTCCAAAATCAAACCAAACAAGACCCCAACGGCGGAGCTTCCCAGCACCGGCGGAAGAGGGCAATGCCTGTCGGGCAGGCAACAAGGCGGGCCTTGACATAACAAGAACCCGGCAGCCCGATGCAACCAACATCGGAGAAGCCGCCTGTCTCATATGTCTTGAGCCGCGGTGAAAATGATGTGGGCCAAGTGTGTGTGCGTGGCCGTTGCAAAGCCACGACCACCCAAAACAATATACCTAGCTACTGGCATTCTGTCGTTTCCTCCACCCTTCTTCATCTCTTTCTATAGGAGGCTGATGGCTAACGACAGAACCCAATACTCGGACACGAGTGGGCGCCGACGACGACCCAATTACCATAGCTCCCATATTATCTAGTTTTTTTAAATGTCTTTTAGCAAAACATCTAAATAGCTATGCTGTAGGCAATGATCTGTTCCCTAGTTAGTAATTTGGTTTTCCCGACGGCCTTGAAGCACGTGATACCCTTCTTACAACTTCCAATGCTGTACAGAAATCCCTTGATTTTGGTCAGGAAGTTCATATCATTGATCTTGATATTAGTGCTTCCTTTGACTGTGTTAATCATGATGCTCATGTTTTCAAACTCAAACAGTTGAGAGTAGGTGGGCCTTTTCTTGGTACCATTATTGAATTTTTAATTAATAGGTTGCAATGAGTAACTGTTGATGGGCACCATAGTGAGCATTGGAACATAATATATGGTGTTCTTCTGAGTTTGGCCAAGAAAACAAGCCCATTGCTTATGCAGATGATGCTACTCCCTTTGCATCTATTCCATCTCCTGAATGTAGATCTGGGATTGTTGAATCCCTTAATAGAGTAAGAGCTAAAATTAATGCATGGTGCAAACTATGGGACATAAAGTTGAATCCTAACAAAACTCAATGTGATTGGGGGTTCCTCAAAATCCAGATCTGTGCCCTAATGTTTCTTCCTTAATTATATACAACTCTTAAAATTGTAGGTGTGATTCTTATTTGCAAATTTACTTTTGAGAAACACATTCACTCCATTTCTTATTCAATAGCACAAAAACTTGCTTATCGAGTAATTTTTAAGGTTTTCAATGATAAATCTATCCTGGAAAATGTTTTAAGTCTTTCATTGTACCTTGCTTCAAGAACTGTTCCCTTGTCTGATCTTCAGGTGCTGACTCTCATCTTAATCTATTGAACAACAACTTACAGTCTATTAAATTTCTTATTCCTGGTCTTGATATTAGTCACTGGCACCATCAATCAAGTAGTTCTTTATGCCTGTTACCTAAGATTTTTTATAATTCTGACCATTCTTTACATTTAGACTTTCCCATCCTGTACATAGTACTAAGTATGCAGTTAATTCTAACAGTATTTCCCTCTCCATCATAAGGCTCAACACTAAAAAAATACTGTATTCTAAAAGTTTAATTCCAGCTATGACCAGATTATGGAATGATCTTCCTCATCAGGCAGTTGAATCAGTGGAACCCTAGAAGTTCAAATTTGCAGCGAATGTTTTAGTGTTGAACAGGTTGACATAATTCTCTCAAGAGTTTATGGATGACAAATCTATTTTAATGATGTCACTAATCTTAAGATATTTTATATTCTTTAATCATTAGCTCTCATTTACAGTTTATTACCAATTTCATTTCCTCACTGATTATTTTCCCTGTTGAAGCACTTGGACTTGTAGTACTGTGCTTTTCCAACTAGGGTTGCAGTTTAACTAATAATAATAATAATAATAATAATAATAATAATAACAATAATAATAATAATAATAATAATAATACTGTACCCTTTACTGTATATGCACTAACCAAAGTGAATATTGCACTGTAGTTGATAAATGGATTCTTTAGCCAGTATTTCTATCATCTGGTAACAAACTTAACAACATGGCACTAAGCTACTCTGGGTAACAATTAAATCAACATATCCTGTTCCTTGATCTTGTCTCTGTTAATAGCAAATCAGTGTCATAGAGAATTACCTCAATCAGTATCCTCTCACTTTTATGGTATGGTGAAAGAAGAATAAACAGCTTTTTCCAATAATGGGTCGCAGATCTAAGAAACATTTATCAATAACCTGACTTCTTTGCCTTATTTGTTTTTATCACACAAATAATGGTCACATGGATGGTTTTGCTAGTATTGTATGAAGACTATAGAATGCCTGAAATTATAACCCCCTGACAATTTGAAAATACTAAAATTAGTCACAAGTAGGTTATCATAAAAAACTTATAAATTAGATAACAGTTGTTCTAAAACCAGAGTACTTCTTTTGCATTGAAAAACAGTATAAGAAAATGTAAAGAAAAGTTATCAAATTACCCAAGAGAGTATATAGGAATTTACCTTAATTTTCACCATCTGGCCATCAAATTCAGGATAACCATTTGCAATACTTCTGGACACCTAGAAATGATTAGTTTAATTAATTTCCACTCAGCAAATGGAGGATTTAAAAGAAAGAAAAATGTTTTGTGTATAACCAGTGTATTACAGTGCTTTATTTACATCTTATATACATACATCATAAATAAATTTAAAAAATATGTTTTGTAAAATGGTTCAACCTTTCACAAAATAACAATTTTTTTCATCCTTTAATACTTCTACACATTTCTTTTTTATCATTTGATACTTCTACAGTCTTCAAGTACTACTTGACTACAAAAATCAACTCTGCTACTACAGTGCTTTAGAAGCTAGTCCATGATTTTAAAAAAAATCTTTCTAAAAATATTAAGCAATAATGCTTTTGACAAGCCCAATACGGTACTGGTCAATAACCTTAAAAATCTATTAAAACAAGATTTAAACAATTTGTAAAAATTAAACTAAATATCCTTGCTAAGTCTTCAGTATAAGTGTATCTCTCAAATACTGTAATTATGTATTAGGTAGACTTTGAGTGTTTGGTTCCATAGAAAATAATACACCATACCAAAACCATATCCAGAAAACCTGAGTTAATTCAAGACATGAATTTTGGTTATGGTATACCTGCAGGAAAACAAAGTTCTGTCTATAATAATATCTGAGATTTCTTAATAAAACAAAATTACATAAAGGAGTTACCCAGACCACTTTTTAAAATTAGTAACGTAAGTTGGAAATAACCGCTCGTGAAAAGTCGAATGTAGTAGAGTGGCCTCCCATATCCTTCGTACGAACCTACATGGAAAAAGGTGAAAACAAACTGAGGTTACATCTGCTCTATTAGCATGCATTATACTTTACAAGGTTAATACACACAGTAAATAAAAATTATCATGCAAAAATATCAGTGCTAATGACTATAGTATTTAGTGCTAATGACTTGAGTATCTTAAACAAAATGAGAAATTGAATTTACCATGCACTAAATAACCTTGTGATAGCTAACTTTCAGTGAATCAATCCATGGCATTTACAATCAGGTAACAGCAATTATGAAGTCCAGCTGCATAATTTTGTAAAGAAAATTGATGACTAAAAAGAATCACTATCTGTAGCATATGATTCACAAAAATTGAGTGCCAGGCTAATTTTGCAATATAACATGCTTGCAGAAATCGTAACCCTGGAAATTTAGGTTAAATATTTTCCATGCACTCAAGTAATGCCTATAAATGAAATAAAAAATAAATTCCACACTTTAGAGGAATTTGGCAAATGGCAAATTCTAAAACAGGCAATCTAAACATCCACATTAAGTTGACTGAATTTAAGCAAACTCCTACAAGTTCCTAGACATACAATATTATTCACACAAGACAAATGTCTAGAAAAACAGCAGAACTTTTTGGGCTTGAAAGTTGGAACTGTTATTAAATGAGAAAATAATCGTAGGACATATCTACAAAAGGTCATTTTGCTAGTAATATACACTGATACATAACTATGAAGTAGCAGTTGTCTATGTTATGAAATATGACCAAAACATAAAATGTATTGTAGTTTTCTAACAACTTTGTTATTGTGACTAGCATCTTAAGCAAACTGAGATCAAATTTGAAATTTCCTTTCTCAATGGCTGAGGTTGGCGATGACAGCATTAGCAAACCCTGTGGTTGTGGCAAAGCCTCCCATGTCCTTCGTCCTTACCTAATTGTTACCACATAGTAGGCAAGAAGTAAGGGAGAAATATTAGAAGACTAAGAGTATACAATTAATGGGCAATGACATTTCAAGTCCTGATGTAAAAAAGCACTCTCATTTTCATGATATTGCAAGACTTCACAGCCAAATATGAATAGCAGTTTTCAGTACTGTACACCACGATAAGATACTTAAGTAATTCTCAGTGTATACATGTCATTTAGTGAAAACCATTAAGCTATGAACACCGATAAAAAGCAAACGTGCAATCTTTGAACACATAGATGAAACATATTGTAGATCAAGCTGCAATTTTTCTGTCCTCTACTTGACATCCAACTCTGCTCTTCCTACAGCCTCCTTTTCCTACTCCATTTTTAGCTCAATTTATGAAAACTCTTTTACCTCACTTAGAGCTTTTAAATTAAGCCTGTGATATAAATAAACTGCTAAATAACAACTTCCTGCTAAAGGCCCTCTCACTTTTCTATCAAAACTTAAGAGCATAATTCAATAATCATGCAAGTGACATTTTAAAAATTCTAGGGTAATCTTTGTAGTTCACACAGACACAAACCTCTTCCTTTTACTTGTGCTTAACACTTGAGTTACAATGGATGATAAGAGCCCTGGCAATGATTACTCATGCATGATGGGTAAGGCTCCTCCCTCAAGAGGAATTCAACATTTACACCCTCCAACTTCCCTAAGAAGGTTAAATGAGAAACGAAGTTCTTTTCCTTCACTTTTATCCTGTACTTTTCCTGAACTACCATCAGGGTTTAGGACTTTATCATGCCCCATGGTTCCAACCAAACTCAAATCCACAACTCTGCCTGTGGACCACAAAGGTATCCCCATACCATCGTTGGGCTTACAGTATTGCTTTACCCACTAGGGTTACAGCTTGTCTTGTAGTAGTAGTAGTATACTTGATGATAATAAGGTTGACTGTAGCATGAAATGACAAATTTGGAAGTACCTTGTATTTTTCCTAACCATACAAATCTGTAGCTCTTTATTAGGGATATACTTTCAGCAAAACTGAATCAAGCCATAAGACTTTTAGGAAGGTGTAACTAACCCACCGCTAGTTAGCTGGGGGGAGGGGGGGTTTAACGGGTAGTACTGTCTACCCTGTACACACACACCTGTGTTCTATCTTCACTTTTACTTTACTTGCAGGCAAGACATACTGGGGATCGGTGATGGTGGACCCTTGTGTATAAAGAGCTACAAGTTCGTATGATTGGAAAAAATACAAATTACACCAAAATTTGTCATTTGTTCCAACACCGGAATAGAAAACTTACCTCTTTATTAGGGAAGACTCATCCTTTAGGTGGGTGGAAGTCCGAAACAACTGGCTGGTTCTTGACCCAGGGTTTTCCCTTACATGCTCAGTACGTAGCAGGGAGAAAACCCTGACACCTCGCTACATTCTGTGTAAAGCATGGCTAGCGGCCTGAGCAATCTGTGTGATTGTGTGATACTAGCAGTGTGATTAGTCTAGGTAAAAATTCTCAGAAATATACGAATCTTTGAATCAGCCATAGCCATTACCCAATCCCACCTTGCCAGGGGGTATGGGGACGCAAGATGTATACATATATTTTACCACATTAAGCAAGGGAAATGTTTTTACCTGCAGACAGTGGAGGCCAGTTTGCAGAGTACTATAAGTGCTGTTCCCCACAAAAAGGTAACATGAAAGCAAGAGCCAGTCCTTATCATTCATCCCAGACTTGATCCCGGGTAAACTCTACCCTCCACCATCTGCTACTTGTTCATCAAGGAGCCTAAGGTGTTTTAACCATTTATTGTGTAATCACCACACGGCCAATGGAGAACGTCTCCATGTACCTGTGGGTCACATCTTCCAAAGAAGTGGGCGGTGAAGGTCGTTTGATGCTTACACACACTGGCTTCTAGGACCTGTACCACAGAGAAGTTCTTCTTAAACGCTAGAGATGTACCTATGGCCCTAATGTCAAGAGCTCTAGGTCTCTTCGACTAAGGAGAAGGAACAGGATTCAATGCCTCGTTTTATGACCTTGCGAATCCAAGCCGAGAACCTATTCTTGGTGATCCTTCTCTTGACCTTTTGTTTAAAGATCCTCGAGCCCATCTAACAAAATATTGTAGTATGTTTTTCTATTTTCTTAATAGGCAATTAACATTGCGCTCTACATTCAGTAGGGATTCAGGTAGCTGCTAAGCACAAGGCGGTTTGCTCTGCAGTAGAACAGGGATGCAGCCATGTTCCTTGGTGTTTGCAATTAAGCATTATTTTTCTTTGTCTTACCTGATGTCCACAGAAGGAGGATGGTGTACTGTTTCCATAGAGTGTGAACATGGAGACTGGAACGAGACATCTTTGAGATGTGTTGCTCTGGTATCCCCCTCTTACCATAACAGTGACCGTAACTAATACTGCTACCAGTGGGATGAAGTGCTAGATCAACGACAAGAAACATTTTCTGCCTTTTATCAGGTATTGCTTTATAAAGTCACTGTAAATATTGTAGTATGTTACCTGGACAACTTGTAAGTTACGTACAATGGTTGATTCCCTTATCATTATTATTCATTAAGTGCATTAAGATGACATATTCATAGCATAAAACCATTTGATTAATACCTGTCAACCTATAATATGAAGTGCAACCTTTCGGAGATTAGAGTTACGTGAACTGAAATTACCACATTTGATAAGGTATTTGCAATGATGCAAGGAAGTCATCCAGTAGAGATTTTACAAAATTTGTGAAGTGACTTGTCAGGAATTGCCATGTAAAGAGTGCATTAATGATAGATGTGTAGTGTTCAAGATTGTGATCAGAATTGAGTTTTTTTTACTGTGGAGGATTCTAAGGATACTAGTACACTGTACAGTTTAGTGAAATAAGCCATACGGTGATGTTTACTTTATCAATAGGTAGTTGGAAGAGGTGGTACTGGAAAAAAAACGTATATTCTATTATAGGATAACCAGTAGTAACTTCATTATAGTACTGTCCAGAAGCTATTATTGGTATATATAGATTATCTTTAAATTATTAATTGTTATGGGAGTGTCCAACGTCCAGGCAGTTTCTTTTTATATATAATTTTTTAGTCTAATTATTGTAAGACTTTCATTTATAGTTACTGTACCTTTATTTTTCATTTTTATATTGATAAACTTTTTTAATAATCTTTTTCAATACATTCCAGCCTACAAATTATTTTATTAAGTTTTTTCTCTCCTGATATTCCTTATGTTCACTTAAACTTGAAAAAAAAATCTTACCTTCAGTAAATAGAGCTATGCCATTGTTCTGAAGAACTGTGTACACTAGAAAAAGTTATTAAGAAGTTCTGAGGTTCTAGCTGGGTCCCCTTGCCCAGTATAAAATCAAGGGATGGTGCCAAGGGCCCAGTTCACTCTTGACTATTTACCTTTTGCCCAGATCTCTGAGTTTTCCTACGTATTTTTTGTGTAGTGAGAAGTTGGGGTGTGGTCAGCATTCGGATACTAGGCAAGTTTGTGCTATCTGGCCAAAGTTTGCAAACCACTACAGTACACTGCCACTCGGGGGTGAGCTCCTTTAGTTCTCTTGAGGTAGCACCTCACGCTCCTCCCTGGCAAAGTTGCAGTAGATCTGGATCATTGGTTACACTACAAAGACTCTCAATCAGCAAGAGTTCAAATCTTGGATCCATAGCTGCCGAGTTTTTAGCTCTGGAGAGAGACACAAGGACGAAGTTAAGTATTACCTCTTCCAATCGCCTTGAATGGGAGAGGTTAATGAAAAGACCATGGAGTTCGCCAACTCTCTTAGCCAAAGACAACGTGAACAGGAAAACCGTCTTTAAGGTCAGGTGAAGATCTGATGCTTGCATCCTGGATCGTTGGGGGCACCCTTCAGTACCCGAAGGACAAAAGCTACAATCCATGGAGGTTTAAATCTGACTGAGGACAGGTAGGCTCAAGACTCCGTATGATTAGATTCAATACCAAGGAAGAGGAAATGTTAACTCCTTCCAGAGTAAAGGCATGGCTCAAGACCCAGTGGTAGCTTTCCACCGCCGAGACCAAGAGGAGTTTTTCCTCATGAAGGCATCATAAGAACTCCGCAATTTCTAGAAACTGGCATCGAAGGGAGAGATACCCCCATCCATGACACCAACCACAGAAGGCAGTCCACTTAGCCTGATAAACGGTAGCTGAAGATTTTCCAGAGAAATCCGGAACATCCTATTCACAACTTGCTGTGAAAAGCTTCTCTGAGAGAGATGCTGGATAGTCTCCAGGCATGAATTCGTAAGGATACTACTGCTTTGTGAAAGATGTTCACATGTAGCTGTCTGGATAAGTCGTGTCGTGGAGGAAGTTCTCTCGGGACTTCCGTCAGGAGCTGAAAAAGGTCCAGAAACCATTCAGCAGCATGTCAAAGCAGAGCTGTGAGGGTCATTGACAGGTTCTTAGATGATCTGGTGTTGTTGAGTACGCTTCTTATCAGAAAGAAAGGGGGAAAGGCGTAGACATCAATATTGTCCCACCATTGCAGGAATGCATCTTGCCAGATAGCCTTAGGATCCAGAACCAGGGAGCAGTAGAGTGGGAGCCTGTTGTTCAAGAACATCACAAACAAATCCACAGCCGTGGAACCCCATGAAGACAGGATTTTATTGGCTACTGGATGATTAAAAGACCACTCGGATGCTCCTATTTGAGTCGCTTTTGCTCAGATGTCCAAGAGTACATTCCTTTTGTCTGGAATGAGGCAAGCTGATAGGGACACCAGGTTGTCTTTTGCCCATTTCAACATTCCCACTGCTAGACAGCAAAGATGCTACAAAAAAGGTATTATTATTATTATCATTATTATTATTATTAGCTAAGCTACAATTCTAGTTGGAAAAGCAAGATGCTATAAGCCCAAGGGCTCCAACAGGGAAAAGTAGCCCAGTGAGGAAAGGAAACAAGGAAAAATAAAATATTTTAAGAACAGCAACATTACCAAAATAAATATTTCCTATATAAACTATAAAAACTTTAACAAAACAGGAGGAAGAGAAAT
Organism: Palaemon carinicauda; assembly: GCF_036898095.1. Lineage (NCBI taxonomy): Eukaryota > Metazoa > Arthropoda > Malacostraca > Decapoda > Palaemonidae > Palaemon > Palaemon carinicauda. The sequence continues at coordinate 249,452,865 of NC_090725.1, read as the reverse complement.
AAGATAGAATAGTGTGCCCGTGTGTACCCTCGAGCAAGAGAACTCTAACCCAAGACAGTGGAAGACCATGGTACAGAGGCTATGGCACTACCCAAGACTAGAGAGCAATGGTTTGATTTTGGAGTGTCCCTCTCCTAGAAGATCTGCTTACCATACCTAAAGAGTCTCTTCTACCCTCAGTAGTTAACCCTTTGGATGAAGAGGAATTGTTTGGTAATGTCAGTGTTGTCAGGTGTATGAGGACAGAGGAGAATCTGTAAGGAATAGGCCAGACTATTCGGTGTATGTGTGGGCAAAGGAAAAATGAACCGTAACCAGAGAGAAGGGTGCAATGTAATAGATACTCTCGTGGTAGTATCTCAACGTGGCTGGTGCCCTACCTTGTTTGTTCTATGTAAGCCATGTTGTCTCTTGTTAACACGACCGAGTGAGGCCCCCCCCCCCCCCGGAACTGAAGGAACTACTGTAAAGCTAGGAAGGCTGCCCTCACCTAGAGGAGATTTATGCGATGGGACGTTTTGGACTCTGACCAGAGCCCAGAGGGTGTGTGGTGCAGCATGTGGTCCTCCCGATTTCTTTTGATGCATCTGAAAGGATACTGTACATCAATTCAGGGGAAGGGACGAGGAGGTTGACCCCTCGGCAGAGAATCTCCTCCGTCACCCTCCATCTCGGGTTCATCTTCTGCTCGGGTTCCATAGGTTCCAGAGTATTTGGAGATTCCTCGTGCTGAACCATGTGGAATCTGGCTGCCACTGAAGAGATTGGATTCGTAGGAGTAGTTGCAGACTAGACAAACCAAAGTCAAACTGTGACCTACGAGACTTAACCACTGCTGGCTGGGAGCGCATCGTTTTGGGAAGAGACTTGCCACCTCCTTCCGCCTCTGGATCCCGTCATCTGGGGGAAGACTTCATGCAGGATGGTGTTGATGATCATACCTAGGAATACCTGTTTCCATTAAGGAAACTGGGATTACTTATTGAGATTTACCACAATCTTCAGATCGCAGCAAATTCAGGGAGTTCATCTCGGTATTGAAAAAGGGTAGCCGCCGAGTCTGCTAGGATCAGCCAATCGTCCTGGAGTCTTAGGAGATGGATGCCGATCCTGTAGGCTTAGGTTAACAGTAGGGTAAAAACTCTCGAGAAGACCTGAGGTGCTGTTGAAAGACCAAAGCATCGCACCTTGAACTGGTATTGCCTCAATGATCCTCAGGTACTTCCTTGGTGATGGATGTACTGGTCTCTGGAAGTATGTATCCTAGGGGTCCAGCATGCATAAGGAGTCCTGTGGTCTTACCACTTGTTTGACCATACTGCTGTCTCCCTGCTGAATGGAGTTTGTTTTAACAAACTTATTCCAGGAGAGGTCGAATACTGGAGAATTCTATAGGAAAGCTGACTATAGAAGCTCGGAAGTTCTTTGATGAGAAACATAGTCGTGCAATGATGACGTAACGCCCGAGTCCGGATGTATGTTCGGATTCGCGTAGATCATAAAGACCCACCAAGGATGAGATGTGATGATGTGCATGCTCTTTGTAGCTGAACTGTGAATTCTCTGCCCCTGTAGATGACCTCGGTCACTCGGAGGGGTTGGCAAACAACTTGCATTTGTGAAACCCCTGGGAGAAGAACGCTCTTTGTTCAACTTGGATCACTTGTTCATGAGCCGGAGATCCATTTAAGTCAATCCCCAAATCTACCACGGGAGTTTGGCGAGGGGTCCTGTGTGATCCGTCAGTAGGATTAGCTACAGGGACTGTAAGAGTCCTGTCAGTAGTAAAGCGTAGAGGTTTAACAAACATCTGTAGTTATGTAAAACTTCTCAGGGCCGAGAGACCCATGCTTCAAGAGACACCCATGCAGAAGCAAAGTCTTGCATAAAAGGTTTGTTGTCCCAGAATGCAAAGAACACAAACACTAGGCAAATTCATATAAGGTGGCCAGCGAACGCTGGTGAGCGTCCACATAGCACTGGCAATCGCCCACGAACGCCGGCGAGAATCAATGAACAAGAATTATAAACCACCAGCAATCTCTTTTCCGGCTAGACCCAGTAGCGTTCACTACTCTAGCTATGGCAAGAAGGGTTTGACAAACTCGCCATGGCCGGGTACAAAGGCTTGCGTCTTGCAAACCCTCGCCTCGGGCAAACTTGCGATGGTTACTAGAGCGAGGGTTTCACACAATGCAAGAGTTTCGCAAGAGGAGAGAATTTCCCTCGCCTCTCCTCTTAATACTCCTACCACCCAAAAAAAAAAGGGGGGTGGTGTGTAGTTTTATATCATCCCCTGGGAAGGGAACAAAAAAGGCTGTGCTAGATTTGAAGATCGGCTGTTCCTTCCTCGTTAGAGTTAGAAACTATGAGGCAAAAGTACAATGTGGCAATAACCCAGAAGAGTTAAGACCTACGAGACTCATCGATGGGGAAGGAGGTGGCCGCAAGTGGCCAGCAGTCATCTCCACCTGCGGAAAATATCCCAGAGGGAAATGGAACTAGACTCATTTCGTACCTTGAGGGTACAGAGGGGGTGAGTAGGAATTGTAAGCATTCACCCAAGTCAATTATCGACAAGTTCCAAAGAACAAGGACGGGGCATGGACGAATTTAAGTTCCGTCACGAGTCCAATACCTTTCAGCGGGATCCTCGTGGAGGGGCCATTCAGAAGGGAGTGTTGGGGAAGATCTCTCCTCTCGCAAGAGAGTATAGATCAACTCCTTCCAAAGGCCCATCGCTTCGCGAACACAGGAACTGTCATTCAGATGGGTGTTGGAGAAGATTTCTTCTCTCGTAAAAGAGAGGATCGATCAACTCCTCCTTCCGATGGCGCATCACCTCGCAGAGGAGGGAGCTGCCGCTCAGAAAGGAATGCTGGAGAAGATCTCTCCTCTCGCAAAAGAGAGGATCGATCAACTCCTCCTTCCCATAGTGCATTGTCTCACTGATAAGGGAACTGCAGCTTGGAAGGGTGTTGCATCGTCCTTCCTTGGCAGGTTGGACTTCGCAACACTTGGAGGTGAACCTCTCTGTCATAGAGGTTGGTTGCATTTCCTCCCTTCGGGCAAACCCGGCTAGAGGAACAGCAACCCGTACAACCTCCGGAACGAAGTCGAAACTCGTTCCAGAGACATTGCAGTCCCGTGACAAGTCACTCCAAGGACTCGAGGAGTTCCTGTCAGCCACTGCGAACGCCCGACTGCCGAAGCAGAACCAACGGTGGGTGAGCAGCAGAGGTGGAGGCCAAAGACCTCTTGCTACCTTCCTTGCACACGGAACTCATGTAAGGAAGGCAGCTCAAAAGGAAATTTATTAAGCATTAGGCCACTTGCACGGGGAACACGTGTAAGGATGACAGCTCAAAAGGAAATTTATTAAGTATTAGGCCAGTTGCATTTAACCTTAACCGGTTAAAATGGTTGACAGGAGAAAAAGACTACGTCTTTACTCTACCGAGCTGAAATAAAGTAACTGTTAGTCGCTAGTGCTGGTGTGAGCAGTAGGGGTTAACCTACCCCGCTCCCGCCTCCGCTAACTAGAGTGGGTAGTTACACCCTGACAAAAAGCTTATCGGCTGGTTACAGCTTTGTTGAAATAATACTCCACAGTAAAGAGCATAAGGTGTGTATTTTGCACAGGAACACCTATTAATATTCTAGAAAGTAGTAGCCATTTTTCTCAGAAAATTTCATGTTTTCAGAAATTAGGCTTCAATTTCTTTTCTTTGCAGAGATTTGTATGTTTTACTTTATTATACATAAGTATAGGCTTTTCATCATTATTATTATTATTATATTATTATTATTATTATTACTAGCTAAACTACAACCCTAGTTGGGAAAGCAGGAAGCTATAAACCCAGAGGCTCCAACAGGATAAATAGCCCAGTGAAGAAAGGAAAAAAGGAAAATAGAATATTTTAAGAGTAAATAAAATAAATATCTCCAATATAAACTATAAAAACTTTAATAAAACAAGAGGAAGAGAAATAAGGTAGAATAGTGTGCTTGAGTGTTTCCTCAAGCAAGAGAACTCTAACCCGAGACAGTGGAAGACCATGGTACAGAGGCTATGGCACTACACAAGACTAGAGAACAATGGTTTAATTTTGGAGTGTCCTTCTCCTAGAAGAGCTGCTTACCATAGCTGAAGTCTCTCCTCTACCCTTACCAAGAGGAAAGTGGCCACTGAACAATTAGTACAGTAACCCCTTGAGTGAAGAAGAATTGTTTGGTAATCTGTGTTGTCTGGTGTATGAGGGCAGAGGAGAATATTAAAGAATAGGCCAGACTATTCAGTGTGGATGTCAGTATGCAAAGGGAAAATGAACCATAACCAAAGAGAAGGATCCAATGTAGTACCATCTAGCAGTAGTATCTCAATGGTAATTTTCCCCACCACTGGGGATCATAAGGGTATTTTCATTATATTTCAGTGTTACTTACTAAGCAGTGGTGAGCCCTTTCCCTTAAATCCAAAATTATACTGTATACACTACTTGTACCAAATGTCCACGGGTAAGACGTAGCTAGAAAAATGTATTCTCGTCTACTTACTTTCTGGCCAAATTTTACACTTTTGGCATATTTAGTTATCGTCCAACACTTTATGCATCTTTCTGCAGGACCATAAAATAAAAATTATAAATATATAAAGGAGCAGACAAAGAATTAAGGCCTTCCATTTCTTCATGGTAGAGATCCGTTGATTATATTTTAGTATGCATAAGTACTGTATCAACTTTAAGAAGTAATTTCCCTCAACACTGGAGGTCGTATGGACATAATCTTTATATTTCAGGGTTATTTACAAAACAGTGGTGAGCCCTTCTCTAAAATTATATACGCTACATGTGCCAAATGCCCACACGAGTAAGACCATGCTAGCATAATATATTTTTGTCCGCATATTTTTTGGCCAAATTTTAAACTTAAACGCAAATTTAGTTATCGTCTGTGATTTCTGCTTGCAAAATCTGAGGAGAAAGATGGTAAGAGGAAGAAGCAATTCATTCCCCTTCCTCATCCAAATCTACATCCTCCTCTTTCTCTTCTGCTTCTTCTGGGAACAAGATGATAATGTCATCAAAAAAGTCCACGAAGTACAGTTGTCGGTGCAGGAATACAGCTCGCGACAAAATAACTTTTGGGAAAGTGGACAACACGAGATATCAGGGCAGCTGATGCACTGTCTTCCAGAAAAATTCACCCCAAACGGGTCCGATGCACACCCCACTGAGACTACTTAGGATTGTTAGGAACAATTCATAAGTATATGCATTTGGAAGACTTGTACCTGATAGGAGTTACTTTTTTCCAACTTCTTACCCAATCAAGGAAAAAATCTGGTGTAAAAACGTCTATGATGACGATTAGGAGGCACTGTTTCACAAATAATTCTAGTTTTGATTTTTGCAATTGCCTATTGTAAAAGTTATTTTTGCTATTAATTTTTTATTTATTATTAAGGTATTCAGACTCCCATTACAGTAATACCTTGAGATACGAGTTTAATGCATTCCGGGACTCAAGCTTGTACGTCATTCCGCTTGTATCTCGGATCAATTTTTCCCATATAAAATAACTAAAAATTAATCTGTTCCCACCCTCTGAAAAAACACCTAAAAACAGTATATTATAGTGGAAAAACAAATTCTTAATTGTTCTAATTCACAACACACGCTCATAAAATAACAAATACCAATGTACTGGTTATGATCTGCAATAAAATGTGACATTATTATGGAGTTCTTACCTTCTAGACAAACGGTAGCAGCTAACAGCGGTGTGTGCGGAGGAGGAGAGAGAGAGAAAGAGGAGGACAGAGACTTGGCGGCAACACGTTCGGTACGCTACCCTTTTTTAACACAACTTAACAAACTTTAAATTTAACTTGAATGAAATTAGCTTACGGTAAACACACTTAAAAATAAATGTTAATCTTAAATTAGACTAAACTTAATTCTAATTTTGTTTTAATTTTCATTTTTTTACTTTTCTTCTTCCGGCTTGGCTCTTTTTGCCTCGCTTTTTGACTCCCTTTGACCTTCACTTTTTGTCCGCCTTTTAAAATGAAACCTATCTAGGGATGTTTGCTTCTGTCTCCCATTCAGAATGTTTCGAAAATGACGTACACAAGTGTCGTCACAAAAGGCTAACGCACGACCACACACCAACTTGTCCGGGTGCCTCTTTTGTATAAAATCAGAAAACTCCTGCCATTTCGCTAACATGTCTCTGATTTCCTTCTTTATAGCATCTTTATGCTTGAAGATGGTACATATTGTTGATGTACTCCTCTCATATAGGCGAGCTAGCTCAGTCACTCGTACACCACTCTCATGTTTTTCGATTATTTCATGCTTTATCTCGATTGTCATCATACACTTTTTCTTTTCACTACCCTTGTTTGCACTCGTTTGCTTTAGACCCATTGCTTATTCACTTAATTCTGCTGATTGACGCAAAAAACACGTAAAAAAGGCAAACACTACAGCCGATGCTCGGAGATAACTTTACGCGACGGAGATCCGACGGAAGAGACCGAGCGATGCTGTCCTCGTGAGCAGCCTCTCGCACTCGGCCACCTAGGGAACCGTCTCGTATCCTCGTATCTCAAAACTTTCCTCGTATCTCAAATTTCTTGTAAGTTGGAACACTTGTATGTCGAGGTATTACTGTAGTTTGCTTCTTACTCTTCATTGGGTGCTTGTTTCACTTGGTAATTATATCATCACAGATATAATTTCAAGTAAGTTCTTTTCTATTTCTTTATGACCAGTTTTTATTTATTTTGCCTTTTTGACATGAGCTGGTGTCATGTAGCACTAGTGAGTGATTTTTATCTATTTCAAGTCTATCTGCTTTTCCTATCTGTCCTCTTGACAAATGAGATGGCAGCACATTGGCTGATGGACATACTGTACAGATGTTAGTTTCAGTATGATATTGCGAACTCTTACAGCCAGAAGGGGAATGTTCTTGTGTCTTGGAATATTGCTATTTCTTCTAGAGTCAGTAACTAAACATGGATAAAACATCAAAGCATACCCTCTTTTCAACGTGGGATACAGCAACACCCAGTTTAGAGAAATGAGCAAATTCTATCGTACAGGTAGGAACAGTGAAGGAGAGCCCATGCTCTTTCAACACAGGACAACATTAGCCTGTGGACTTCTGCCCACCTGGTTACTGGGTGTCCTGGGTCAAGACCCCAGGGGGAACAGTTCCACTCCACTGCATCAATCCTGGGAGGCTATGTCACGGGGCCATAAACCGCACTGGTGTTTTCCAATCCTCTTGAAGGCAATGTTGTATAAATCTCCATCTTGCGACTGCGACTCGCCTTCCTGTACTTCTACTACTTCTCAGAAGTAGTGTCGGAGAGGGATAGAAGGATGATGAGAAAGAAGATAAAAGAATCGCTTTTATGCTTACCAACTTTCTCCCAAGATTCTGCAAGCAGAGAAGTTGCTAATAAAAGACAAAGTGATCATTGCCAATAGAGCTCCCCAAAGAGGAAAATCCACACAGGTTGCTACTATAGGAACCACCAACAATAGACACTGTCATAGGGAAATTGGCAGGCACACTCAATGGCACTCACAACACAGACACAGGGCCTGGTTTCACAAGTAGAGGAGGACGGACCCACGGGTCAAGGTCACATGTATAAGGTAGGGATGACAGGCAAGGACACATAAGGAACACTGCATACAAGGATCACCACTAGGGTCATTGACAATGTTGGCACTGGAATCAACACTGAACCACTGGTTTGATGAAAAGGAATTGCAGTTTACGAATACTAAGTTTCATTGTGTCTGGGGAAAAGAAATTTCAGTTTTAAAATCCAAAAGCCATTGAGGGCCTACCAGCAAAGCCTTGGGAAAACCAAGCCTTCTTAGGTTATTCGGTTATTCATCGTTGGCAGTCTGCTAAAAAGAGTTTGCAGCACACTGAGTGCAGCGATCACCCCACACTCCATTAAATTGAAAAACTAAGATCAGAGTTCTCTCTACTCCTGAAGCATACTCCCATGGTCTAAGACAGGGATGTATAAGATAAAGGTTCAGCGATTGACATCCCGAAGCGCAGAGCAAAGTGCTATTTAACTCTCTCTCCAGCGATTCATGAGCTTGGCTTGCCAGAATAACACTAAAAACAATGTGTGTTCCTGGACCTTAATGAAGAGAGACAATTAGTGGGAGGTAATGATCTACACTGTAAAATGTGATTAATTACAAAAATTATGGTCTCAAGTAGTGTCTGTGTCTATTGCCGGTTTAGCCATAAACCAATGCAGGTCAAAAACACAAGCATTCTTGCTTCGTTCCATTATTAACTCAAAACCGCATTATCAACCACTCAAACTAATAGGTAAAAAGATTAAACAGCCTTAGATAGGATGCAACAATATAACCCTACTAATTGCAACTGAAGATAAAAGGTGAAGTGTCTTTGACAGGCTCTCTGCTTGTTTTTAACTACCTTGTTAACAATTTCAACAGCCGTTCCAGTTCCACTGTAGACTTTCCCTTTTTCAAAGGACTTAAGTTTGTATATTCATAGGAATTAATTTCAGTTACCATATAACAAAGTTAATCAAAACCACTAACTCTCATAGAATTAATACAGGAGATATGAGAAATCCAATAAGATACATTTTTTCTTTAAAACATAATCTGCAAATCAGTATTATAATGAAAATATACAGTAAACAATACATGTATACTGTAGTGTAATGTAGCATTATAAACTACACCAGTTAGACTTAAATTCTACTATTTGTGCACACTACTCATTGAAAAATAGAAAATAAAATATAACCTAACAATTCCAATGCTCCAAAATTGTGCTTTGGTTGCCTACAGACCAACCACTATACAATACTGTGTACAGACTTGCTTTACTATTATTACATACATAAACTTAAGTTACTATAGTGCAATATTTAAATACTGTACAATATTTAATTACTTTTTGTAAAATCTCAAGCTTATAGCACATGCAAAATTAGATTAAGTACACTTCTTACCTTGCCAACTCTAATCACTCTATCAACAGCATTCTTGATCATGTCACCATAATACTGAAGATTGACATGTCGTAACATGTTAGCAGAAGCTAAAAGCATAGCAGTAGGATTGGCCACATTCTTGCCTACAGCCTCACTGAAAGTGTGACGTGCACCCTAGAAGTATGTATGAAGATTACAGACATTGTAAAGACAAATAATTAGCAAATACATTACAGGAATAATACATGATTGATTACTATACAGTTATTTGAGTCATAAAATTTTTAGTCATTAGAAATCTAAAATACAAGAGCTTTGAAGCAAAATAAAATGTGTGTCATGGAATATATTTATCCAATTAGACAAACTTATAAACAAATTTAGGCATGTATATTTCCACAGAATTTCAAATAACTCACAGGTTCAAAAACAACGGCATTGTTGGAATATGATGAACCAGCCACAACACCAGCACCTCCAACCAGACCTGCTGCTAAGTTGTCAACAATGTTGCCATATAAGTTAGGCAAGACTAAGACATCAAACTGATGTGGATTGGACACCATTTGCATGGTGCAATTATCAATTATCATATTGGTGAATTCAATGTTCGGGTACATCGCAGCCACCTAGGGAAAACAATACATATTTAAAACTTGACTTGATATTCCTCATCTAATAGCAAATACTTAGGTGTATGCATGATCTACTTCACTGCAAAACCATTATAGTACTTTCACTTACCTTACACCACTACAAACTTATTACAGTACTTTCACTTAGTTTTAACTCCTTCCTGCAAAATCCCATACAAACTATACAGTATTTACAAAAATAAAGATAAAGATTGACTGCTGCCTATAAGTGGCATTCAAGTAGGTCTTTTCCAGGTGTTATATTACTTCCAAGATCACTCATTGTGTCTGTAAACCTGTTTTCAGCTTTTCTTGCATTGTTCTTAAACTATTTGACTGTGTTTGGAAAGTTTCATACCGTTTCTTTCCATCATTTCATTTTCATTCTTGATGTGTATTTAAACAAGTCAGAAACCTTTCGGAAAATTATATACTGTACTTTTGCTCTTTTAAAGGTTGTTTATGAATGGCAGAGGCAAGGGACAGAACAATACTCTAAAGACCCACCATATATACATATGATCAACTCCTAAGGCCCCTCTTCAATGAGCTAGGACCTAGGAGGGTCATGCAATGACTGCTGATGACTCATAAGGTAGACCTATAGGCTCTCCCAAACCCCTCATTCCATCCATAGCTCACACGGATGGTGAGGTTGCAAACATTGATAGATACTAGAACACTTGAGTGGGTTTCCAACTCCCTTCCAACAGATTGCCAAGCAAGGAAGTTTCCAATAAGCTACCAAACCTTTTCTTACATTGTAATAATTTTCCTTGCTGGATTTTAGATAACCAAGGGCAAAAATAGTTACCTTCTTTCACTGCTAACTTGCTTTAAATTTTCTTCTGAATGTCTGGTGATTTATTTACCTAAGGGGGCTGGCCAGAATGCCAATATATGGGGGCATAGGAAGAATAACACAAAATCCTGAAAAAATTCACTGAGTTTCGTATGGCAAAGAATACGTATACAAAATACTTCGTCAAAATTCCTCTTACTTTCATAGTTACAGGGTACTTAGTAAAAGTAACTCAATAAACCATAAATATTGTTCGCTCCATAAATATTGTTCGCTACAAGAAAATGCAGCATTTCTTTTACCCTAAATTTTGATAATTATTACATTCTTATGTAAAAGAAATTGTGAACAAAGACATCTGTAAAGCTTCCACAAGTCACAAACGATGTACAGTATTACACGGTAAATTACACCCTTCGCCCTTCAGTCCTACCACAAACCTCATAGAGAGTACATGCCTGAGTTTGACCTCTAACTTTCATTCATTTTTAAGTTTGTTTTTCTCGTTTTCAGCAAGAATTTTATCTTTTCAAAGAGGAAAAGACAATTTCAATATCTTGCTAGAATAAGGGAGAAGAACATTTTCTCTATTAAGAGTTCAGAAGAGGGTAATATCAGTAGTGCAGATAGAGAGAGAGAGAGAGAGGAGTGTTGTGGATAGAGGAGCGGCCACCTTGCCTCACATGAAAAAAAAGAAGCAAGATATTGAGCAAAAGGATCTTCATTTGTGTTTAAATTATGATAAATAACTTCGTTTTCTTTTATTAATATCCAAAAAAAAACATAAAATTCATAATAATCATGATTTATTAATATTGTCTTTGTAAAAATACAAAGAAAACCTTTGAACGCCCGTATTTCAAAACTATACTTATTGACCTTCAAATTCAATAGTCCCCCTCTAGTATATAACTTAGAAATACATTATAAAACAATGAAATGAAGCCCTTTTTTCCAATTTCTGTTTCATATTTTTTTTCTTAATTTTTTCCCCTGATTTTTAGGGTTAATTTTTTTCCCATAATGAAAAAATTCATATGTGGCAGAAAAATTACTTTTAGAAAAAAATGCTTCATATTATTAGATGTCGATATCAGGTCTATATAGGGTAGAAATCCCAGATCTTAGTAATAATTATCAAGGGAGGAGAGATAGAATTTGAAAAACACTAATTTCTGTGGATAAATTGCAAAACCGAAGGTCAGCGGCAAGAATCCTATGCAGTTTAGAGATGTCCTGAGTCACCTTATTAAGTGGTATGAATGTCAAAGTCCTGTCATTAAAAATCGGCATTAGCCGGCCGGCCCCCTTAACTGCTACTTTTTTCCCTGGTTAAATTAATATGACAAATTCGGAGAAAATCTGTATTTTTCCCTAACTAATACAAACCTTTCGTTATTTATTTGGATTATCTTTCAGTGAAGCTAGAAGGTAGCTATTAGACTTAAAGTGCGAGGTGGCAAAACTGCCTAACTGCATTAGCGGATAAGCTGGGGGTGGCTGGGGGATACCCAACCACGTCTATATATATTCTCACATCTGTGAGCTACATCACTTTTGATTGTAGGCAGGACTTCGAAGAGGATGCAGAAACCCCTTAGGTTGGCCATACGGTACCTGCAACACATCTGCAAGGGAAAATGGCTCCCCGGGGGCTGGAGGTGAAGTTGCTCCTCTAGGGGATGCAACTACCCTCCCAGTACCCTGGTATTGTTAAGTTAGTTGGTCTGCTCTCCTGCTCGATCGTCCATGAGAAGAGCGCAAACGAGGAGGAGCTTTTGAAAGAGATTTGGAGGTGCGAGAAGAACAACAACACGCTAACCTCGCCCGAGGGAGAAAGATCGCTCTTAGCCTTCTTCTTTCTGCGCCGCCCAAAACTTCTCCCATTGGGAGGCAGACCACTCCCTACAGTCTGCAAAGGGCAAACACTGTTCACAACGATGCCCTCTACACGAAAGACACAGAGAGTGTAGGTCAGTATCCTGCGATGACATGAAGGTACCGCACCCAGCACTCCCACCCAGGACAGGTCCGCATGAAGACAATCCAAAGAAAGCATGCACACCTGAAAAGAAAAAGAAATTAAAGCTGACCAATGACAACCCTGGGAGGAGAGAGAGGAGACATCCACTCTCTCCCGAGCCAAAGAAAAAGTGGCGTAGCTCACAGCTGTGAGTGTATATATAGAGGTGGCTGGGTACCCCACAGCCACCCCTGGCCTACCCGTTCACGCAGTTAGGCAGGGTTGCTACCTCGCACTTCAAGTCTAATGACTACCTTCCAGCTTCGCCAAAAGATAATCCAATTAAATAACGGAAGGTTTATTAGTATGGGAACAAAAGAGTTGATTCAAGTTCGTTTACCCCTCAGCACTTGCTAGAGATTTTGGTAAACACTTTCTTCATAAGGTACTATCAAATGTTATCTATAATTTTCCAGGTATAATTTTAGGATTATGTTCCTCATTAGGAGTGTACAGTAAATGATTAAGTGTTGTTTCATTTGAAAGTTAAATTTAAGCTTAGAATCAAGTTTGGTATTGTGCTGGATTAAACATTATGCCTCTCATTTTCACATAGCTTTTGATCTTTCTGCGCTTTTGTTCTTTCCAAATTTTTATTATGAATTCTTGGATACGATGGAATAAGTGCTGATTTGATACTGGCTGAAAATGAAGTAACTCCCAGAATACTTACAAGATTATTTTGTAGAATGTGGCATGAAGAGGCAAAATCTGGTAAATGGGAGTTAGGAGTGTTGGTGAAAATGTCAAAAAAATGAGACCTGACTGATTGCAATTATTACAAAGCCATAACACTTACGTCAGTTATGAAAACATATAAATCATTATGCTTATTCTGAAGAGACTGGTGAGAAAGATTCATGAAAAGCTGTGAGATGAAAAACCAGAATTTCGAAAAGGTAAAAGTTGCACTGGCCAAATTTTCATTTTGAGACTTGTTGTACAGCAAATCATAGAATATAAAAATCACCTTTTGATGGCATTTGTGGACTATGAAAAAGCCTTTGATAGTGTGCACCAGGCAATTTTGTTGAGAGTCCTGCGTTATTATGAAATTCCTCTTAAATATGAGCCTTTCAGTCAATAAACATGCCAAGCGCCATCCTGGGCCAAAATCGTTTTATTTGTTTTTTCCCTGGTTTGACTCTTGTACTTCCCATATCCGTCGAGAGACATGCCACCCTTCAATATGGTCTATTTATAGTTCAAACCCACCCTATTTTTGCCTCTCACCAATGTTGCTTGGACTACTTTCTCAAAGCACCAGAGATGGGACGTAGTTCTGTGTAGTAACATGACACCTCCAGACCCAGGTTGCTTACAGCACTTGGCTGGTAGGTTTTGTTAAGTCGAGAAAGATGTGTATGATGTCACAGCGCGTCAAACCAATCAGCTTTGCAGTACAGCATCAGCCATGTTAGTTGTTAGTAAACAAATCTCTCGGTTGCACATGATCGCGGGATCGTCTTATACAGTATTTTTGACAAAATAGTGATCAATAAGTGTTGGGGATTTAATTAGATTCTCAATATGACGGTAAAATGTCGTGGTGTGTTTGAAGGAAAAAAAAAAATGAGTAATGCTTCAGTCATTGCCATGTCTTAAGAGTACTGCAACGGGAACCTTGTCAAGGAAATTCATGACATGCCTGATGATCATGTAGTTAAAGTCAGTCTGGCAAGAAGTGGCACCTCTACTACTTTTTACCTATCCTTTATAGAGCTGCCAGTAATGTATGAACAGGATAAGTTGCAGGACTTAGTTGACATAAATTAATATATTGGCTCTATGAAGGATATATGAGTTCGAGATCTTATCAGACGTTAGAAGGAGCTGTAAAACTCTTGGGTAAAGCAGCCTGAACCTAAGCTGGCCATTCCTGACGACCATCATGCTGATCAGATCTATGACGTCTTATAATTTTGCTCAGCTTGATCCTTCCACTCCTGGTTTGAGTGGTCAGTAGTTTTTCTGCCCACTGATCCATCGTTGACAACTGGATTATCTTCATACCCGTGATGCATGGTGCTGGTGAGTGTGCACATTAATACTTTCCCCCATTCATTCATTCATTATTTTACATCAATATCCATCAAAGTGCATTAAAACTCATCCATGTTCTTTAGTAGAAATTTTTTGAGGGTGCCTCAGTTGGCTGACCCCTCTCATAACATTTTCTTTTTACCTTTCTATTATTTTCTGCCAATTATTGTTTGTATTATTAAAACCGATTATAATAATATTTTATCATGCTTTTGAAATTATTTATTAACCCTTTTACCCCCGAGGTATTTGGAAATTTCTCACCCTTAACCCCCAGGGGGTTATTTTTTTCCAAGCACATTTTGCAGTATATTTTATTTAAATTGCTCTAACAGCCTTAATTTTGTCATAGAGAGGTCAGGTTGGTCTCATTCTCTTGGAAAATGCCTGAATTTTCTCAAAAAATTATCAAAAAATATGAAAAACTAATTTTTATAGCATTTTTTTGCAAGGACGTACCGGTACGTCCATGGGGGTAAAGGGATGGCTTTTGTGAAACGTACCAGTACGTCCTTTGGGGGTAAAAGGGTTAATATGGAAAATTTGAGGCTGCATCAGGCAACTGACCATAGTATATTTATATTAAAACAATACTGATCACATTACACACATATTTAATGCATAGTTAGGGTATCTAATACAACAGACATGCATTCATAACTCATTCAATGGTCAATAAAGGGGAAAATGCATACAAAATTAAGGGGCTAGGTTAAGTTTTCAGAGAAATGCCAAAAAACTACACATTGTATTGAAAATATTTTATGTTAGTTGTATTCTATTACTTGTAGCAAACATGAAGCTCCTAGCTATTATATTTACCGAGAAACTCACAATTGAACATTTTCAATCGCGATTTCTGCGATATTTTAAAAACAGCGCTTGGCATGTTTCTCGACTAAAAGACTCGCATGTTAATTTGATTAAGTCTGTTCATGAGCATAGCAAATGCAAGGTTAACGTTAATAGAGTCCTATCAAACAAATTTCCAATGAACAGCGGAATACTCCAAGGGAATGTGTTGTCACCTATGTTGTTTATCCTCCTCATGGATTTTGTAATGCGTGAAATAGTCGGAGATGGTGGAGATGATTGGACTGGATTAGCAATAGGAAATTAGCAGACCTAGAGTATGCTGATAACGCTGTCTTTCTTAGCAGAACACCACAAGATTTGCAATGCTTGCTAACCAGAATGCATGAAATATCAAACTTATCAAACTAGGTTGGACTCAAGATTAATAGAAGAAAGACTCACGATGATAAGAACATTGTATGCAAAGGAAGATGAAATATCCTTTGAAGGAGAAAGGATTAATGAGATAGAATTACATAAATATTTAGGAACAATGATCTCCAATACAGTATCTTAGAATTAGAGTTTAGCTAAAGATTGAAAAAAGCAAGTCAGACAATGGCTAGGTTAAGTACAATTTGGAAATCAAATTGCCTGAAATTACATAAGAAAATCAGAATGTACATCAGTTTACTGAGATCGGTATTACTATATAGACATGAGTTATGGTATGACAATGAAATAACCTCCAACAGATTTCGTGGATTTGAGAACAAAACCCTCAGAAGGATATTGGGAGTTAAATGCCAGGACAGAATTAGAAATGTGAACAAGAAAGATTACTCAAGTACCATGTGTGGATGAGATAATGATGAGGGGTAGATGGAGATGGTTTAGGGATGCTCTTTGAACTCCCCAAAAGAGATTAGTTCACCAAACATTCAGCTGGGCTCCACACGGCACTAGAAGAGTTGGAACACCCACACCTATATGGCTGAGGACTATGAAACGTGAAGTAAGAGATGATGAATGGAGAAGTATTGAATAAAAAGCTTAAGATAGAGATAATTGGCAAAATCTAACAAAGGCCCTTTGATTCAATAGGCGTAGGAGGAGATGCGGATGATAATTCATTTGCTGAAAGTATCATACCTCTTATAATTCCTAATTATGTGGTTTCTTCTGTGTGCTGTTAGCATCTGTATCTCAAATGTGAAATTTCATCTAGCCGCTATATTGTTTTTCACCATAACATACAACACAATTTAGAGAGAGAGAGAGAGAGAGAGAGAGAGAGAGAGAGAGAGAGAGAGAGAGAGAGAGAGAGAGAGAGAGAGAGAGAGAGAGAGCCTTACCTTACCTTATGGCCTTATTTTTTGTTTGGGTTCCCCCAGGTCCCTCAGTGTGAGGCACCTCGTATATCCACCAGAGAGTTGCTAATACATCTTCCGGTGTATTTTGCATCTTCCAGTCTTGGATGGTCTGGGATGCATCTTAGGTATTTATCGAGCTGATTTTTAAACGCATCTACGCTCACTCCTGATATGTTTCTTAGATGAGCTGGCAGCACATTAAATAGTCGCTGCATTATCGATGCTGGTGCGTAGTGGATTAATGTCCTGTGCGCCTTTCTCAGTTTACCTGGAATGCTTTTTGGCACTATTAATCTACCTCGGCTTGCTCTTTCTGATACTTTAAGCTCCATGATGTTTTCAGCAATTCCTTCTATTTGCTTCCATGCTTGTATTATCATGTAGCGTTCTCTTCTCCTTTCTAGACTGTATAGTTTTAAAAATTGCAGTCTTTCCCAGTAATCAAGGTCCTTAACTTCTTCTATTCTAGCAGTATAGGACCTTTGTACACTCTCTATTTGCGCAATATCCTTTTGGTAGTGTGGGTACCATATCACATTGCAGTACTCGAGTGTACTACGCACATAAGTTTTGTAAAGCATAATCATGTGTTCAGCTTTTCTTGTTTTAAAGTGTCTGAATAACATTCCCATTTTTGCTTTACATTTAGCCAACAGTGTTGCTATTTGGTCGTTGCATAACATATTCCTATTTAAAATTACACCAAGGTCTTTAATTGCTTCCTTGTTTGTGATTGTCTCATTATTGGGTCCCTTGTATGCATACACCATTCCTTCTCTGTTTCCATAATTTATTGATTCGAATTTATCGGAGTTAAATACCATCCTATTTATCTCCGCCCATTCATATATTTTGTTTAGATCTCTTTGTAGTGAGTTCCTATCTTCATCACAAGTAATTTCTCTACTTATTCTTGTGTCATCGGCGAAACTTCTCACTACGGAGTTTTCAACATCACAGTCTATGTCTGAGATCATAATAACAAATAGCAGTGCAGCTAATACCGTACCTTGGGGCACACCAGATATTACCTGGGCTTCATCTGATTTCTCGTCATTTGCAACCACTATCTGTTTTCTGTTTTGCAGGAATTCTTTTACCCATTTTCCTATCTTTCCCACAATATTATGCTTTCTCATTTTTTTCTCCAATATGTTATGGTCTACCTTGTCAAAGGCTTTTGCAAAATCTAGATAGATCACATCTGTGTCTTTTTCATTTATCATATTATTGTATATGTTTTCATAGTGAGCTATCAGTTGGGTCTGTGTACTTTTTCCAGGTACGAAACCGTGTTGACCCATATTAAACAAATTATTTTTGACCAAATGGTTCATTATTTTCTTTTTTATTACCCTCTCATACACTTTCATAATATGTGATGTTAGACTAACAGGTCTATAATTGCTTGCCTCTAGTCTTGATCCACTTTTGAAGATAGGGGTTATATAAGCTAATTTATGTTTAACATATATCTCGCTCATATCTATACTCTGTCTTAGCAGTATTGCAAGTGGCTTCGCGATAGTGTTTGCAGTTTTTTTTAACAAAATCGCTGGAACTCCATCTGGTCCGGCTGCCGATCCATTTTTAATTTCGTTTATAGCCGTGACAATATCTGCTTCATTAATATCTATATCCGTTAGATATTCAACATTTTCTTCTCTCATTTCTGTTTCATTATTCTCATTCGCAATTCTTGGCGTGAACTCACTCTTATATTTTTCTGCTAATATGTTGCATATTTCCTTTTTTTCATTCGTTAGCCGTCCTTCAATTCTTAGAGGGCCTATTTCTATTCTCCTTTTATTCATCTTTTTTGCATAGGAGTAAAGTACTTTGGGGTTTCTTTTTATATTTTGAAGTGTCCTTTCTTTTAAGTCCCTTTTTTCATTTTCTTTCGACTGTATAATCTTTTGTTCTGCATTTTCTATCTTACATTTTATTTCCCTCTTTTTCCACACATTTTTTTCTTTTGCAAGATTTTTCTTCCACTTTTTAATTTTCTGAAATAAGATTCTTCTGTCTCTTGGTATGCACGTCTTTTGTTTATTGTTTTTTTTCGGTACATATTTTTCAACAATTTTCTCCAGTATTTTGTACAGTATATCCGTATTTACCTGTATATTATCACTTATAAATACATTTTTCCATTCTTTATTCAGTTCTTCATTTATTTCTGACCATTTTATATTCTTACTGTAAAAGTTATATTTTCCATATCCTTCCCAAAGTTTTGTGCTTTTATTAATTCTGTGATCACTTGCTTTGGAATGAACTATCAATTCTATGACATTGTGGTCTGAAATTCCCGTGTTATACACTATTATTTCTTTAACATAATTCACCTCATTCACAAATACTAGATCTAGGACATTTTCCTTTCTTGTTGGAATGTGGTTTATTTGTTGCATATTATGTTCTAATAGCATATCTTGAAGCTTTTCAAATTGCCTCTTATCTTCTGCGCTACTATTACTATCTTTTTTATATGTATACATACAACCACTTTCTTTTATCCGTTCTTTCCAATCCACGAAAGGAAAGTTAAAATCTCCGGATAGGAGTATATTCCAGTCTTTATGGTTTCTACATATATCATCTATTTTTTCTATTATTATGTCAAACTCCTTAGTGTTTGGGGGTCTGTAAACTACAATATTCATTAGTTTTTCAAATTCAAATTCTACCGCAATCAATTCACATTCTGTGTTGCTGTATTTTTCACATACTTTTCCTTGATTTATGTCTCTTCCATATATTGCGGTTCCCCCTTGATTCCTATTTTTTCTGTCTGATCTATAAGTTTGGAAACCCTTTATCTGGTCATCACTGCCAGTCTCTTGGGAATACCATGTTTCACTTATATTTAATATATCTATTTTTTCAATTTGGGTTAGTTCTTCTAAGAACTCTATTTTCCTTTTAGAGTTACTCGTGACTAAACCCTGTGCATTCATTACTATTATGGTTTGTGTTTCATCCCCATTATTTAATATTGGTAATAATATGGATTCTCCCATGCTTCCTTCCTGTTCTGATATGATGTTCTTTTCTTCATTTCCCGGAATTCTGCCATTAAAAAATCCAACTTTTCTATTATATTTGCTCTTTCGCCTTCATATTTATTTGTGTGTGTATACCTGCAACTGTCCCCATATCTGCACCAACCCCTGGCATTATAGATGCATTCTTTGTAGTTGGGCTCTAAATGTGCAGGTTTGGGTTGAAAGGCCTCATATCTTGGGGCTCTTGGTTCAAAGCGCGGTATATACACGGCCTGCTTTTTTGTTTCTTTTTTTGTTTCTTTTTTGCTTTCATTTTTCTTTTCAGTTTGCTGAGTTTTCTTACTTTCATTCATGGTTGCAGGATGCATATATCGACATTTTTTGTTGTAAATGCATCCTTTTCCTTCTTTTAGGTTTTTGCATATTTTTGGATGGAGATCTCTGCATTCGTCTCCATATCCGTCTAAATACGCACATTTACCATATATTTCATAATTATGGCATATCTTTGGATGCTTGTAGTAGCATCTTTCGCCAAATCTGCAATTCCCTCTTTTCAGCATATTGCAGACTATATCCTTCTTTTCTATTTTTTCTTGTTCTTGCTCTTCCCTAAAATTATGTAGGTCCGGGTAGAGTCTCTTGGGTCTATTATTTGTTTCCATCTGGTAATTTATTTCTTCATAAGTATGTTGTTGGATGGCATCATAGGTTATATCAATGATTTCTTCTGCATCCTTACACATATCCTGTTCATTGTTCTCTTCTTCTTCTTCTTCTGTTTCTTCTTCTTCCTCTTCTTTATCTTCAACTATTTGCAGATTTAGTCTCGACTTAATTATATTTTCTATCCAGACTAAGCATGTTGAGCAGAATACCTTTGTGTCTTTTATTTTTTATTTTTTGCTGTATTTCAGCACATGTGGGATGTGTTGGGACATGACAGGCATCACATTTTCTAATCAATTGTTGAGGATTATTAATGGAATACCATATCTTACATGTATTACACCATTTTGGCATTCTTTTTCCCATTGCATCAATCAGCATATTCACCATATTGGACTTCTTATTGTTCTTTGATGGAATGTGTTGATTGATGTAGACTTTCTTTATAAGTCTCTTTAACACTTGGATTTTCTTTGGAATTTCTTCTATTATTTTGCTGATGTTTTCCGCAGATTTGCTCCAGTTTATTGGATCATATTGTTTCAATATGTCTGCGAATATTTTTCCATCACATTGGTTGACGTTACTAGTGACCTCTGTTATCAGACGGTCGAGCTCCTGTTTCGCCAACTCATGGAATTTATTTTTGCCGAGTCCAGCGATGTCTCTCCAAGCCTTGCCCGTGTTGTACATAGCCATCTTGATTAGATTTTTAGTAATTCACAAGATAACTATTCTAAGCCGACGTTTTATCCCACTTCTCCGACCTCAAACTAATCACTGACTATTCACGAAAACTTGTAGCTATATTGCACTCGATAGCCTTTTGTTATCCGCGTTAAATCATGATATTTATAGGATCACAAAAGTGTAATCACTTACCGGCACACAGATACAAAACTGAGAGAGAGAGAGAGAGAGAGAGAGAGAGAGAGAGAGAGAGAGAGAGAGAGAGAGAGAGAGAGAGAGAGAGAGAGAGAGAGAGAGATTATTTTCATTCATAACAATAAAGCAAGACATTAAATATATTATTGATATATAACTGTTTAGGAAGTCACATGCAAAAAGAATACCAATCATAGCATCATTAACCAAAATATCGTGCCATAAAAGGTTCACGCATGTTACTGAAAATTTTGAGGCGTGATTACTCAAAACTATCTTTTTCCACTTCAAATATTTGCTAATACTTGGAAAATAATTTAATCATTTTGAAACTACATGTGTTAACTTATGTTTTGTATTTAATGTGTAATTGAGCTTTTTTATATAGTGATAATTAATATCGCTAGAGAGACTTTAATTAAAAAAAAAAATTCAGCGTGATGTCATGGATATTCATCTACTTATTTATTTATATTTTGATCTGTTTGAGATTTTGGGGTAAGCTCAATTACAAGTTGTTTATATGATATTTGATTATTTCCATGTAAAAACGGGAAGTCTGAAAAAAACAATAAGACCGCAATTCACATGTGACGACGGACATAAATACGGAATGACGGACGGACAAAGAACATACATATTGAGTTCTTATGCTCATATAGTGTTGGCAAAGGTCATATAACTGTACCCTGAAAATATCTAGTCACTAAGTACTGTAAAATAGTTTTTTTTAATTAATATTTTTGTGTTTGGAGGTGATCCGGGCCTTAATAGAGCATATGATATCCTATGAAACACACAAATGAAATAATAATATACGGTAAGAAAATATTGATGAAATAAGACTTAAATAATTACCAAATCATGACCCAGCATAATAAACCTACGGGAAACTTTACTTTGTAAGTTCGACATACATCCAAATAGACTTATTTTGAAGACTACCAGTAAGTGTAGCCTCTTGATACAAAAGTTTCTTTATGCAACAATTTCACAATACAAAAAAAAATGCAAAAAAATTTCATGATACGAAACGAGATACAGTACATGATTGGCCTGGCCGCCGACAACAATTTTAAAATTTGCACTGCCAAACTGTAAACTTGCCACCATCGTCCCGATCTCCCATTGGTTATCTCCCTACTATGATGCTAGTTACCACTGTAAGATCCTGCTCTCCTACTGGTCAGCATCTATCCCATCACGCATCTACATATGCAAGTTCCTCCACCATTTCGTTTCAGCAGCGCTATCGTTCACATCGGTATCAAGTTGATTTCACTTTAGTACTTTTATTTACTATACTGTACTGTATCGTGTTGCCTTTCACAACTTGTACATTATTAGCCATGGGTCTCAAAAATGTTGTTGATGTTCAGGGAAAGAAGAATAGGATGCTTTCTATGGAGATGAGGTTGGAGATAGTGAAGAAGAATGATGCTGGCATGCCTTCAAGGTGGGTATGGCCGAAATCAGTCGACAATAGGCACCATCCTTAAACAGAAGGAAGCCATCAAAGCAGCAACACCATATAATGGCATGACTTTTTACCAGCAAGAGGAGCCATGTCCATGATGAGATGGCGAGACTGCTTCTCCTTTGGATTAAGGACAAGAGAAGCGCCTCCCTCTGAAATGTCTACTGGTGTTGCTCACCCTCCTGGCCTCAAGGAAGATATCCTAGCAGAGTATTCCTTCTGCTTAACATCACACCTCTCCTCCAGTCCATGGACCAGCAAGCAATTTTCAACTTCAAGCCTGCTCAACACTCTGTATGAGCATAGTGAGTTCTGCCGAAAAGGAAATAACTCCGTTTAATCTAAAAACCGGGCTCAAGGCTGAGTAATAACTTTTTACTACTGATCGTAAGCAGAGCTTTCCTCTTCAGTTTGTCTCATCCACCAACCATTCCAGATTGAGTCTTGAACTATCCCCTATTAAAACTAATGACAGAGGAGGGTTGCTGCCTTGTGACCAGTGTCTCTTAAGCTTCCACTGAAGGGACCACAGGTGGAGTAGACAGTTCAGAATGAGACATTCCAAGGAGACTAGTTGTCCCAGCAATGTCAGCTAAAGCTGTGCTGGCAAATGGGGCTGTTAAAAGAAAGGGAGAGCTACCTCTTGGAAGTGTATCAGTCTGTCCCAAAATGGGAAGACTTTTCCTACAACCATGTCAATGTCCATACCAAGACAAAGTCTGTTTGGGCACTAGGATCGACTTCTTTTGATTCACTACAATGTAGGTAGTAGGTTGGCCTCGGCACCAGCCACCCATTGAGATACTATTGCTACAGTTATTGGGTCCTTTGATTGGCCAGACAGTTCTACATTGGATCCTTCTCTCTGGTTACGGCTCATTTCCCTTTGCCTACACATACACCGCACAGTCTGGCCTATTCTTTCCACATTGTCCTCTGTCCTCATACACCTGACAACACTGAAATAACCAAATATTTTTTTTCACTCAAGAGACTAACTACTGCACTGTAATTGTTCAGTGGCTAATTTCTTCTTGGCAAGGGTAGAATGGATTCTTTAGCTATGGTAAGCACCTCTTCTAAGAGAAGGACACTCCAAAATCAAACCACTGTTCTCTAGTTTTGGGTAGTGCCATAGCCTCTATACCATGGTCTTCTACTGTCCTGGGGTAATTCTCTTGCTTGAGAGTACACTAATTTATCTCCTTTCTCTTCCTCTTGGGTTTTTATGAAGTTTTTATAGTTTATATATGGAAGATCTATTTTAATACAGTATTACTGTTCTTAAAATATTTTTTTTAATTGTTCATTAATTCCCTTTTAGTTTGTTTATTTCCTTGTTTCCTTTCCTCACTGGGTTATTTTTCCCTGTTGGAACCCTTAGGCTTATATTATCTTGCTTTTCCAACTAGGGTTGTAGCTTAGCTGATAATAATAATAATAATAATAATAATAATAATAATAATAATAATAATAATAATAAAAATAAAATCACAAATTTTAAGTAATTTGTATTTTTCCTAACATACTTACCGAGAACTACTTTCTTAGGAGTTACCTGGAATCTCCTCTCAACCGACCAGAGTTTTGTGTAGTCTACCCTACTTCCGTTTTCTGTGGGGACTAACTCAGGCGTAAGGAGAACGTGCCCTGAGGGTAGTCCTGAGCTAGGTCGGAGTTAGCTTGGGTCTCGCTCCTCAGTAAGTTCCTGGATGGTACAAAAGGTCTTAAAGGTCAGTAAGGCACTCGGGGAAGGTAGGGAGGGCCATTACCCGAAAGTAGTTCTCGGTAAGTATGTTAGGAAAAATACAAATTACAGTACTTAAAATTTGTGATTTGTTCCAACACAGACACTTACCTCGAACTACTTTCTTAGGAGACTTACACTTTAGGAGGTGGGAATATCTTCTTGAACTTCAGACCAAGCTAACCGGACGTCCCGTAACCTAGATGTGAACTAGGTTGCAAAATATAACGGAAAACGAAAGGTAGGGAAAACTACACAAAGAGCTCATGTTAGTGTCTAAGTACTCACCCTTTAAAAAATTCCATGATGCTGAGTCCTGTGACGAAGTTGTAGAGACGTGTCTTCTTTGGTTTGTATGTGGGGTTATCTCCGAGCAAGGATGGGAAAACGGGGACTAGGGTGAAAAGGAACGAACCTGTGTCTCTTGGTTTTGTTATCCGCGATTGTACCTGGGGCTTCACCGTTAAATCGCTTGGAGTGCGGAGATGACTGTCCCAATAGAAAAACCGTCTAAAGATCTCCTCGAGTAATCCTTGAGATAATGTGCTGTGAAGGTCGACTGATTCGACCAGGTGCCTGCTCGAAGGATCTGGCCCACCACCATGTTCCTCTCAAAAGCTAGAGAAGTACTTAGACCCCTAATGTCATGGGGCCTGGGAGTACCTGGCAGGGGCAGTCCCTCCTCATTATAGGCTCTGACAATAACCCGTCTCAGCCAAAAGGAGATGGTATTCTTAGATACCTGCTTTTTCGTAACACCCGTGGAGACGAAAAGATTTTTGATACCAGGGCGGAGATGGGCAGTCCTCTCTTCTAACGGCACGGACGGGGCACAACTTCAAATCTTCTGGATTCCCTGCCTTAGGAATGGCCGGCATTGAAAATCCCTCGAACTTCGGATCCCAGACCGCTGGATTCTGAGTTTTTGCCACGAAAGAAGGGACAAACTTGAGGGAGATTTCTCTCCACCCCTTCGAATGAGAGATGTTGTAAGACAACCCATGGATCTTTCCTACTCTCTTAGCAGAGGCCAAGGCCAACAAGAAGACCGTCTTGAGAGTGAGATCCCTGTCTACTAAATCCTTCAGGGGTTCGAACGGGGGACCACTTAACATTTTCAATACCCTTGCCAAGACCCACTGCAGCACCCTGGAGGCCTGAGGAGGGCAATCTTGTTCGAAGCTCCTGATGAGCATAGAAATGTGCCTAGAGGTGCCCAGGTCGATGCCCTTCAGTAGGAAGACTTGGCCCAAGGCTGTACGGACCCCTTTGATAGCCGGAATTGACATGCCCACTTCGTCTCTGAGATGCACTAGAAAATCCGCGATATCTGGGACCAAAGCTTTGAGAGGCTTGATGTCCTTTGAGGCACACCATTTCGTAAAAGTGGCCCATTTTGCTTGGTAGACCGCTGCTGAAGACCGTCTGAGATAACGTGACATCTTTTCTGCAGTTCCTGTTGAATATCCTTCCTTCCTCAGGAGCCGCTCGATAGTCTCCAGGCGTGAAGGCGTAGAGACTGAGGATTGTCGTGGAACCTTAGAAAGTGTGGCTGCTGTAGAAGATCTGGCCTGTCGGGTAGAGGCCACGGAGGAAGACATGCCAGGTCCTTTAGATCCGAGAACCACTCCCTCTCCGGCCACCAGGGCGCTACCAAAGTCATCTTTAAGTTTCGGGCCGTCCGTACTCTGTTGAGCACTTGCCTGATCAATGTGAAGGGGGGAAAAGCGTACACGTCGAGGTTATCCCATTTGTGCTGAAAAGCATCTTCCAAGGCCGTCTTTGGGTCTGGGACAGGAGAAAAAACACGGGGAGTTGTGCGTTCAGCCTGGTTGCAAAGAGATCCATCACCGGCGATCCCCATTTTTGAATGATGAGTCTGGCTACTTCTGGGAGGAGGGACCAATCTGTTCCCACTATTTGTCCCATCCTGCTGAGGCTGTCGGCTAGGACGTTCTTTTTGCCTGGAATGAACCTTGCTGAAATCACTAACTGGTTCGACTCTGCCCAATCGAGGATCTCCAGAGCGAGATCGCACAACTCCTTTGATTTTAGTCCTCCGTGTTTCTTTATGTACGCGACTACTGTGGCGTTGTCGCACATCAACACCACCGTGTTTCCCCTTAGAAGATCGACGAACTGTAGGCAATCTTCTCGGACTGCCTTCAACTCCAGGATGTTGATGTGTTGCCCTTTCTCCTCGTCCGTCCAGGTTCCTCTCATCGTCTCGTTGAGGAGATGTGCTCCCCACCCCTCTTTGGAGGCGTCTGTGAACAGAAGCATCTCGGGAGGCTCGGTTGCTAAGGGCATCCCCTTGAGAGTATTCGACCGACACTGCTACCACTCCAGGGAGGGTATTGTCTCCGGCAGAACGGGGATTAATTTGTAGGGCGAGTCTACTTGGTTCCAGAGACCCTTCAGGTTCCATTGGATGCTCCTGAGCCTGAGCCTCCCTTGGGGAACGAGTTTCTCTAAGGACACTAGATGCCCTATCAGCCTTTGCCAGTCTTTGGCTCTCCTGGGTTGTCTCGAAAGGAAAGGCAGGAGGATCCGTTCCAGGTTGTTCACCCGGTCCTCTGACGGAATGGCCTTCACAAGTCGGGAGTCCAGTGTCATCCCCAAGTAGGTCATCCTGGTGGAGGGCGACAGATTCGATTTTTCCCGGTTGATCGTGATACCCAGATCCTTGCAGAATTGAAGTAGCTTTACACCTTGCTCCTTCAAAACTCCCTCTGAGGAGGAAAGGAGCAACCAGTCGTCCAGGTATCGAATGAGGCGAATACCCCTCTCGTGAGCCCTCACCGAAACTGTCGTGAAGACTCTCGTGAATACCTGGGGAGCTGTTGACAAACCGAAGCAGAGAGTCTTGAACTGTAGGATCTGGGCACCCCACTTCACCCGGAGAAACTTCCTGCTTGAGGGGTGGACCGGGATTTGAAAGTATGCGTCTTTGAGGTCTATGGTCATCATGTAGTCCCCTTCCCTCAAGGACTGCAAGACCGACTTCGGGGTGTCCATTTTGAAGTCCGTCTTGCAAACAAACTTGTTGAGGGCTGACAGGTCTATCACCGGTCTCCATCCCCCTGTCGCCTTTTCCACCAGAAAAAGTCGGCTGTAGAAGCCTGGGCCCGGATGTAGGACCACTTCCATTGCACCTTTCTCCATCATAGTGGAAACTTCTTCCTGAAGGGCTGCCCTCTTCAATGGGTCCTTGGGTGCCAGCCAATCCGCCAGACTGGCTGGAATCGAAGGTGGAGGTTCCGTTAAGAACGGGAGTCTGTACCCTTCTTTCAGTACGGATACTGTCCAGGGCTCAGCACCGTGAGCCCTCCATGCTTGCCAATATTGTCTGAGGCATCCCCCAACCTGAGGCTTGGGCAGGAGTAGGGGGCCTCCCACTCTATCTCCTCCTGGAGGAGCGGCCTGAACGCCCTCACCTGGACGCTGAGTATGCCATCCTAAAAGAGGCAGACGCTGCTGGGGCTCCTCTACGGGGGGGCAGTGGTGGTTGAGCCCAAGAGGTAGATGGGGCGTCTCTCCTCGTCAGGCTAGGAGAGGCATGAGAAGTAGAGGGTCCATCCGACGTTGACCTCCTGTAAGCGGGTCTCCTCACGGGGTGGGGTCTGGGTGTGCTCACATCCTTCCTCTTCGAGACCTTTTCCATGAGCTCCTCCAACTGTTTCAACGGAAACAGGGAGTCACCCCACACAGGTAGGCTCCTCAAAGCCCTTGCTTCCCTGTCAGGGATCTTCCGGGAAAGCTTGGCCAAGATCGTATCCCTTTTCCGAAGTACCCAGTTGGCTGACAGGGCAAGAGACTGATAAGTTAGGAACTTCAAGGTCTTTCCCCCGGAGATGATGAGTTCCTTCAGGAGGTCTTGTTTCGCCGGGTCTGTCAAGTCGTAGGTGGCTTGCACACCTACCAGAGTGGAGGCCCACCAGTCCAACCAGGAGGCGACGTGGACCAAGTCTTTGGACATTTCCTCCATCATTGCAGCCTCCGACTGTGAAAAACAAATCGGGGCTGATGCGGCTCTGTCTTCTGGGGCACCCTGGCTCAATACTTCTAGGGAAGACTCTATTTTGCAGGCTCCCAGTCGCTGTTCTTCTGGGACATAAAACTTACTCTGGGACCTGAGTCCCTGTAGTAACTTTGAGGAACTCTGTGACTTGGGGGCTTCGGCATTGCCCGCCACAATCTTGTCTACGTGAGCACGGCCCAGGACCAAATCCCTGGCCACAGGCAGCGCCAGGGAGGGTTTCTGCTGCACGGGGGCCTCCATCAGCCGATTTAGGCTGGACCGCCAGGAGTCCTCTTCGGCTGGAACAGGTTCTTCGATCCGGTGATGTCTGCGTATAAGGCTTATCACCCTACGATATGCCGAGTCCTCGGTTGGGGAACCTTCCCTGTCGTCAGCAATACCCTCTACCTGATTCCGAGGTGCCGGGTCAACGGGCACTCCCATCGGTCGTCGTGGCTCAGGCTCAACGAGCACCTCCCTACGGTGGTAACGGTCTGCGTCGACGGGAACTTCCGCATTAGGCCCGGGTGTCGGGACGGGAATCGCCGTGTCGGCGAGGACTACCGTCCGTAAAATGTCTTTGGAGGACGAGGACGCGGCTTCCGTGGGCTGGCCCGACGGAGGAAGCCGTTCCTGCGAGTCCAAGGGCCGAGTCAGCTGTGCTGACCCGACCAGGCAGTCCCTCCGAAAGCGCGGCTCCCCCCGCTGGGCGGGTTGAGCCAGAAGCTTCGCGGCCTTACGCCTACCTGGAGAGGCCTTCTCACTCTGTTCCTTGCGAGGGTCATACTTGTGGCTGGCCGAGGGTCTCCGTGGAGAATAGTCTCTGGACCGGCGGCTTGGAGAACGCTGAAACTCGCTCCTGCGGGGAACGAAGACCCATTCACCATTGGGGGACCTACTCTTCCTGTACTTCCTCCTCGGTGACCTGGATCGTCTTCTACTATACCTTGAGCGGGAGCCCCTGCTCCTGGATCTCTCCCTCCTCCGCCGGCGCCGCCTCCTCGCTTCACCGACCGAAGAGCCGTCGTCCGAAGATCCCGACGATACTGCATAACCTGACCGACGGACGGGAGCGGGGGCAACGGAGGTCTTCGCGATCTGTTGAGTTCCAGAGGTCGAGGGTTGTAAAAACGAGTCAGGAACCGCCGTCAGAGGAGCTGGAAAGGAGGTCGGTCGCACCACGCTGGGGAACCAGGAATCTAGGCCATCCTCCATCCGCAACGGGGACCTACCTGGCGTTTTCGGGAGCTTCCACCCGAAGGGCTCCCCTACCGTCGAGTCCAACCTATCCTGGACGCTATCAGCTGCTGAAGTACCTGAAACACAGGCCCAAGACGCAGGCGAAGAGACAGGAACAGTGTTACTCCACATGGGGTCATCGGAGGAGACGTGCCCCCCAATCACAAGGGCAGAGTCTCCAAGACCCCCAGACAAAGCACTATCAGGCTCCCCACTAGCTTGTGACGATCCAGCAACCCCCACATCATGTATATTAGACTCTTGGGGAAGAGCCATCGGCACCTTCCCCGCAACAGACTTACCTCGTGAAGAAGGGACAGAAGCCCCGTCAGATTGTCCACCTGGCGACGGCAATGGCGAAGAGATGCTTGCCTTCCTGGGGGATCGTTAAGAGGATTTCTTCTTCTTTGTGCTATAACGCACCCACTGGATTTCATTCCAGCTAACACACTCCGAGCACGTATCCGTCGGAGAACACACACTACCCCTACAGGAAGAGCAAAGGGAATGCGGGTCCACCTCCGGCTTGGATAGGAACGCTCCACACGACTTCCCGGCTCTAGGCCCAAGACAACGGCGGGTCTGCTCCATCACAACACAACCACAAGACACAGGCACGAAGGGAAGGGATAAGGAAAACACTTGGGAAACACAAGGGAAATACGCAAACGCGCGAGAACACAAGGGAGAGCACAGACACACTACACGGTAACCACGTGGGACACACGAGTCGGGGACACAAAGGGTCGCAAGAGAATGGAGAGCGGCGTGATGGTATCACGACGCGACCAGAGAACTTACTGATGAGCGAGACCCAAGCTAACGGCGACCTAGCTCAGGACTACCCTCAGGGCACGTTCTCCTTACGCCTGGGTTAGCCCCCACAGAAAACGGAAGTAGGGTAGACTACACAAAACTCTCTACGGTTGAGAGGAGATTCCAGGTAACTCCTAAGAAAGTAGTTCGAGGTAAGTTTCTGTGTTGGAACAAACTAATAATAATAACTAGAGGCACTCAGTAGAGCCCAGACGTCCGCTGCAACCGCTTATTTCTCGACCTTGACCTTTGATCTAAACATGTATTAATTGGGGTGGATTTTCATAAACTCAAATATGAACCAAGTTTGAAGCCTCTGTGACAACAATATTCAATCTTATAGCTGATTACGTAAATTGGACATTTTGCTTGATCGTGACCTTGACCTTACAAAATTTAATCATTTCCAACCTTTCACATAACAGTTAATCCCTGCAAGTTTCATTACTCTACAATTAAAATTGTGGCCATGAAAATGTTCACAAACACACACACAAAATCAAACACTCAAACAGGGAGTAAAACATAACTTCCTACTAACATCGTTGGCAGAGGTAATAATCATAATAATCCCCTAATTACGACAGAACAAAAGATGCTTGTCTCAGTGGAGCAGAAAGTCTTCCTCCGAGTCTGCCAAAATCAACCAATCACTCAAGTAACACAGATGACGAATGCCACTGGCATGTCCCATAGTGATACCAGAGTAAAAAATTCTGGTGCAAACTTGCAAAGCTCTTGAGAGACCAAAGACAAGAACTTTGAATTGGTGCAATCTGCTCGCTATGACAAAATGGAGGTACTTTCTGGAGTCAGGATGGATTGAGATCTGTAAGTACCCATCCTTTAAGTCAATCAAACAATTGTCATCATGATATCTAATGGCCTAATTGCCTCCCTAACTGTGCTTGGAGTTTCCATCTTGAACGAGGTTTGTATAACAAACTCATTTAGGGCTGTGAGGTTTATGACTGGTCTCCAGACGCCTTTTCTACAAGAAAAAGTTGACTGAAGAAGCCTGGGGAGCCATTGTCGACCTCTTGAAGAGTGCTCTTCTCCAGCATGGCCTGATCTTCTGCCTGAAGGGCTAAGTCCTTTGCCAATGCCTGGCTGTAGGGCAATGACGTTGCTGGTGGTCAAATCTGAGGAGAAGTAGAGTTGATGAATGCGACCCTTCACCAACGCATTACGGAGATTCAAGATCTCTCGCCGGCCGATCTGGTTTGTCTGGTAACCAAAAGTGACTGCTCTCCCTCTGAGGAGGAATCTACAAAAGCTTCCTATGCCGCTACACAAACACTACACTGGGGGTTTTGTCATAGGGAAAGCACTGGAAAAACTCACCTGATTGGAAGAGTGAGAACAACACTCCAAAGGGGAAGGGGATTGCCGAGCTTACAGTCTCCCCTTAACAAGGGTACACAACACCTGGGATTTCAAAGGTTTGTATCCCCAAAGAAACAAAATTCTCTTTACCACATGCTTAACTTTCGGGATACTTCTGCTTAACAGCGAGAGCACTCACAAAGCTAAAAAACAAAATTTATCACAATTAATGCAAATAAAGTTTCAACAGTTGAGATAGGAGCACTAAGGTATGTCTTATACCAGATGCGGCCAAAAACAAGTGGCTTTTCTGGGACAGGGGAGTGGATGGGGTTCCCCCTTGTATCACCTGTATTAGACCAATTACCTTGTTAGCAATTAAATGGTCATTCCAGCACCACTAAAGACATGTCACTTTAAAAGAATCAAGATTTGCAAAAGCACTTGAATTTTGGGTGACCTTCACTCAAATATGGTTTCAGTCCCTGAAAAAACAATTTTAAAGGATTACTTTAAGAAGCTTCAGGTCCTACTTGATAATCATAGCAGTGAAATAGAAAACAACCCAGAATTAAAACTCGGTTAACAAGAAACTAAACTGGAGTAACAGTGGGTGATAAAAATAGATAAACCTCAAATCATGCTCAACAATTGCCTCAAGTCATAGTAACCCTCTGATACCAAATTTACATACAGCAGCAAAAATAAAAACTTTTCTCAACGTACAAGGGGAATGCAGTACAAAAGTTTGAAACCATTGGCAAGCCTACAACTACAAAATTTTCCTTTCTCACATGGTGGAGTGCTTTATAAACATACATCAGATCCCTATGGGTACTGAGACCTTGACTTAAGCTGTTGAATCTTCATTGCACTGACCTTTTGGTTTGACTCCTACCAAGGTAAATTTAAAAGAATAGTTCCCAAGATTTATTCAAGTAAAATCCAACTGCACTGCAGATAACCCTGACAACCTTGCAAAGGCAAAAAAAGGGTTAAGCCTCATATCAGCAATGATCTTGTTCCCTAGCTGGGAATAAAGTTCAAATGAGCACATGACCACTACTGCCAACCACACCGCAGACAATTTCCTTTAGAATACAAGTAAGGAATGGTGTAAAGGATGAGGAACAATGGAAGTTAGGCAATTATATCAGTGAGAGGTTTGTGATGAAACATATAGAAGGTAGTACAGTATATGGGGTGTAGATCCAAAAATATTGTTTAAAGAAATAACTTACCTCTTCGCACTGTTTGAGAAACAGACCATCTCCAAGCTTCATAATATTTGCTTTATGTACAGCAGTAACTCTCTTACGGTTATTCCTGGTAGCATAATCAAATGCAAATTTAGCAATCCTTCGACACTTCTCACGAGTCATGATCTTCAAGCACTCCACAACTCCAGTTACACTTTCATGTTCAAGAGCTGAATACTCTCCTTCAGTCTGCTCACGAATAACAATCATGTCAACATTCTTGTGACGGACATTTAGACCAGCGAGTGACTGTACATGAACAACATTTGCATACAAATCAAGCTCATCTCTGGAAGAAAAAGGTATACTTTACAATAATATTAGTTTTTAAAGTTCACATCAATTGAAATGTCTGGAAAAACACAAGAAATATCAAATTTCAAAAGTAATTTGTATTTTTTCTAGCTATACAAACCCAAGTCCTTTAGTAGGGGTAGATTCTGGTGAGAGCTGGTAATGACCTATGAAAATCTATCAAGGTTGTAGCTACTGGATCCCAGTATCACTGGTGGACGGGGTCTGCCAGCACATTGAGCCTCCATTCAGATTCTGCCTATGATTTGCAGGGTGGATAGAGCATGAAGTGAAATCTAAAGGACTTGGGTTTGTAAAGTTAGGAAAAATACAAATTACTTTTAAAATTAATGATTAGTTCCTACACAAATACAAACCATCATCCTTTAGTAGGGGAGTCATCTTAGGCAGGAGGAATGCTCAGTCTGGAGAGATCAGAAGAAAGAATCATGTGACCCAGTGATGAATGACCTAATGCATCATAGCTTAGGAAATTTTTCATACGAGAACCTATCTTCAATGGGAAGAAAGTTCCCTTTAAGGCATATACAAGTAATGGAGTTGCCTTATATGTCACACTACTCCTCTAAAGAAGTGTGGGGATTCTACACTTTTACTCTTAGTAAAATGACTACCCGTTACTAGTGTACTCACTTGCATCAGTGTCTGTTCCAGCTCCATAATGTTACACTACCTAATCATAAGAAAGAGAAAGAAGGAAAGAGGAAAGGCCAGCCATCCTCACTCTTGAACCTAAAAACATGATGTGAATGCTATCTTAGACACAATGCTTCTATCCTGAAAAGCAACATGGCTTGATACAACACTTACTGGGAAGCCACCACAGGGCCTATGGAGAATATATCCAGGGATCTTTTAGTGCAATCCAGAAGATAGTGTGTTACAAAGGTAATCTGTCTCTTCCGGACACCAGCCTTCAAGACTTCGGCAACTGAACGGTTCTTTCTTAAGGGGAGCCAGCCGGCTAATGCCGTTTTCTAAGGAAAATACTCTGATATTCACACCACTTAATAAGGTGACTTAAGACATCTCCAAACTGCAAAGGATTTTTGCCTCTGACCTTCGGTTTTGCAACGCCAGGGCAATTTATCCTGAAAATTATTGTTTTTCAAATTCTATCGCCTCCCTTGAAGTATAGTTTTGAGATACGAGAATTTAAATTTTTCTTTGTATTTTTATAAAGACAATACAGGTAGTCGTCGACTCATGACATATGTGACTTGTGACTATTTGACTTTACGACAATTTTTTAAGGGTGATGACGTCACAAGTCTATCGGAAATACTACGATAATAGGGCAAATATTTCCTTGTAAATAATCTATTTTCTCATATCAAAAATAAACTGATTTATCTTGGTAAATTTTAACTTTCTTTTATTGATAATATACAGTATCAGTTTTCAGTAAAAAGTACATTAAGAAAAGTTTTAATATATCTCGAGTTCATATATGCCTGGTGACGTCATATTACCAGCGAAAAGCGACCGGCCAATACAGTGATTTCCTTCCAATAGGCTAACAATTAGTATTAATATTCCCATTATAGAAAAATTAAGTAACAATTCAAAGTATTTTGTGGATCTTTATCGGTTGTTATGAGTACTTCTTAGAGTAAATTTGACACTGCGCTAGTTTTTATTTTATTTCTGATAATAGATATATATTTATCTAAAGAAAGTACACTAACAGGATAAATATTTTCTTGAAAATAAACATATTTCCTTTTACATTATGAAAATGAAATAATTTTGTTCGGTAAGTTAGCATTTTCTTTCATTTCTTGCAAGAAAAAAGAAAAGGGATTTACATATTTTGCAAGTCATTCTTTGTAGGGTTGTGACGTCATATTTTTGGTTGAAGAAAGAAAATACTGTACTAACTTACTGAGCAAATGTATTTCATTTACATTGTCAAAGGAAATATATTATTTTGAAGAAGCTAATTGTCATATTAGTGTACTTTTAGATGATTATCAATCTTTTATTAGAGCTTAAATAAAACTAGCGCAGAGTCAAATTTATGCTAATTAGTACTCATAACAACCGATAGACCCACAAAATACTTTGTATCGTTACTTGATATTTCTATAATGGGAATACTAATACTAATCGTTAGCCTATTGGAAGGATATCGCTCTATTGCCCTCTCACTTTCCGCCAGTAATAATGTCACCAGACATATGATATGAACTCGACAGATATTAAAACTTTTCTTACGTACTTTTTACTGAAAACGGATACTGTATATTATCAATAAGAGAAAATGCAAATTTACCAAGATGAATCACTTTATTTTTTACACAATAAATAGATTATTTCCAAGGAAATACTTGTCCTATTAGCATAGTATTTTCGATAGACTTGTGGCGTCATCACCCGAAAAAATTGTTGTAAAGTCGAACAGCCATAAGTCCCATATGTCGTAAGTCGATGACTACCTGTACCTTCCTGAACAGATAAAATCAAAGCACGAACTAAAGCCCACATAAACAAATCTATGCAAAAGCTTTTCAAGAAAACTTAATGCGAGAGAAGAAAGAGAAGAAAACGAAAGAAAAACACTCGATCCCTATGTGGGATCAAACTCCTGCCATGGTAATGCTAGTGATGTCACTGTACAAGGGAGGAGCTAAGATCCAAGTTTTTTTACTAAGGAAATACAAGTGCTTCACACTAGCATGCCTGAATTCTTGTTGTTTACTCTAAACCGAGCCGAATGCCTGATCGTAATCTTGTATTCAAGAGAAGAAAAATATACAAACCTAAAGCAAAATGTATTTTCCCCATAACTGAATTCTGAATCCCACAGACAATTCATCTGAAAGTTTCAGGAATCCTAATCAGCAAACCCTGAATTAAGTGTAATATTACGAGAGCGAGAGACCATAGGTAAAAGATAATACTCCCAAACACTTCTCTCAAGGCTTGTAGCCAAGAGTCTGCTCAAGAAGGAATGTTCCAGTATACATGCAATATGTGAACGCTTGATCTATTAGATATAAAGCATACACTAGCTATCGTAGGCAGAAAGGTCACTCAAAAAGTGAACATACCCTGAGCCAAGCGGGGAAATAAACCCACCTAATCTAGACACCCAACAGTCTCGCAAAATGACAGCCTACCCTGAGTAGCCTACATGTGCGGTATCTTAACCACTTGGTTCAGAATTAAGGGGGACCTCCCCCCAAAAAAGGGGGGTTAGAAAGACAAGGTGATAATGCATCCCAAGGAGCCATCCCCGACCAACAACCAGTGTCGCTTCAGCTACATGGTGACTTTTCGGTCACCAAGTGGAAGGAAAAAGGAAGAGATGACTCATTCCCACCAAGTGGAAGGGTAGGAGACACCTCAAGCCTACGGAATGAGCATCTGATGAGCCTGTCAAAAAAAGACATCGGGGGGAAGACGAATCAGTACAATCATTCCCAATGTTTCGACCCCCAAAAAATCAACACAACTAATTGCCGCTGTCTCGTGCGACTGCTGATAACGAGAAACTGGGAAAAAAATTAGATGGTGACATAGCCAAGACCGAGTAAGATATGTCAAATGCTCGACTTCTGGAAATCTATTGGCAACGCTGAACGTAAGACTGATCAAAATCATCTGTGTTAGGCAACTTAGAGGGAGGACCTATTACAAATGCTAGCAAAGGTTGACAACACCGACCAGTAAACTACCTGTCGGCTCACAGAAAAGACTCTGTCACCAAAAAGGGAGGGTCAGATAGTATGTAACTTAAACAACCGAGTGAGAGTCTAAAGGCTGACCAAATCTCGTAGCATTAATCGACTTGGAGTTACAACAAATGTCACCACAGGTTAACAACACAGGCCAAGAACATCTGAGCGCCTAGACAGACCTAAATTCGGAGTGTTAAACAACTTGGAATTCACCAAGAACATTTGAGCACCTAGACAGACCTAATTTCGTAGTGTTAAACAACTTGGAATTACAGCATATGACACCCAAGGTTGCCAGCCCAGACCGAGAACATCTGAGCGCCTAGACTGACCGAATCTTGCAGCGTTAAACGACTTGCAGTTACAGCATACGCCACCCGAGGTTGCCAACACAGACTGAGAAAATCTGCCGCCTGGCTCCCAGAGGAGCTGTTACCAAGCGACATCTGGCAACGGAAGGCAGTAATTCGCTTGACAATGAAAACGCCTTGTAAGTTTGCTAGTGTGGTGCTATGCGACGCTGGAAGTATAGACAACGCAGCTCAAAGTTCCTTCCTTCACCAAGCAACAGCACTACTCATCGTTCTAAAGGTAAAATCCGACTGACCTCTGTTTGGCTCTGAAATAGATAACAACAATTAGGTTTGAACATAACCTAACAATCCCATCACTCAACCACGTCAAACTAGGACCCAACGACCCAAACCATGAGAATGACATCCTAAACCAAGCTCGGAAATACAAAATATTTAACCCCATAAAGGGAAGAAAATAGTCTCCTATCTGACAACCTGTATTGCTGAACCAGCGGACCTAAGGACCAAGTCGCCAAGAGACAAACACTAATTACCATAGCTCAAGATGTAATGACCGCTAAGACCAGAAAGGTAATTATCGTCCTAATCACGAAGTTGAATCTGAAAAACTTCAGAGATCAAACTAGCAGTGATGTCTCCTGTTGAACAGGCAAACAAAAGACTTGTGTTAATACAGTATGACCAATCTATCTGGCATTGTGACTGGACTTGAAACTATATTATTTATATTAGTTACTACTGTACTCTGAAAAAAGATCAATCATACAAATATGAGATTAACTGCTTAAATGCAACCCACCTACCATTTTAATTAAGAGAAACACTCGCTGTATTCCCGATTAATATAAAGCCCCTTAGAACATAAAAAAAATAATTATTCCATTGAGAATTGAACCTACGAGGGACGTACTTATGGCGATAATGTGTCCAGCACATTACTACTGTACTGAGCCATAAATGATCTTTACTACTTTTACTTAGTTTAAGGATTGATTTCATGGTCCTATTACATCATCATTTCTAATACATTGGATCAAAGTATCTATTGAGCATAAATACAAACATAACTAATAAGCGATTGAAAAGGGAATTTCTGAGAAGATCCCTTCTGAAAACAAAGAAGAGGGGAACTGGACCTTCTGATAATTCACAAAATCTTTCTAACCTCATCGTCCATTCCAACAGACCTAAAAAGAGTACTTCCCAGTCCTTCTACTTTCTTAGGTCTAATAGTAATATAATAAAAAAAACACACTATCCCCACCTTGGAGCTCTATGGCACCATTAATAGAACACAAGGGAATTGGTAGGTAATTTACCATCAGGCATCCCCCCCTAGGCCTACCCCATGTCAGGGTTCACAAGAGGGGCACTCAGTCGTACCTTTACCTTATGTATTATCGGACCTATAACTTAGGTACCGTCGACCAATACCTGACAGGGAGCCGAAAGAGATTGATTATTAGCATTCATAATAAAGATAAATCCAAACTTTCCAGTCAATGAATACTTAACAACATAAGCAAAATATCTGCTGAAAAGATTTTCGAGCTAGCGTGGTGA
This sequence comes from Palaemon carinicauda, assembly GCF_036898095.1. NCBI lineage: Eukaryota > Metazoa > Arthropoda > Malacostraca > Decapoda > Palaemonidae > Palaemon > Palaemon carinicauda. Next base: position 249,413,847 of record NC_090725.1, on the reverse strand, counting down.
CGGATCAAATCTATATCATAGAGGATCCCAAATCTACACGGCATAATAAATAAGAAATATCTGAAGAAATGATTCTCAAGCTAGCGTTGTGAAGGATCGAACCTTTGTCATAGAGGATCCCAAATCCCCAAGACTAACAATTAACCACATAACCATTGAAATTATAGGAAAAAACAAGCGGTTGAATGGGGAGGGGGTAGGGGAAAGCATAGGTCTGAACACCCAACAATTACCGGAAAAGTTCATGACCAAAAATTCCCCATTAACTATGGACTTTAATCTTTGAAAACGCTTCCTGCTGCAATGACTTATGATTATCAAACTACAAAGCCATTCATTTTTTGCCAATAGCAACACAATTCCCGAGGGAAAAATGATTAAAACCCTCACCTCTACATAGGAGCATTTTCCCAATTTTCCTTAAAACTTATGCGAATCCTGTAATGACTGTCCTAATCCCTGATGGCGTCTGACAGAATTGGAAGGTGAATTATCAGTAATTCTTGAGAGCTCAAAATTCCATGGGTTGTACAAATAGAATTACCAGACTAATGACAATCAAACAATATAAACAAAGCGCCATTAACACTGGAGTTGGTATACAAGGCACCCCAAACACACAAATGCTTGCAGGAACCATGGCAAAAATCTGTTGAAAAGACTCTCATGGGAAATTGAAATTCAAGAAGGAGCAACAGTTGTTATTCGACCGTTGCTGCAATGTAAACCGATTAAAGAATAGTCTGAGCTATCATTCCAGCCGTCAGTATTATCAACAACAGGACAGAATAGCAGGTATCAGGGTTGCTAATATGGTAATAATTTGGGAGGTTTTTGGGATTCAGGACTAGATAAGTTATCCTAAGGTAATGTTATTAATATCCGTAAAGTTGGAGGATCAAATATACATGTAAATTAACAATACAAAAAAAAAAAAAAATATTTAAAATAACAAAAAAATATGAACTAATGCATTACAGTAAATAACTTTTTCTATTGAGCTTCAATCTCTCTGCTTAAATTCTAAAATTGTACAAAGCCATTTTATTTAAAATTAAATCAAAGCAATTCTTGATATACCCACCACAAAAAAACCTAAAAAGAAAACCAATCTAAATAAAAGTTCTACACATTTCTACCTTCCATCTACTAGAACATAAATTACCTCAAGTTAATGTGTGATACTTATCTTCAACTATGAGAGATACCAACAAAAAGAAAAACACCAATAGATATCGATAAAATAACAGATATTACCTGAGTTTCATATTCAAGGTTTTGAGTTCTCCATCAGAGCTATGGTCTGGAGTAGCTAAAATGCCCTTCAAACATATCCCATTCCTCTTGATACTCTGGACAACATCATCTAAACTTTCAGACCTCTTGGAATAAAGCTCAGTTAGATAATGCTCCTCAAAGTCGACAGGTACCCCAGCACTCTGGAAGACATCAATGACAACCTGACAGAGCTCTGGGCCCACCCCATCGCCAGGGATCAATGTCGCTGTGGTGCGGCCTTCCGGTTTGCTTACCGGGGCTTGCTGCAATTGATGAAATATATTAAAGCACATAAAACTTTGATAAAATTATTGGTATTAATAAAATATATAATTCTGTAGTTACAAACATCTATGATAAATGGCTTACAGCCTGACCCAGTAAATTCAGTGCAGTATGTCATGTGCTTCACAATTATAGATTAATAAATATTTGGACACAGGATTTCATTCTATTTACTTACAAACCATTATAACATTAAACAATAACTATAATATACATCCTTGTATGAGCTTTATACATGCTTTACCAACACCAATAGTTATTCATAGTCAGAAGACCTTGCTTTAACTAAATAAGTATGTCATGTAAAATGTGAACACTTATCAAGCAGCTGAATACAACATGCGCTAAATACTGTATCAAACTCAAACCACTGGCTTAAAGGTTAAAGAGGAATAATAAACGTAGTTACGATATAAAAAAAAATTAGAAAAAGAATGAAGAATGATTAGTACATTTAGTGAATACCTAAAATACATGAACATCAGGATAAAGATGACAGGAATCTTGAAGAAACAAATGCAGACATGAAAGAAAGGATAATTTTGTTTGTATTCTCAAGACAACAGCGGGAAGCAAGAACACATTTGGAATAGCTAAAATGAAGAGGATATATAATAGTTTTGCAATATTATCACCATACTTCTAATTTCATACAGCTTGGCCTAAAGAGCTTGTTCTTAATTTAAGGTAAAAATTACAAACAGATAAGGTTGAATTGGTTGTCAACTAGGCAGAAAATGCCAAAGGGACTGATGAGTGAATGAGTGACATACTGCTGAGGGCCAGTCAGAGGGGGCAAAATGCATTTAGCAATAGCTACTCCGCACCACAAAGGTAAAATGAAGGTTTTATTTTCCACAAGGTGATGTGCATATAAAAAAAAAAAAGTATGTCTAAGTGCCAAAATATGCACAATGTCTCAATGAACTGGTGATATTTTCACACTTTAATACAAGATCTAGGATGAAGACAGTGGTAGTACAGTATATCAAATAGATCAAATATAAACATATGTTGGTAGCCACCAAGGAAAACAACGAATGAGTAAAGGGAGTTCCTAGGAAAGAAGATGTGAAAGTTAATATACTATAAGCAAAAACTATAGCAATAAAAAGACCAGAAAGATGGATACAGCCCATATGTTACCATTATGATTACGCTATTATAAATTAGCGTAACATTACAACGATTCCAATTATTTTCTATTCTTTTAGGGCTTGCCAAAAAGGATTTACTGTATACAAATGAAGTAAAAATTAAAGAAGAGTTAGAAAAATTACAGAATATTTCAGTGATCCACTGGCTTATGAAGCTGGTATTGAGAGCAGTAAGATACAAAAGTAGCAACTGCCTAGATAAAACGGATACTGTACAGTGAAACGTATAGATACGAAAAACTTATTTTACGAAAGTTTTTTTTTGCCTCAATATTACAAAAAAATTCTCAGGATATGAAATGAAATTCGTGCGGCAGCCGATAATTTTAAAATTTGCATGCCACACATCTGACTTCAAACTCGCCACCATCGCCTGCTCTCCCATTGCTCATCTCCCTACCCTGATAATAGTTACCACCATAAGATGCTGCTCCCCTATTGTTCCGCATCTTTCCCATCATGCATCTGGCGGCGTCCATCGACCATTTCATTTCAGCATCCGATATCATTCAGACTGAATTCGTGTTGGTGATTTTGATTTAGTACTTTTAGTTTTCATGTTGCTTTATTCAACCCATATTTCTACATCCATGGGTCCCAAGAATGTTGCTGACGTTCAAGGAAAGAAGAGGAGGATGGTTTCTATGGAGACGAAGCTGGAGATAATAAGTATGACGGTGGCATGCGGTTGAGTGTAATTTCTAAGGAGCATGGCCGCAATTCGTCAACGATAGGCACCATCCTTAAGCAAATGAAAGCCATCAAAGCAGCAACACCTTCTAAGGGCATGACTTTCCTTTCTAGTAAGAGAAGCCACATCCATCATGAGATCGAGATACTACTTCTCTTCTGGATTAAGAACAATGAAATCACTGAAGACGTGATCAACGAGACGGTAACCTGACACGAGGTCAGTGTCCTTTTTGGAGATCTCGTGCATGCTCAGACCGAAGACAACGCAGAAGATGGGACAATGCAACAGGCAAACCCAGAGTTTAAGGATTCACGCGGGTGGTTTGAAAAATTCAGGAGATGAACTGGCATTCATTCGGTGGTGCGGCTTGGAGAGGCTGCCAGCTCGAGCACGAAAGCTGACAAAGCTTTTGTTAAGAAATTTGATGAGTTGAGTCTCCAGTAAGTCTTAAACTGTGATGAAACTGGGCTCTTTTTAAAATAAATGCCTCGTCGGACCTATATCACAGCAGAAGAGAAGAAGCTATCCGGGCATAAGCCTATGAAGGACAGGCTTACCCTTGCACTCTGTGATAATGCCGGTGGGGATTGTAAGGTTAAATACCTACTGGTGCATCATTCAGAGAGTCCTCAACCCTTCACGTCCAGCAAAGTACCGAAGGAGAAGCTTCCAGTGATGTGAATGGCTAATGTGAAAGCCTGGGTAACAAGACAGTTTTTTGTAGAATGGGTAAACCTGTTTTGGTCCGACTGTTAAAAATTCTCTGGAAGAGAACCACCTCCCTATGAAATGTCGGTTGGTGTTGGACTGTGGTCTGAATTAGATCGACAATGCCACATCAACCTCCTAGAGTTAAAGACAACATTTCTTGTCCTCTAACAATTTCAAACACTCCTTTCAGGTCACTCGTTGGTGTTGATAAGCAACAACATAACTATAGTGGCATATCTAAACAAACAAGAAGATATTTCCAACTGGAGGAGGAGAGCCAGATAGAAGAGTACCAGGGGAGAGGGAGAAATGTTGTGACTTTTTCAACTTTGATTAAGACCCCGAAGGCAAAGAATCCCTTTTGGACTTCTCCTATCATACAACTCCCAATGGGAGGATGGCTACTCCCAACACTCATTGCAAGGGAATGCCTGCATGCAGGAGTGCCCTCTACACAAAGGGCAAAGGTGAGAGTCAGTCTCCGGCTTAAAAATGAACGTGCCACCCCGATACGCCAGTGCAAGATTACATGTCCGGCATACCTCACCAAAAAACACAACATACAAACCTAAAGAGAAAAAGAAAAGTTTAATAATAACAAGTAAATCCAGAGCAAGGTGAGAACGTTTGTTCACACCAGCCGCTGAAATCAAAGTGATTTATCAGTGAGTGTCCCGGGGGGCAGTAATCCCCCGCTGACACATTGTTACTAAAGTCTTAATGGCCGCATTCCAGCTTAATTACTATCATTCTCCTATGTAAAGAACGAGGGTTTGTATTCATGAAGGAACAATTACAATTTGATGCAACTAATCTACTGTATTAAGAAAAATACCACATCCAACAAAATTCCTGAACAGCTACACTGTTAAAAAATAAGGAGGTTATTAAAGTGGAACTAAGAAAAAAGAACCACCCTTAATTATAGATTTTTCACACGAGAAGATGAATATGGCACGAAGCTACATAAGTTGTCCTTTGCCAAACTTACCCATCCAGTTGAGTCCTTTTGGAACCAAAAGCAGGAAAGAAAAAGTAGCAAATTTTTAAAGCATGGAATTTTTGCAAAGAATAGAACAGAAGAGAGCAAATATAAACTACAGTAAGGGCTTTACTTGTTATTTTTCAAGCTCATCTACAATGCTTATCGTTAAAATGCAATTAATAATAATTTTGAGCTACAGAGCTGTGCCTGTAAATAATTTACTTCAACAAAAGCCTTAATATGCAATAGCCCTATGAGAAGAAATATCATTAAAACTACTTCAAGATAGAAATGCTTTATTTAAAAATGTAAGAGTACAGTATGTATATAGCCAGCTATTCTACATACAGCAAAGCACCTTAATGTGGCATAAATCCTATAAATTAATCAATGAACTTAGGCTCATAGAAAAACTGTGTTGGTAACATTTGTAAAACATGTACAACTTCACTTACATAAAATAAATACTGTAAATTAATTTCTATACAGTACTTTAGTATAGTAGCTACAATCCTTAATTTACCTAGAGCATATGGCTTAGCCCACTGACCACCATAAATGTTAGAATTATCAACTCAAAATCAATAAAATGTTAGAACTATAAACTCAAAATTAATAAAATGCTAGAATTATCAACTTAAAATGACAAATTCGTAGATAATTTGTATTTTTCCCAACTATACAAACCTTAGCTATTTAATAGGGGTATTACTTTCGGCGTAGCTGAAATGACGAGCCACTAAAATTTAACGAGGGTTTACTACCGACACTGCTAGTTTGCGGGGGTAGGGGAGGGTAGCTTGCTACCCCCTCCCCCCACCCCTCACACACACACCTGTGCTTGAGCTCACTTTGCTTGGAGGTACGACTTCAAGGGGGAAAAGGCTGGCGGGCAAGTCTGATTAAATAGCTAAGGTTTGTATAGTTAGGAAAAATACAAACTATCTATGAATTTGTCATTTGTTCCGTAACTGACATACAAACCACGCTATCTAATAGGGGTGACTCACCCATTAGGAAGGGTGGACGTCCCAGCCAGTACTGGCTTTTTTGGCTTTGCCCGGAGGCTCGTTATTTGAGTGTGTCAGCACCCAAGAGAAAAGGAGTCCCTGCACCTCGCTAGAACTTTGCTACGCAAGGACTGCGGCCTACGCAAGCTGTGTGTGAAGGCATAACGAAGTTTAACTCGTCCTAAGAAGTTGATCTGAAGTTCTTTAGATGGAAACTTGTAGACTAGGACTCTCCCAATACCACCTCGTCAGGGTATGGGGACGTGACAGTATTAACTTGAAACTAGGAACACAAGGAAACATGATTTACCTGGAGTGGATTGAGGTCAGCTATGCAGAGAACCCACGATGCTGCTTTCCCCAAGAGAGGGGATGATGAAGAAAAGAATAAGGGCCAGTCAAACCTTTTCATTCATGCAGACTAAAACCGGGTAACAATGCCCTCAACCTTCTGCTACTTGTCCAATAAGGAGCCTGAGGTTTTTTAAACCAGCTGTTGTGCAGCCACCACAGGGCCGATAGAAAACGTATCGAGCCTCCTGTAGGTCACGTCTTGCAGGTAGTGGGCTGTGAAGGTTGTCTGACGCTTCCACACCCCAGCTTGAAGGACCTGCGTCACTGAAAACTTCTTTTTGAAGGCCAGGGATGTAGCTATGCCCCTGACATCATGCGTTCTAGGGCGACGTGATGGAGGATCTGGATTTAGGGACAGATGAATCACCCTACGAATCCATGACGAGATGGTGTTCTTGGTGACCCTCCTCTTAGTCCTCCCAGTGCTAACGAATAAGGCTGGCACATGAAGACGAACTGCAGCTGTTCTTTTAAGATATAGCCTCAAACTCCTTACTGGGCATAGTAGATGGTCTGGGTCATCTGTTACAGAACGGAGACTAGAAATCCGGAAGGAGTCGAATCGAGGATCCGCTACTCCAGGATTCTGAGTCTTAGCAATGAACTCAGGGACGAATCTGAACGTTACCTCACCCCATCCCCTTGAATGGGCGATGTCATACGAGACACCATGAAGTTCACTAACACGCTTGGCCGAAGCCAAAGCTAGTAGGAACACCATCTTCCAGGTTAGGTGGCGATCTGAAGCCTGGCGTAATGGTTCATAGGGAGGTCTCTTAAGAGACCTGAGAACTCGAACCACGTTCCATGGAGGAGGTCTCACTTCCGACTGAGGACAGGTAAGTTCATAACTTCGTATGAGTAGGGAAAGTTCCAGCGAAGAAGAAATGTCCATTCCTTTGAGCCTGAAGACTAGACTTAAAGCTGAGCGATAGCCTTTCACTGCCGAGACTGAAAGGCGCATTTCTTCCCACAAGTACACGAGGAACTCCACTATTGTTGGAATAGTGGCATCGAGTGGAGAGATACCCCTTCCACGACACCAACCACAGAAGACTTTCCACTTTGCCTGGTAGACAGCTGCGGATGACTTTCGCAGATGTCCAGACATCCTGACTGCAACTTGTTGCGAAAATCCTCTTTCAGCGAGGAGATGCTGGAGAGTCTCCAAGCGTGAAGTCGTAGCGAAGCTACGGCTTTGTGGAAGATGTTGGCATGTGGTTGTTTGAGTAGATTGTGCCATGGAGGGAGCTCTCTCGGTAGCTCCGTTAGGAGTTGCAGAAGGTCCGGAAAGCATTCTCCGCTATCAGGGTCATCGAAAGATTGACCAATGTTCTGGTCTTGTTGAGCACCCTCCTCATCAGACAGAACGGGGGAAAGGCGTAAACGTCGATGTTGTCCCACCGTTGTTGGAAGGCATCTTGCCAGAGCCTTGGGGTCTGGGACTGGGGAGCAGTACAGCGAAAGCTTGAAGTTCAGAGCTGTTGCGAACAGATCCACAGTCGGGAAACCCCACAAAGTCAGGACTTTGTTGGCTATTAGATGATCCAAAGAACACTCGGTACTCACTATCTGAGACGCTCTGCTCAGATTATCGGCGAGCACATTCCTCTTGCCTGGAATGAAACGAGGCGATAGCGGAATCGAGTGGACTTCGGCCCATCTCAGCATCTCTACTGCTAGATGGGATAGCTGCTTTGAAAAGATACCTCTTTGTTTGTTGATGTAAGCCACTACTGTGGTGTTGTCGCTCATCACCACCACTGAGTGACCCGCCAGGTACTGTTAGAACTGTTGAAGGGCCAGAAAGACGGCCTTCATCTCTAGAAGATTTATATGGAGGCACTTTTCTGATTCTGACCATAGGCCTGAGGTCCTGTGGTGCAGTACGTGCCCCCCCCCCCCCCCCCCCTTCCTTTGAGGCGTCCGAAAACAGCATCAAATCCGGGGGGAGGACGTGAAGATCCACTTCCCTTCGTAGGTTCTCGTCTGTCACCCACCACTGGAGGTCCGTCCTTTCCGCAGGTCCCACAGGGATCATGATGTCCGGGGAATCGTAACTTTGATTCCACCGGGACTTGAGCCGCCACTGGAGGGATCTCATCCTGAGGCGACCGTTGGAAACTAGACGAGCCAAAGAAGAAAGGTGACCGAGGAGACGTAACCACGATTGGGTTGGAAGTTCTTCTCGTCTGAGAAAAGGGCTTGCGACCTTCCTTAGCCTTGCTATCCTCTCGTCTGATGGGAAGGCTTTGTGGAGATTGGTGTCTATAACCATGCCTAGATATACCAGTCTTTGAGTGGGAAGCAGAGAGGACTTCTCGAGATTTACCATGATCCCCAGATCCTGGCAAATTCCCAGAAGTTTGTCCTGGTGTTGAAGAAGGGATGACACCGAGTCTGCTAGGATCAGCCAGTCGACCAGATAACGGAGGAAACGGATGCCGATCCTGTGTGCCCACGAAGATATTAGGGTGAACACTGGTGAAAACCTGCGGTGCTGTGGAGAGACCGAAACACAGCACCTTGAACTGGTACTCCTTGTTGTCTAGGCTGAATCTTAAGTACTTCCTTGAAGACGGATGGACTGGGATCTGGAGGTACGCGTCCTTCAGATCCAGTGTACACATGAAGTCTTGCGGTCTCACTGCTAGTCTGACCGTGTCTGCGGTCTCCATGCTGAACGGAGTTTGTTTGACAAAACTTGTTCAGAGCCGAGAGGTCGATGACTGGACTCCAGCCTCCAGACGCCTTCTTTACAAGAAAGAGTCGATTGAAGAAGCCTGGGGTTCCGTCGAGGACCTCTTGGAGAGCGCCCTTCCTCAACAGGGTCTGGATTACTGCCCGAAGGGCTTGCTCCTTTGCCGATCCCATGGCAAGGGAGCTCAATGACACTGGATTCGTCGTCAGGGGAGGTAGAGATGTTGTGAACGGGACGCGATATCCCTGACTGATTACGGGAATCGTCCAGGAATCGGCCCCGAGTTGCTGCCACCTGTCTGCGCAACTTTGTAGGTATCCCCCAACTGGTGGACATGCAGGGGACTGCCAATCCTAGCGTTTGCGGCTTCGGCTGCTCCCTCTAGGATTCTTACCTCCTCTGGAGGACTTTTTGCCTTTCCTGTCCTTGATAGGAAAGGGCTTAGACACCACTGTCTTCGCTGCTGCCGTCAATTTTGTGGTCTTGATCGGACGGGACTGCTGGGGTGCTGGAGGCTTATAGGGCTTGGATGTCAAAGCCCTATGCAGGAGGGAGTCTTGGTGGGACTTCCTCCACCTCTCAGCGGCCTGTTCACATCCTTAGGCTCAAACAAATTCGTTCCTTCTAAAGAAGAATGCCTGAGCCTATTTATCTCAGTGCTAGGGACCTTCTGATGGAACCTCTCAGCCACCGCATCCCGACGTTTCAGGATGGTGTTTGCCCACAAGTTCGAGACTTGATGGGCCAGAAACTCGATCATGCGAGTGCCTGAGAGGAGGAACGTCTCCATAGCTTCCCTGGTACGTTCTTTGGAGAAGTCCTCAGAGCATATCAGGATACCTAAGTTCCCTAACCAGAGTGCATAGCACATTTCGCAACCTTCTCCTGGTTAAGGATCTTGGTTCACGAGAACGAGACCTGCCGGTTGGAGAGCCTCTCAAGAGGGACTCCCCAGGTAAGCTCTTCCAACAAATGGTGGAGAGGAAGAGCTAAACAAGGCTCCTCCAAGATCTCAAAGTACCTCCTTTGCTGTACGCGAGGAGGTGGGAGAAGCTTGTTGCCGGCACTGGACCGGTTGGAGGAGGACAACTCAGAGAGCTCAACAGCGATCTTGTCCCTGGTACTCTTAACCCCCTCAGACCAAGGCAGAGCCGCACTGGCCTTAGAGGATTTTTGAGTGCCAAATACAGTGGTACCTCTACGTACGATCTTAATTCGTTCCAGAAACTGCTTCGTATGTTAAAACAATCGTATGTTGGAGCAAATATTCCCATAAGAATACACAGTAATCTGTATAATTCGTTCCACACCCCAAAAACCTATATTAACTCCTTAATAAATTACTTCATATAATTACACATAACAATAACATAACTGCATAAAATGAAAGAAGCATGTAAAAAAGATAATTATAAAGAAATAATAAATAAAAAATGTGTTTTATTGTCACTTTACCTTAGAGACAAGCCAACGCAGGTGTAGGATTTGCTACGCCAGGAGGAGATGGACCATCGGCGAGAAAGTAGACATGGTATGGTGTTAACATGTTCTTTAAAAAAATACTCTCTCTCTCTCGTTCTTCTTCACTGTTAGTGTTAGAGACGTCTATTATTGTTTTGAGAGAGAGAGAGAGAGAGAGAGAGGAGAGAGAGAGGAGAGAGAGAGAGAGAGAGAGAGAGAGAGAGAGAGAGAGAGAGAGAGAGAGAGAGAGAGAGAGAGAGATATTAAACAAAAATGTGTTGTGTACATATGATTTTTAACAGGGTCAACGAGTTGAAAGACAATTAAATGTAACTAAAAAAACAATATCAGCGAATCTGAATTCCTTTATCAACTAAAACAAACACACTCGTGTGCGTATGCGTAAACACACACACACGCAGGAGGAGATACGATCGGAGAGGAGGTAGAGATGGTGACTGCGATAACGTACCGTAACTTACACTACGGAAACTTTAATCTAACTTAGCTTATTTATTTTTTTTTTTATTTTTATATTTCATATTTTTTACATTTTTTTTCTTTTGATTTTTAATTTTCATCACTTTCAGTGACGAGTTACGGTACGTTATAGCAGTCACCATCTCTACCTCCTCCCCTACCATCTGTCTCTTACTGCGTAACAATTCTTGCACCTGTGTGTGTGTTTGTGCATACGCACACGAGTGTGTTTGTATCAATATTTGTTTTAGTTAATAAAGGAATTCAGATTAGCTGTTATTACTTTCTTAGTTACATTTAATTGTTTTTCAACACGTTGACGCTGTTAAAAATCATATGTACGGTAAACACATTTTTGTTTAATCCCTCTCTCTCTCGGAAAAAAAATAATAGACGTCTCTAACACTATAACAGCGAAGAAGAACGAGAGAGAGAGAGAGAGAGAGAGAGAGAGAGAGAGAGAGAGAGAGAGAGAGAGAGAGAGATTTTATTTAACTACATGTTAATGCTGTTTAGAGAGAAACGGAAAAAGAGAGAAGACTATTTTAAAAGAGCTTGTTAATACTATCTTGGTTTTCTTTGCTTCACTTTTTTCCTTCTTTCTGTTCATCACGCTGGCCCTTCTCACAAATGATCGTTGCCAACAATCTCTTTATCCTTTATCCCTACCAACAAAAGGCATTCTTTCTCTTCCAGGGTATTGCTACGATGTCTTGTAATAATGGTGATCCCCTTCGATGGTTTATCTGCTTTAATGGCTGCCTTCTGCTTGATGATCGTCGAGATCATAGGCCTATTCCGGCCTTATTGTTTAGCCATATCACTCACATGCAAACTGCTCTCATGTTTTTCTATGACTTCTTGCTTCAATTCTAATGAAAGAATTGCCTTCTTCCTTTTCTCAACACTACCTGTACTGAAACTTAGCTTCTTAGGCACCATGATTATAGGTAAAATCAAAAAGGAAATGTGAGAAAAGGAAGAAAATAAGCACTGTTAATAACAGACCAAACTGAGGACAACCACACGATACACACAAGAACAGAGAACAGAGCACTCGACACTCAATGGTGTCCCTCTTACGTGCTGCCATCTACCGGCGTAAACAAGATCTACATCGTATGTTGGAGCATTACTTCGGGTATCGAGACAGAAATTTGGTCTAATTTTACTTCGTATGTTGGAAAATTCGTATGTTAGAACAATCGTATGTAGAGGTTCCACTGTACACGGTCCAAGACCTTGTCTTTGCCCTCTCGAGGGGGGATCTCTGAGTCGGCAAACCCATTGAGAGCCCTCATAAGAATCAGCACCTGCCAAAATGCATGCTCTGACTCTTGTAGTTCTCCTCCGGATGTTGGACTTGCAGCGAAGTCTCCTGTCCCCAAGGGCTCTTCTTGGGGAGATTCGCGGACATTCTCCGAGTGGCTAGCTGGCTCCGTCCTAAGTCTTTTCGAGGATTTTGGTACCGTCTTCGAGTCCTTCGACTCCCTCCTGGGAGGGATGTAGGACTCTAACATAGACGGTGGCAAGTTCTTTTCAGCCCCTACCCGGGAAGACTTTTCAACGCGAGGTGGGGTTTCCCTCATTGGTGCGATGGGGGAACATCTCACCTCACGTGACTCCCGAGGACGGGAAGTCCTCGTCCGACAGGGAAGGAGAAAAAGTCTGGGAGGGGGTGTAGGAACCTGAGTCGAAGATCTGCGAGGAGTCAACTTAGCTCTCGGAGAAGTCACCGCGTCCGGAACTCCTCTTTTTCTCTTCAGAGGGGTAGAGACAGCCAAGGATCTGTGCCCCAACTCAGAAAGAACAGGCTTGAAAGCCTGCATAACTGCTCTGATTAGCGGCCCAAACCATGGCTGTTGACTGCAGACACTCCCTCTGGAGGGACAGGGATCGACGGATCCCTGGGAGGAGTTTCCATAGGGGGTTCGTCTGAAAAGAAGAAGAAGAGATCCTGGACCTTTCTGGATGCTTCCCTTCCGCCGTAGTGCGCGGTGTTATGCGCTTGCGGGGAGGGGTATGCGGCGACGGCGACCTTGCCGTGCGTTGTCCAGCAGCCTCACGCGCGGGAGGGTATTGACGCTCGCGCGGGGCGCGTAATGGTGCTCACGCGATGGAGAATACCAGGGGTCGCATGCGGAAGACTAATGGAACGCGCGGGCGATTGCGAAGGCGTGCGCGTAGGAGAGAGATGTTCGCACGCGCATAGGCGTGTGGGATCTGGTCGTTGAACACGCGGGCGTACGGGCGACAGTTCGCGCGCCCTAGTAGATGTCGTAGAGCGCGGGCGCGCAGGAGAGATACCCCTGGCGTGCGGGCGCAGGAGAGCACTGGCGCGTTGGAGAGCGCTGACGCGTAGGAGAGTGCTGGCGCGCAGGAGGTTGATGGCGCGCAGTGGCGCGCTAACGCGCAGGTGAGCGCTGGTGCGCTACCTCAAGCAAAGCCTGGCGCGCAGGAGAACGTTGGGGCGCATGTCCATCATGCGCGGAAGGGACGTATGCGCGCGATGGCGCATACGACCTTGATGCCCCGTAACAGGGTTCGATGCCTGATGAGCATGTAAGTCAGGTTTCGTAGGCGCGTAGCGCGCATCAGCTCTCAGGAACGGTGACGGCAGGTCAGCAGGTCTGTCGGGTGGAAGGTCGACGTGTCCTTTGCAAGGACGACCTTCCACTGAAGGGGATCGCGAACGATCCGCTGAGAGGTCCAGGACCATAGCAGGAACAGTCGATGAACGCTGACGAGGCTCCTCTGTGGCGGAATGCAACGGAGATGGTGAACCAAAGAGGCGCCTCCTCACCACAGGTGAAAGAAGGCCTCTCTGGCGAAGAGGAAGGCGAGCCTTGCGATGGATGCGCCCTCTGGGGGCCGTTGGATCAGCAAGCTGACCTTCTGCAGGCCTCCAAAGAGGAGTCTCTGTAAGTGAACTCCCCCGAGGGGAAGAAACACCAGCAGGAGAGACTGTTGGACTTAGTTTCTCCCTCATTGGTTGCGCAGGAACGGGAGACACTAAGCCTTCAGCTACTGCGGGATGTGAAGAGGCAGAGGTATTAGGAGATACCGCATTGGATACCTCTGACACCACAACGTCGAGAATTGACAGAGGATCAACCTCTGCCAAAGTCGGCGATTGCTTGACAGCGGCACCCAATCGGATGTAGTTAAGTAATGCTTCCTTGAAGGGCGAACCCTCGAGCCCCAAGGAAGACCAAAGCTGAAAAAGATTGGTTAATGACACATCCTCCCCCGGGGGGAGAGGTGGAGCTGCCTCGCTATGGGAGGCAACGCCATTTCTCGAAACCTGAGTCTGGAAAACAGAACCATGGCCTACGCTACCACTCGACGACCTCTCGAAAGAGACCGCTAGAGTGGGAGCTTCGGAGGAGGTTTGAGCAACAGAAGAAGAGTCCTTAGGTTTTTCTCCTTTCAAAGAAACCTTCGAAGGAGAAAGATCCCGCTTGTCCGGACTTCTTACGTCGCCGAGAAAACCTCTCCCACTGGGAGGTACACCACTCCCTACATTCACCACACTTGTTATCACTTTCACACCGTTGACCTCTACAGTAAGGGCAAAGGGTGTGAGGGTCTGTCTCGACCGCCTACATGAATGTTCCGCAGGGGCGGTCGGGTAATCCAGGACAGGTGCGCATAATTTCAGAGGCCAACTTCACACACAAACCTGTCAAAGAAAAAGCAAAAAAGCATTAATGGCTGCCAAGAGAGAGGACACGTTCGTCTACCATCCGAGCCGAGAGCAAAGTGAGCTCAAGCACAGGATTGTGTGAGGGGGGGGGGGGGGGGGGCAAGCTACCCTCCCCTACTCCCACTAACTAGCGGTGTGGATAGTAAACCCTCGTTAAACTTTAATGGCTCATCACTTCAGCTACGCCGAATGTAATACCCCTATTAAATAGCGTGGTTTGTATGTCAGTTACGGAACAAATTAATATAAAGATTTACAATAAACTACTTACGAGTGCAGATGTGAGAGGTGCAACTCCATGCAGACTTCTAGCCTGTAACTGTGTTCCAGTCACTAAAGGCCGAACCTGAAATTATAATATTGTAAATACTTTATCTAAAATTTTACAAAATGCTAAACAAATATTTTATATTAATTTTTTAATTATACAAACCAATTTTTTCTTTCCTTAATTATAAAAACCACTTAGTATTTTTCTTGACTATACAAACCAATTTGTATATTTCTTAACTATACAAACCAATTTGTATTTTTCTTAACCATACAAACCCATCTACACTTTTCCTAACAATACAAACGCAAATCTTTTTACCATAGGAGAATGGATAACAGCAAGGCTGGAATACAGCACTTAAAAATGACAAATTCGGAGATCATTTGTATTTTTCCTAACCATAAAAACCTTAGCTATTTACATAGGGTATTACTTTCGGCGTAGCTGAATGACGAGCCATTAGATTTTTAACGAGGGTTAACTACCCCCTCGCTAGTTAGCATGGGAGTAGGGGAGGGGTAGCTAGCTACCCCTCCCCCCTCACACACCGGTGAACTGATTCACTTCGCTTAGAGGTAGGACTTCACGGGGGACAGGGCTGGCGGGCAAGCATGTGTAAATAGCTAAGGTTTGTATGGTTAGGAAAAATACAAATTATCTCTGAATTTGTCATTTGTTCCGTAACCGAAATACAAACCACGCTATTTACATAGGGTGACTTAACCCTTAGGTAGGGTGGTAAATCCCAGCCTTACTGGCTTTGGCTTTGCCCGGGGACTCAGAATCCGAGTGTGTAGCACTCAAGATAAGGAGTCCCTGCACCTCGCAAGTTTCTTGCTCCGCAAGGAACGTGCGGCCTACATAAGCTTGTGTGTGAAGGAATGAAGTGTGACTCGTCCTAGGAAGTTGACCTGAAGTCCTTTAGATGGAATTCTAGGCTAGGATGTTCCCAATACCACCTCGTCAGGGTATGGGGGACGCGACAGTATTATTTAATACTAGGAACACAAGGAAGCATGGTTTACCTGCAGTGGTTTGAAGTCAGCTATGCAGAGAACCCAGGATGCTGCTTTCCTCAAGAGAGGGGAGGATGAAGAAAAGAGTAAGGGCCAGGCATACTTTTTCATTCAAGCAGACTAAAACCGGGTAACAATGCCCTCAACCTTCTGCTACTTGTCCATTAAGGAGCCTGAGGTTAGACCAGCTGTTGTGCAGCCACCACAGGGCCGATAGAGAACGTATCGAACCTCCTGTGGGTCACGTCCTGCAGGTAGTGGGCTGTGAAGGTCGTTTGACGCTTCCAGACCCCAGCTTGTAGAACCTGCGTCACTGAGGATGTAGCGATGCCTCTGACATCATGTGCTCTAGGGCGACGTGACGGAGGAGGGTCTGGATTCAGGGAATGGTGGATGACCCTGCGAATCCAAGCTGAGATGGTGTTCTTAGTGACCCTCCTCTTCGTCCTTCCTGTGCTCACAAACAGGGCTTGCACTCGAGGACGAACTGCAGCTGTTCTCTTAAGATAGAGCCTCAGACTCCTAACTGGGCACAGTAGGAGATGGTCTGGGTCACCTGTTACAGAACGGAGACTCGAAATCATGAAGGAGTCGAACCGTGGGTCCGGAACTCCAGGATTTTGAGTCTTAGCAACAAACTCAGGGACGAACCCGAACGTTACCTCCCCACATCCCCTTGAATGGGCGACGTTGTACGTGAGACCATGAAGTTCTCTGACTCGCTTGGCTGAGGCCAGAGCGAGCAGGAACACCGTCTTCCAAGTCAGGTGACGATCAGAAGCCTGGCGTAATGGTTCGAACGGAGGTCTCTTAAGAGACCTGAGGACACGAACCACGTTCCATGGAGGAGGCCTCACTTCCAACTGAGGGCAGGTAAGCTCGTAGCTTCGTATGAGTAGAGAAAGTTCCAGCGAGGAGGAAATGTCCATTCCTTTCAACCTGAAGGCCAGGCTTAAGGCTGAGCGATAGCCTTTCACCGACGAGACCGAAAGGCGCATTTCTTCCCGCAAATACACAAGAAATTCCGCTATTGCTGGAATAGTGGCATCGAGGGGAGAAATACCCCTTCCACGACACCAACCACAGAAGACTCTCCACTTCGCCTGTTAGACCCCTGCAGATGACTTTCGCAGGTGTCGCGACATCCTTTCCGCAACTTGTTGCGAAAAGCCTCTCTCTGTGAGGAGATGCTGGATAGTCTCAAGGCGTGAAGCCGAAGCGATGCTACGGCTTTGTGGAAGATGTTGCAGTGTGGTTGCTTGAGTAGCTTGTGTCGTGGAGGAAGTTCTCTCGGGAGTTCCGTCAGGAGCTGCAAAAAATCCGGGAACCACTCTGCATGATGCCATAGCGGAGCTATTAAGGTCATTGACAGGTTGACCGATAGTCTGGTCTTGTTGAGCACCCTTCTCATCAGAGAGAACGGTGGGAAGGCGTAAACGTCGATGTTGTCCCACAGTTGATGGAAGGCATCTTGCCAGAGTGCCTTGGGGTCCAGGACTGGGGAACAGTACAGCGGAAGCTTGAAGTTCAAGGCTGTCGCGAACAGGTCCACAGTCGGGGAACCCCACATAAGGGTCAGAACCTGCCAGAATGCGTGTTTTAACTCCTGCAGCTCTCCTCCTGAAGGACTAGCAGCGAAGTCTCCTGTCCCCAAAGGTTCTTCTTGGGGGGACTCGCGGACATTCTCCGAGTGACTGGCTGGCTCCGGTCTAAGCCTTGATGAAGAATTTGGTACAGTCTTGGAGTCCTTCAACTCCCTCCTGGGAGGGATGCAAGACTCCAACAACGACGGTGGTAGGCTCTTCTCCACCCCTACCCGAGAAGACTTTCCAGCGCGAGGTGGGGTTCCCTCATTGGTGCGATGGGGGAACGCCTCACCTCACGTGACTCCCCTGAGGACGGGAAGTCTTCGTCCGAGGGGGAGGGAGAAAAAGTCTGGGGGGGTGAGGAGGCCTGCCTCAAGGACTTACGAGGAGTCAGCTTTGCCCTCGGAGAAGTTACCACGTTAGAAACTCCTCTTTTCCTCTTCAGGGGAGTAGAAGCTGCCAAGGATTTGTGGCCCAGGTCAGAGAGAACAGGCTTAAATGCCTGCATGACCGCTCTGACCAGTGTCCCAAACCATGGCTGCTGGCTGAAGGCTGCGTTGTCAGATACTCCCTCTGAAGGGAAAGGGATCGACCGATCCCTGGGAGGAGTTGCCAAAGGGGGGTTCGCCTGAAAAGAAGAGGATGATAGAGAAGAAATGTCCCTGGACCTTTCTGGAACCTTCCTCCCTGCCGGCGAGAGCGCTGTTCTGCGCTTGTAGGGGGGGGGAATGCGACGATGACGACCTTGCCGCGCTGTGCTGCAACCTCGCGCGTGGGGTGGTATTGGCGATCGCGCTGGCGCTCGTGCGATGGGGACTACCCTGGGTCGCGCGCGGGCAAGCGATGGCGCGTAGGAGCGCGAGCCGGAGACAGCAGAGGGTGCGCAGAAGGAAGGTTGCACGCTCGCGAGCGCGAGGGTGAAAGTTCGCGCCCGCGCAGGCGCGCAGGGTCAGGCTGAAGAGCCCATGTGGGCGATGATACCGTTGGGCGCGCGCGCAGGAGAGACATCTCTTGCGCATGAGTACGCACATCAGGCTGGGGAAATGGGCGTGGGCGCGCATCCTCGTAGGAGCGAGTGGGAGACTGTGTGCGAAGACGTGCTGGCAAGGGATGGCGCGCAGGTGGAGATCGACGGCGCGTTGGCGAGCGCTGACAAGCAGGGGAAGTATTCAACTTTCCTAATGCGCCCAGATCAGAAGATCGTGGGCACGCAGGAGATCGTTGGCGCGCAGGAGAGCGCTGGCGCATTGGTGAGCGCTAGCGCACAGGAAAACAATAGCGCGCAGTAGCGCGCTAGTTATCAGGAGAGCGCTGGCGCGCAGGTGAGCGATGACGCACAGGTGAGCGCTGGCACGCAGGTGAGCGCTGCCACGCTTTAGCAGGAACATCATCGGCAGTAGATGAGCGCTTGCGTGCAGGAGAGCGCAGGCGCGCAGGTGAGCACTGGCGCGTAAGGGACGTATGCGCCAATTTGCGCATACTGTACACCCTTGTTGCCCCTAAGGGACCGTTGCCTCTCACAACAACAGGATGTGTCGGCACCCACAGCGCATCAGCAGCCAGGAACGGCGATGGCAAGTCAGCAGGTCTGACGAGTGGAAGGTCGACGTGTCCTTTGTAAGGACGACCTTCCACCGAAGGGGATCGCGAACGATCCGCAGAGAGGTCCAGGGTTGTAGCTGGGAGAGTCGGAGAACGATGGCGAGGCTCCTCTGCGGCGGAGACGATGAACCGAAGAGACGCCTCCTAACACTCTTGTGAGGTGAAGGAAGGCCTCTCCGGCGAAGAGGAAGGCGAGGTTTACGCCGTATGCGCCCTCTGGGGGCCGTAGGGTCAGCGAGCTGACCGTCAGCAGTCCTCCGAAGAGGAGTCTCTGTGAGTGAACTCCCCCGAGGGGGAGAATCAACGGCAGGAGAGACTGTTGGACTTAGTTCCTCCCTCGAAGGATGAGCAGAGGGAGAAACTAAGCCTTCAGCTACAGCAGGTTGATCAGGTGCAGAGGTCGGAGATACCGCATCGGAAGCCTCTGCCACCACAACGTCGACGATAGACAGAGGATCAAACAATCGCCGACTTTGGCAGTCGGCGATTGTTTGACAGCGGCCCCCAACCGGATCATGTCAAACAAGGCTTCCTTAGAGAGCGAACCCTCAAGCCCCAAGGAAGACCAAACCTGAAACAAATCATTAGTACACAAATTAATATTCAAATCCTCCCCCGGGAAAGGAGGACAAGCTGCCTCGCTATGAGAGGCAACTCCCTCTCCCGAACCCCGAGTTCGCGCAACAGAATTATGGCCTACGCTACCACTCCGCAGTTTCTCAGAAGAAACCGATCGAGCGGGAGCTTCGGAGGAGGTTTGGGCAACGGAAGAAGAGTCCTTGGGATTTTCTCCTTTCAAGGAAACCTTCGAAGGAGAAATATCCCGCTTGGACTACTTCTTCCGTCGCCGAGAAAACCTCTCCCACTGGGAGGTAGTCCACTCCCTACACTCACCACACTTATTAGTTCTATCACACCGTTGGCCCCTACAATAAGGACAAAGGGTGTGAAGGTCCGTATCGACCGCCGACATAAACGTACCACAAGGGCGGTCGGGTAATCCAGGACACTTTCGCATGATGGCAGAGGCCAACTTCAAACACACCTGTAAAAGAAAAAGCAAAAAGCATTAATGGCTGTCAGAAAGGAGAGGGTGAAAGCGGACACATCCGACTACCACCCGAGCCGAGAGCAAAGTGAGCTCAAGCACAGGTGTGTGTGAGGGGGGGTAGCAAGCTACCCTCCCTAACCCCCGCTAACTAGCGGTGGGGTAGTAAACCCTCGTTAAAATTCTAATGGCTCGTCATTTCAGCTACGCCGAAAGTAATAGCCCCTATTAAATAGCGTGGTTTGTATGTCAGTTACGGAACAAACCTGCGTCACAGAGAAACTCTTTTGAACACTAGGAATGTGCTGACTCTCCTGGCTTCATGAGCACGGGGACGACAATTGGAAGATGAGGAGCCTGGATGCATGGCTCTCTCTATTTCCAGAAGATATAAAGTTCTTTGTAATCTACATCTGGTTCCCCCCATACTCACCAAGAGCCAGCTGATCTGATGGTGGGCTCAGGTGGTTCTTTTTAAGCATTTCCTCCTTCCCCTCACAGGGCAGAGTAACAGTTGATCTGGGTTACCTGTTACAGAATTGAGTCTCGCAATTTGGAAGGGCCTGATCCTAAGATCCGCTAAAGCTAGATTTTGAGTCCTGGCTATGACTCTGGCACGAATCCGAGTGTCACTTGGCCCTATCCTCGCGAGTGAATATGTCAGAGGACAGACCATATAGCTTGTAGACTCTCTTTGCAGAGAACACAGCTACGAGAAAAACCTCTGGATCAAATCACGATCTGATGCTTGATGAAGACAGTGCTCCTTTCAGTGAGAGCAGTATGTCTCATTCCCGACCAAGGCCACAAGCCTTCAAAATTCTGTACGAGTAGAGATCTTTCCAATGAAAAGGGAACGCTAACTCAATTCAGTTTAAAAAGAAGGGTAAGGCCAAGTGATAGCCTTCCATTGCTAATATCAAATAGTTTTCCTCTCTGCTATTGTTGGTATAGTGGCACTAAGGGGAGCGGTACTCTGTCTATGACATCAACCACAAAGGATAGTCCTCTTTGCCTGGACTACTAAAGCAGATGTTTCCCTGGAGGTATCTTGCACTCTTTTGTCCCTAATCTCGAAAGCCTTTCTTTCCGAGGGGTTGCTGAATAACTTGATGCAAGGTCTCCATATGGTTTTCCGAGTAGATCAGTAAATGTAGGGAGCTTTCTAGATGCCTCTGTGAGCAGATGCAGAAGGCCTGAAATTCTTCTGCATATTGCCACCACTGAGCTTCTAAGGTCATCGAGGGATTTTGCTTTGCCCTAAATGTTTAGAAACCTCCTTACTGTGTCGAAGGAGGGGAACATGTACACTTCTGTCCTGTCCCACGGATGTTGAAAGTCATCTTGTTAGATTACCTGGGCACTGGGTACTGGTGGGCAGTACACCAGATTTTGGTTTAGGGACGACGCAACAGGTCAATTGTCGGCGAACCTTACAAAGTCAAACTCTGTTGGCTATCTGTTGTCTCCGGGACCATTTAGAGCCTGCTATCAGAGTCTCCTTGCTCAGATTGACCTGATGGAAGGTCCTTCCGGCAGCTTCCTACTGTATAATATTTCTGCGAGTGATATTACAAGAGAATTACCGTCAGGTATCACAGGGTTCTAACCCCAGGTCAGGATGCTGGAAAATTTTATATCCATCAATCAATCAATCTAACCCCCGGAACGACTATCCTAAAATATCATACATTTTAGGCACATTTCTTACTAGGTTACATTGCCCTGTAATACAGTAAAATACCAAAAGAACGCCGTAAATGCATTAGATTTTATAAATATTCGCCTTATATCTATGAACAATACCCACATGAATTAGGCCTAGCGTACCGGTGTTTTGCATAATGTAGGCCTCAACGTCAATAAGACATTTTAGACCTTGAAAAGTCTCATAAATTACGTATTTAGTCTAAACAATGTGATAATTCTAATATAACAACATTTCAGTTCTACATAATAAGCAATCTTATGATAATAAACCCATTTCACCTTCAGGGGAAATCAGCTGTTCCGTTTGCTGATTGCATCATAGGACATCAAAGAGGATCTTTCAGTTAAGATTTATAAAACACAAACACAAATTCTTACTAAACTTATAAGAGCCTAACAACAATAAATAAAAAATCTCTCATATTCAGGCATATGATACTTAGTTCGAAGCTTTTACTCACCGATTTTACACCAAATGTAACAACTTTTCTTGCAACGGTGGCCATGTTGTTTCCGATTCTGTGGACTGCTAGCAGAGCTTAAGGCAGACACTCAATGTCGCAGACAGTGCTGAGCAGTGTTGCCAACTGAGTTACTCATAAATGAGCTAGATTATACATAAATGAGCTAGATTAAGGTCTGAGATGCGCTAGAAATGCGCTAGGAAGAGTTTTCTCCCTGTATATGGATTTTGGTGATGATAGAGTATATACTTTGCACAAGAGATGAACGAACAACAATAAAGTCAGTTGCAACAATGCAAGTATTACGAATGTTGGATACGGGTTTGTTATACAAATGATACAGATGATATACAGTGCAATCAGGTACAATTATTGCCTAGTAGAAGAATTGCTACACAGGTTCAAACTTTATTAACTACGGACTTGAAGAATATACTTTGTCAAAATTTGTAATGAAAAATAAACGACAGTTATATATTATGTAAAACTACTGTAAATATTACAATACTAGGAGCCCTAAAATCATTGTGTAGAGTAACAACCAAAGACTATATACTGAAGGTATATAGTCTTTGGTAACAACCATGGTTTGAGAGAGAGAGAGAGAGAGAGAGAGAGAGAGAGAGAGAGAGAGAGAGAGAGAGAGAGAGAGAGAGAGCCTTATCCCTGCCTTATTCTATGTTTGGGTTCCCCCAGGCCCCTCAGTGTGAGGCACCTCTTATATCCACCAGAGAGTTGCTACTGCATCTTCCGGTGTATTTTGCATCTTCCAGTCTTGGATGGTCTGGGATGCATCTTAGGTGTTTATCGAGCTTATTCTTAAACGCATCTACGCTAACTCCAGATATGTTTCTTAGATGAGCTGGCAGCTCATTAAATAGCCGCTGCATTATTGGTGCTGGTGCGTAGTGCATTAATGTCCTGTATGCCTTCCATAATTTTCATGATGTAGTTTTGGGCACTACTAATCTACCTCGGCTTGCTCTTTCTGATATTTTTAGCTCCATGATGTTTTCAGTAATTCCAATCGATTTGCTTCCATGTTTGTATTATCATATAGCGTTCTCTTCTCCTTTCTAGACTGTACAATTTTAAAAATTGCAGTCTTTCCCAGTAGTCAAGGTCCTTAACTTCTCCTATTCTAGCAGTAAAGGACCTTTGTACACTCTCTATTTGTGCAATATCCTTTTGGTAGTGTGGGTACCATATCACATTGCAGTACTCGAGTGTACTACATACAAAAGTTTTGTACAGCATAATCATGTGTTCAGCTTTTCTTGTTTTAAAGTGTCTGAATAGCATTCCCATTTTCTGCTTCACATTTAGCCAACAGTGTTGCTATTTGGTCGTTGTAAAACATTACACCAAGGTCTTTAACTGCTTCCTCATTTGTGATTGTCTCGTTATTAGGTCCCCTGTATGCATATACCATTCTTTCTCTGTTTCCATAATCTATTGATTCAAATTTATCGGAGCTAAATACCATCCTATTTATCTCCGCCTATTCATATATTTTGTTTAGATCTCTTTGTAATGAGTTCCTATCTTCATCACAAGTAATTTTTCTACTTATTCTTGTGTCATCGGCGAAACTTCTCACTACAGAGTCTTTAACATTACAGTCTATGTCTGAGATCATAATAACAAACAGAAGTGCAGCTGATACCGTACCCTGTGGCACGCCAGATATTACCTGAGCTTCATCTGATTTCTTGTCATTTGCAACCATTATCTGTTTTCTGTTTTGTAGAAATTCTTTTATCCATTTTCCTATCTTTCCCATAGTATTATGCTTTTTCATTTTTTCTCTAATATATTATGGTCTACCTTGTCAAAGGCTTTTGCAAAATCTAGATGGACCACATCTGTGTCTTTTTCATTTATCATATTTTTATATATGTTTTCATAGTGTGCTATCAGTTGGCTTTGTGTACTTTTTCCGGGAACAAAACCGTGTTAACCTATATTAAATAAATTATTTTTAACCAAATGATTACTCATTATTTTCTTTTTTTATTACCCTTTCATACACTTTCATAATATGTGATGTTAGACTAACAGGTCTATAATTGCTTGCCTCTAGCCTAGATCCACTTTTGAAAATAGGGGTTATATAAGCTAATTTATGTTTAACATATATCTCGCTCATATCTACACTTTCGTCTTAGCAGTATTGCAAGCAGCTTCGCGATAGTGTGTGCAGTTGTTTTTTTAACAAAGTCGCTGGAACTCCATCTGGCCCGGCCGCTGATCCATTTTTAATTTCGCTTATAGCCTGTACAATATCTGCTTCATTAATATCTATTTCCGTTATATATTCAATATTTTCTTCTCTCATTTCCGTTTCATTATTCTCATTCGCAATTCTTGGGGTGAATTCACTCATATTTTTCTGCTGCATTTTTCCTTTTTTTTTTTTTATTCATTAACCGTCCTTCAGTTCTTAGAGGGCCTATTTATAATATCCCTTTATTCATCTTTTGTGCATAGGAGTAAAGTACTTTGGGGTTTTTCTTGATATTTTGAAGTGTCCTTTCTTCTAAGTCCCTTTTTTTTCATTTTCTTTCGACTGTATAATCTTTTGTTCTGCATTTTCTATCTCACTTTTTATTTCCATCACTTTCCATACATTTTTTTTCTTTTGCAAGATTTTTCTTCCACTGTCTAATTTTTGAAATAAGATCCCTCGGTCTCTTGGTATGCATGTCTGATGTTTATTTTTTTTTTCGGTACATATTTTTCAACAATTTTTTTCCAGTATTTTGTACAGTAGATCCGTATTTACCTGTATATTATCACTTACTAATACATTTTTCTTATCTTTGTTCAATTCTTCATTTATTTCTGACCATTTTATATTCTTACTGTAAAAATTTTATTTTCCATATCCTTCCCATCGTTTTGTGCTTTATTTATCTCTGCGTTCACTTGCTTTGGAATGGACTATTAATTCTATGAAATTATTTTTGACCAAATGGTTCATTATTTTCTTTTTTATTACCCTCTCATACACTTTCATAATATGTGATGTTAGACTAACAGGTCTATAATTGCTTGCCTCTAGTCTTGATCCACTTTTGAAGATAGGGGTTATATAAGCTAATTTATGTTTAACATATATCTCGCTCATATCTATACTCTGTCTTAGCAGTATTGCAAGTGGCTTCGCGATAGTGTTTGCAGTTTTTTTTAACAAAATCGCTGGAACTCCATCTGGTCCGGCTGCCGATCCATTTTTAATTTCGTTTATAGCCGTGACAATATCTGCTTCATTAATATCTATATCCGTTAGATATTCAACATTTTCTTCTCTCATTTCTGTTTCATTATTCTCATTCGCAATTCTTGGCGTGAACTCACTCTTATATTTTTCTGCTAATATGTTGCATATTTCCTTTTTTTCATTCGTTAGCCGTCCTTCAATTCTTAGAGGGCCTATTTCTATTCTCCTTTTATTCATCTTTTTTGCATAGGAGTAAAGTACTTTGGGGTTTCTTTTTATATTTTGAAGTGTCCTTTCTTTTAAGTCCCTTTTTTCATTTTCTTTCGACTGTATAATCTTTTGTTCTGCATTTTCTATCTTACATTTTATTTCCCTCTTTTTCCACACATTTTTTTCTTTTGCAAGATTTTTCTTCCACTTTTTAATTTTCTGAAATAAGATTCTTCTGTCTCTTGGTATGCACGTCTTTTGTTTATTGTTTTTTTTTCGGTACATATTTTTCAACAATTTTCTCCAGTATTTTGTACAGTATATCCGTATTTACCTGTATATTATCACTTATAAATACATTTTTCCATTCTTTATTCAGTTCTTCATTTATTTCTGACCATTTTATATTCTTACTGTAAAAGTTATATTTTCCATATCCTTCCCAAAGTTTTGTGCTTTTATTAATTCTGTGATCACTTGCTTTGGAATGAACTATCAATTCTATGACATTGTGGTCTGAAATTCCCGTGTTATACACAATTATTTCTTTAACATAATTCACCTCATTCACAGATACCAAATCTAGGACATTGTCCTTTCTTGTTGGAATTTGGTTTCTTTGTTACATATCATGTTCTAATAGTATATCTTGAAGCTTTTCAAATTGCCTCTTATCTTCTGTGCTACTATTACACCCTTTTTTATATGTATATATACAACCACTTTCTGTATTCTTTTAACCCTGTTTTTCTATCCGTTCTTTCCAATCCACGCAAGGAAAGTTAAAATCTCCGGATAGGAGTATATTCCAGTCTTTATGGTTTCTACATATATCATCTATTTTTTCTATTATTATGTCAAACTCCTTAGTATTTGGGGGTCTGTAAACTACAATATTTACTAATTTTTCATATTCAAATTCTACTGCAATCAATTCACATTCTGTGTTGCTGTATTTTTCACAGACTTTTCCTTGATTTATGTCTCTTCCATATACTGCGTCCCCCCACCCCGATTCCTATTTGTTCTGTCTGATCTATATATTTGTAAACCCTTTATTTGGTTATCACTGCCAGAGAGAGAGAGAGAGAGAGAGAGAGAGAGAGAGAGAGAGAGAGAGAGAGAGAGAGAGAGAGATCAGAACAAGTTGAATTTGGATATTCAACTTCTCCACGTTATAAAGAATTGATAGCACCTTAACCTTCAGACACACACACACACACACACACACACACACACACACACACACACACATATATATATATATATATATATATATATATATATATATATATATATATATATATATATATAATTTCAGGAATGCACTAGAAAATGCACCAAACCTATTAAATTTGCGTTAGAGAATGCGGCACTATGCTCAAAATACAAAATCTATGCGCTGTTTGATAGGCCAATGCACTAGAACTAGCGGATTTTGCGCTAAGTTGGCAACATTGGGGCTGAGTGGCTGACCTTTCTTTCTGAATGTTCTGCTGCTAGTAATCTAAACTGAGAGTGAAAAAATCTGTGTTGAGATAGGATAAATTTAATTAATCTCATAATTTACTTTGCATTCATTATGTTAATGAAAATCGATATTATCTGCGTAAAGAATGAATACATTACAAGCTATGTAATATTTTGTTCGAATATTTTCCTGTAAAATGTGAAACATTTCATATAGGCCTAGTCCTGTATGTAGCCTACTCATTTAAGTATAAAACAAACAAGAGTATCATGGTAAACGTTTCAAATTTATCTTAGTAGTCTTATTCATACTATAATATTATTTAGTAGGATTGAATATTTTAATTTCATCATGGGAAGAGTCGGGATATTACGTAACTGCACATCGCATTCTAAGTAAGGCTTTCCGTCAGACCAGCGAAGAAAGAAATAGTAAAAAGCGGAAAATACGCAATATCCCAGAAAGAAGAAAAATACATTGTAAAGAAATCACGTTATTAGACAAATTTTAGCAAATGCAACAAAAATAGGTATCTTTTATCATAATTAGATCGATGCGGAAGACGGTAGATTTTTGCAATATCCAGGAATTAGCTAGAAATTACATATCAATATCTTAAAAGTATTGATCACGTCAATGTTATTATAATTTTTCCCTTTTAAATCTTTATAATCGACTCGCTTTGTTGTGTCTTTCATAAAGATTTGGTGGCCATTTAACCTTCTTTGTTGCCCTCTTTAAAAAGGTTTCGCATAACAACATACTAATCGGGGTGTATTGCTGTATTAACTACTTAAATATTATTACAAAATTCCATTGTGTTGAATAAAGTATCTCATGAACACGAAAAAAATACCGCCCAATAAGTTTACTCTACGTAATACTGTATATAAAATACTTACAAAGATCGCTTTAGGCCGAATAGAGAGACAATGGCTATATGCTACCATAGTCATGATATTTTTTTTCCTTTTCTCTGGTTAAGCATTTGTGATAGATTTGAAGAGCAGCTACGTCAAAGCAGAACAAAACGCAATAAAAAGGTAGCAAAAGGGATGTATATAAAGGGAGTTAAAAGAAAACAATAATAAAGGTGAGACTATTGTGTCTATGATTAATAATGAGAAAAAATAAAAGACAATTCACATTTTTATCGAAAGTAATTGACAGCAGAAACTTGATAAACATATCTCAAGATTTACATGCTTTTTGACATCTCTGACGTATTTTGCTTTAGTTTTCGCTTTTCAAGCTACACAGTTCAGATTATTTCATCTTTATAGATTTTTCTGTATGATTGCTTATATTTTTTTCCTCTAATTTAACTATGTTCAATTTCTTATCATGAGAGTTCACCAAAAGTTCATTCGAGCTCAACGGTTAGTCATGAATGGCAGAGGCAAGGAGTGATAATAATGCCCTTAGAGACTGACCATATATACATATCATTAGCGCCCAAGCCCCTCTCCACCCAAGCTAGGACCACGGAAGGCCATGCAATGGGTGCTAATGATTCAACAGGTAGACATATCGGCTATCCCAACCCCGCCCCTCATCCTTAGCTCACAATGATGGTGAGGTTGCAAGAACTGTAAGAAACTATCGAGCTTGGGTGGGTCTCGAATCCGAGTCCAATAGATTGCCAAGCTGGGGCAATTCCAATTGGCTATTAGTATTCTTATTCCGAGTAATTACCATTTAGATATTTTACACTAAGCTTGCTGTCCTTATGGTTCATACTTTATCTAATTAAGAAAAAGGGGTATTAAGACTTTCAAGAGGAAACTGAAGACTTTCTTGTTCTCTAAGTGCTTCGATGATGTGGAACTAACAATAAACGATCAATATGCGGTGTTAGATGCCAAATGCCGTAGAATGCATATGATAAAATCACTGTGAAGGTTCTGTGGAGAGTAGCTAGGGTTCTCCTGCTGTATAGGACCAGAAAAGCAGCCCTTATGGTAAAGTAAATTGAACCAATTATATTTTTCATTTTTCTGACAACCTTTTAGGTTAGACTTTCAATCTTTATTATTTGTAGGGTATTTTAAGACATGTATTTTAA
Source organism: Palaemon carinicauda (assembly GCF_036898095.1). NCBI lineage: Eukaryota > Metazoa > Arthropoda > Malacostraca > Decapoda > Palaemonidae > Palaemon > Palaemon carinicauda. The sequence continues at coordinate 249,384,356 of NC_090725.1, read as the reverse complement.
AACATGTAAAACATTAGCCAGACCTTATCGACATAGGATGTTTTTTCCCATAATATTCAAAATCTTAACAATTCGACAGGTTACAGGAGTGAAATCAAGCCTTCGATCCTTATTAACCTATGGGAGAGGTGGCTTCAGATAGTAGGTTATAATGTAGCTTGCTGTCAAGTTAACGATCGATAAATGATTGGAAAGGCGAGTTTGATACAGCTCTATAAATCTATAAAGGGAATTGTAAGGGTGCTTTAGGTATTTTATGGCATGAAGAGCGTGGTTTGCTTATACTAGTTACTGTTATGATGAAACACAAATCTTATATATAACGACATATATACATACATAACACAGTTGCTTACATACGTAATGGAAAAAGAAATATTCACCTTGGCTTATGATAATAATAACTAGGTTATAAATTATAATTACTCATAGAACTCACAAAGACCAGCGACATCCGACAGTATCAAAATAACCAAGCAATGGGAAGATTATTTTAATTTCAATATGAAATGGCTGGTCTGACGATTGGAGGCCACTTTTCCATTTGTGTTGAGGCGTAGTAACAGAGGCAGATACGTACGCAAACTAGACAATGCATTATTAGTATTTTGCCCTATTCATTAATCATTTAATATTACTTATTGCTTATTCCCATTCATTCACTCCAAATCCTTTCCTTCATTCCAATTCTTTGTAAAGTCTTGTCATATGTCTGACCTCGGCTGTGTGAATATTGGCCAGCTTTTTCCACGGTTGGAGACAGGAAATGTTAACCTGTCGGTCAACTGTTATTGGGTCCTTTGACTGGCCAGACAGTACTACATTGGATCCTCTCTCTCTCTCTCTCTCTCTCTCTCTCTCTCTCTCTCTCTCTCTCTCTCTCTCTCTCTCTCTCTCTCTCTCTCTCTCTCTCTCTCTCTCTCTCTCTCTCTCTCTCTCTCTCTATATATATACCTGTATATGTAGCGCCGTAGCCTATGTACCATGGTCTGTAATGGGAATCAACTCCTGGTAGATCGTACGTAAGTTCCAGATTTCTAATTTGGATAATTATGTCTACACATCATATTAAAGGACACACGTGACTCAATCGATCTTCGAAACGAAACAACAAGCTAATTGTGAAAAGATTTTTAGAGGTCAATTCTATAGCAACTTTTGGTAAATGGTGTTGGACGATATTCGCGAATGTCTGCCTAAGATAATCATCACACAAAAAAGGAAAAATCACATAGAATTTTAGTTTAGGAACTCCAGGTAATTATGAAGTGTGAGCAATCTTGTCATTTAATGATTTATCAAGAAAAATATTTTTGATTAAGCTTTTACCATGTAATATTTAGCTTTTTGAATAACCAGGAAAGTTCCATGATTTTAAAATTTTACTTCATGACTAAGTAGCATAGATATTCAAAAACAGTCTTTGAAAGATATGTCAAAGTGCCTGTAGGTCCAGCAAACATAACCATTGAATCATCGCTCTAATGGAGATGAAAAAGTCATCTAAATACAATCTTGTGATGTGATACCATTTCTGTATGAAAAATATTTTGGGCAAAATATCCCCAGTTAGGTCAGATGGTATATATAAGATAAGAATAATGATGTTTGTATAATGAAAATGATAAAATTTATAAGATTTGTTTGGTATCTAATTTTAGTAATGATTTTCAAGATTTAACCAAAAAGATCTAAGAAATTTTAAGGATTTTTATTAACTCCAGCGACCCCTTTCAGAGTATGAGAGTACATACATACATACATGTAGGGCCTACCAAGGCGTTTCCCCCAATTTTGGGGGGTAGCCGACATCAACGAAAGAAACAAAACAAAAAAGGGGACCTCTACTCTCTACGTTCCTCCAGCCTAATAAGGGACTCAACCGAGTTCAGCTGGTACTGCTAGGGTGCCACAGCCCACCCTCCCACATTATCCACCACAGATGAAGCTTCATAATGCTGAATCCCCTACTGCTGCTACCTCTGCGGTCATCTAAGGCATCGGAGGCAGCAGCAGGGCCTACCGGAACTTCGTCACAATCGCTTGCCATTCATTCCTATTTCTAGCACGCTCTCTTGCCTCTCTCACATCTATCCTCCTATCACCCAGAGCTTTCTTCACTCCATCCATCCACCCAAACCTTGGCCTTCCTCTTGTACTTCTCCCATCAACTCTTGGAGTACATTACAAAATATACAAAATTATAATTTGACTTACAATAATAGTACAAGATGGTAGTAAAAAGAAGCAAAACTACTTCTGTTCACATATCTATACATGACTACACATTTATTCGTATCCCCATATATGCCATGTATAATGGGGACATGAGCCCATATGGACTAGATAAAAAACTAATATATAACTAAAACTGTTCCATTATAATTTTTACAAATTTTGCTAGATTGCACCATTCTCTCTTATTTTCTATTTTAAACAAATGACTAAAGAACTTGGCGACAGAAGAATGAAACCTTACAGAAATAATCTATTTTTATAAGATATCTATGAAAAGGTAGAAGCTTTGTTGTCAGTACTCACCAGGGGGTATTATGCGTACGATAATTATCATACATGTCGATTATTTTAGGTTCAGTACGATATACGATACATACCTTGGGTATATACATATATGTGTGTGCGTTTAATTAAACAATTATACTAAAATATTTTGAAATAATTAAACTCCTTAACAATCATATTGAAACTGTGAACGACAATTTTGGCTGAAAAAAAAGATAAGATTAAGGCTCATGTACGATAGTCCAGTCGAAATAATCTGGCAACCCTGTTACTCACTCAGTTGTCACTTGTCAGACTTATCTCGTCAGCTGTTGAAAGTTAACTTGGTGTAATCCCTCAAGGTCTTTCCTTATTTATAATAGCCTGGAATTTACTCAATATAAGCTTTGCTATCATGGTAAGTTTTTGGACCGTTCTTAGCGACATAGTTATGGAAGCAATATATGACAATTGCTTTTAAAAGCAGGAAATATTGCTTGGTTTGGAACAAAAAGAGTTTTGGGAGGCGTCGCCCTCATAACATTAGATGTAATGTAGAGAGAGTTCAAGGTTACCGTAGATTGGGAAGAACGGGGATTTGGTAATTTTGTATTTCTTGTGGAGCAAGCCAGTAAAATTCTAAGTTATTGTCATGGCATGAGAGATTATTTGTATCACTTGCCTCTACTTAGAATAGCCCATTGTATTGAGTAGTAGCTTAGAGTAAACGGTTCAATTACAAAGTGACGAAATGTTAGTTAGAACATTAAAACTCTTATAATTGAATAGATCTTTGCAGATATGTTATTTTGAATTCCATATACTTGTGGTTTTATTAAAAAATACCCGTTTTGCTCCTTTTGTCATTATAGCACACGCCTCTTTTCACCCTGTAGTTCAGACAAACACTGAGAAGTGGGCTTCTGTCGTAAGTTACTTATTCCAACAGAATAAAGGGCCCAACGTTTTATATTCTAAAAACATATTTGGGTAATATTACAGTAGAGTCCCACCCAGCGCCATTACAGCTCTCCAGTACACAGAGGCTTGATGTTTTTCTTTATTCACTAGCGCATGGCAGAGCAAAAACCTTTAGATTTTGGTAATCTTTTGATAGAGTAATGGTTTTGGAGCCTTTGTATATCAGCGGCCAGTTCCTCACGCATTGATTTAAAAATGGACATCAACTAACCTAACCTACAAGCCATGTCCTTACATACTTACGTAAAGGGGGGGGGGTTGGGCCAACGCCCCCTGCCAATCCCTTTACGCTGTCATATTCTAAGTTTGACATATTAATACATACAGGTGGCCGCTATCGTACATACACCCCATGGTTTTTCCTCCGCCATGTGCTCGTGAAAAAAGAAAAAGAAACAGCTCCTGTGTAGTGGCAAGCAGTAATCGCGCTGGGTAGGTCTCTACCGTAATATTACCCATATTTATTATTTATTTTCAATGTTGGGAAAGGCAATATGATCATAGCTCTTATTTTATTGATCATGTTGGTAGTGAAAGGTTTTGATAGAAACGTGTGTTTGATATAATTAGGTTGATCATTGGAAATGGAAGTCTAGTCCATGTTAGAACATATGCTAAAGTGCAAAGCTACATCTCGCCCCTTTGTTAAGTGTGTATTCACCCCATTATGGCCAAAATATTAGCCTGCGTGGCTAACGCACATAGCAAAACATAGTCCGCTTGCCAGAACTAGAAGCAGTGAGATAACGTTTACTCGCGAGCGAAGCGAGCTATGTCACAGCAAAAATTTATAAACTATTAGCTCAATTAAGAAAGGAGGTATTTGTTAATATAGAATACTGCTACGAATGACTCCATAGAAAATGGGATGGGAAAATCCTGCTTTTTGGGCTCGGCCATGTCGTCCTGATGGAAGGTTCCGTTAGGTAGCTTTCTAAGGGATATTTGCTACAGTGATACTCCCAGAGAATTAACCATAGGTATCCAGAATTCTAACTCCTGGCGTGAGTATCCTTAATATATCTTTAAGGATATCGCATAAAATCAGGGGACAAATTTTTTGATACGACAGATTGCAATATTCAACCCGAGTAGATTTAACTCTTTGAGGGGGAAGAGTGGCGAACGAAAGGGGAGCCATTATCAAGGTACCCGGTGGACCCTCTCCCCGTTCTACTACGGCCCATCATTCCTTTCAACTGTAGCATTTAAGCTAAGTCCGCTCCCACGTTTCTCTCGGTGTTGTTACGGTTTATTGGATTATTATCATGCAATCTCCAGCATCTTTATCCTCTGGAAAGTTGAGTATTTGACCTTTCCTGTGTATAATTTACAGCTCCCTTGTCACAGTTGAATTTGTATAATTTAAGTGTGTTAAATGGAACGCAGCCAACCCCAGAGGCGGCCATTTTCAGACCGGTGTCGCACGTCATAAATGCAAATTATTTAGTTAGTAGTGCGACGCTCCTGGCAATTAGCTATAAAGAAACTTTGTTCCGTAACTGAAATACAAACCACGCTATTTACATAGGGTAATTACTTCGGCGTAGCTGAATGACGAGCCATAAGAATTTTAACGAGGGTTTACTACCCCACTGCTAGTTAGTGGGGGGGTAGGGAGGGGTAGCTTGCTATGCTACCACTCCCCCCTCACACACGGTGAGTGCTTCACTTTGCTTTTGGCTCGGAGAGACGACAGACCTGTCTGCGCTCTCCTCCGATTTGACTGCCATAATTTGTTTTGCTTTTTCTTTCAGTGTGTGTTTGAAGTTGGCCTCTATTCTTTCATCATGCGTACGTGCCCTGGACAAGCCGGCCGCCCTTGTGGTACCTTTATGTCGGCCTTGGACACCGATCCTCACTCCTTATGCCCTCAGTGTAGGGGCTAACGGTGTGATAGGACTAACGTATGTATTGAGTGTAGGGAGTGGTCTACCTCCCAGTGGGAGAGGTTTGCCCGGCGCCGCAAGAAGAAGGCTAAAAGGGATCTTTCTCCTTCAGAGGTTTCTTTGAAGAGAGAAAATTCCAAGGCTTCTTCTTCCGTAGCCCTTTCCTCCTCCGAAGCTCCCACTCAATCGGTCCCTTCCGAGAGGCCAGCGAGTGGTAGCGTAGACCGTATTGCTGTTAACCGATCCCGGGGTGCGGGAGAGATAGTTGCCTCCCATAGCGAGGCAGCTGCCCCTCCTCCCCCGGAGGAGAATATTGATTTTCAATTGTCTGTTAATAACAATGATTTATTACAGCTTTGGGCTTCCTTGGGGCTTCAGGGTTCGCCCTCCAGGGAAGCCCTGTTTGACATGATCAAACTGGGTGAAGCTGTTAAACAATCGCCGACGACAGCGGGGATAGATCCTCTGTCGGTCGTTGACGTTGTTGTAACGGAGGCATCGAGTGTTTCTGCTCAAACACCTGTGCCTGTTGTTGCTGAGGTAGCTGAAGGCTTGGGTTCCCCCTCCGAACATCCTTCGAGGGTGGAACTAAGTTCTACGGTCTCTCCTGCCGGTGATTCTCCCCCCCCGGGGGAGTTCACTAACTGAGAGACTTCTGCGGAGGCCCTAAGAAGGTCAGAGTTCTGATCCAACGGCCCCTCGTGGGCGTATAAGGTGGAAGGCTCGTCCTCCCCTTCGCTGTAGAGGCCTTCCTTCTCCTCACAAGGGAGTTAGGAGGCGCCTCTTCGGCTCGTCATCCCCGCAGTCCTCTGCGGAGGAGACAACTCGCCGATCACCGTTCCTGCCAGCTACCACCTTAGACCTCTCCAGGGATCGTTCGCGATCCCCGTTGGAGGATGGTCGTCCTTCGGGACTTTGTATCCAGTCACCCTCCAGACATGCTGACCTGCCATCTCCTTTCAAGAATGATTCGCGCTACGTGCCATCTAAACCTGTCATTGCGCAGGCACCGGTCCCTTCGGGGCAAAAGGGTAATGAGCGCAATACTGCGCATCAAACCCTTGCGTGCCAGGTTATACTGGCGCGCCCTTCTGCTGTTGCTGTTGATCCTTATTTAGCGCCACTGCGCTCACCTGCGCGCGTGCGCGCAAATGTTCCAATTACGCGCCAGGGTTCCCCTGCGCTCCCACAACCTTCGGCGCGCCTGCGCCCATCAGCAGTTCCTGAAATAACCCGCGCCCACCTGCGCACACACGCTCGCCTGCGCACACGCACTCGGCAGTTCCTGATAAACGCGCTGTGTAAGAGGAACCTAAGTTAGCGCACAGGCGCTCACAGGTGTCTCTAGACCCCCAACTCTCTTATATTACTAAGAGTGATGCGCGCCAACCTCGTGCTGTTCTTGTTATAGCCCAAACGCGCTCGCCAACACACCAGCGCGCTTCTACATCACAACGCGCAGTCCCGGAGGTTCCCAAGATAGCGCACGGGCGCTCACGGGTTCCCCTGGACTCTCTGCTAACTGCGCGCAATATAAAATCTGCGTGCAATGTTCCAGTAGCGTGCAAGGTTCCAGCTGCGCGCCCAGTTCCAGTTGCGCGCGATGCACGCCCAACCCAACAGCGCACACCTACACGGTCAGTTCCTGCTGCGCGCCCATTGCAACAGCGCACACCTGTGCGCCCACATCCTGATGCGCACCCATGATCCCCTGTGCGCCCGGCGATCTCACGATCCCCCAAGGCACCTGCGCATGCTGCTCGCCCGGCTATCTCACGATCGCCTAAGGCAACTGCGCAACCTGCGCACCTCTCGTCTGCACGCCAACGCGCGAACTCGCCCTCGCGCTATCACCAGGCTGCGCAATCACGCCCACGCCTGGTCGTGACAGACACGCGCCAGCATGCTACTGCGCACTTGCGCTCATCAGTAGCCTATCAGCCCACGGTGCGCCCTCGCATCCAGCCTTCTACCCCGCCTCATAAGATAGCTCCTGTGCGCCACACGCCCTCGCCACCTCCTACGCGCGCCCTCTCCTGCGCACCCGCGCCCTCAACCTCGCACGCCCACGTGCGAGCGCGAATATCCTGCTGCGCATGATTCATTTACGCGCGATCCAGAACAGGGCTTTTCACGCGATCACCAGCGTGATCGGCGCACCGATCGCCAACGCGATCACGCCCGAGTTACATCAGGGGTACAGGCGGACAGGTCATCATCGCGCTCCCCTCCCCGCAAGCGCAGAACAGCGCGCTCGCCGGAGGAGGGGAGGTTTCCGGACAGGTTTAAGGACTCTTCTTCTTCCTTCATTGCAGATTCTCAACAGGCGAACCCTCATGTGTCGACTCCTCCAAGGGATCGAACGATCCCCTTCCCTCCAGAGGGAGTATCTGACAGCGCGACTGTCAGCCAGCAGCCCTGGTTTGGTACCATTGTCAGAGCGATTATGCAGGCAATGAAGCCTGTGCTTTCTGACTTGGGTCACAAATCAGTGGCAATTTCCTCCCCCCTGAAGAGGAAGAGAGGAGTCCCAGACGTGGTAACTTCTCCAAGGACTATCCTGTCTCCTCGCAAGTCCTTACGTAAGGCTCCTACCCCACCTCAAACTTTTTCTCCCTCCCCTGCGGATGAGTATTACCCATCCTCAGGAGAGTCGGAAGATCCGGTCCGTTCCCCCATCGCACCAATGGGGGAAACTCCGCCGCTTCCTGAGAAGTCTCCTCCTATAGAGGTGGCGAAGGCCTTACATCCTTCATTGCTGGAGTCCTGTATCCCTCCTAGGAGGGAGCCGAAGGACTCGAAGACTGTTCCCAAGTCTTCCGCAAGGACCCGACAGGAATCAGATAGACCTTTGGAGAACGTCCGTGAGTCTCCCCAGGAAGAGCCTCTGGGGATGGGAGACTTCGCTGCCAGTCCGTCAGGAGGAGAGCACCAGGAGTCAGAACATGCGTTATGGCAGGTCCTGACCCTCATGAGGAACCTCAATGGGATTCCAGACCCAGAGATTCCTCCTCGTAAAGGGAAAGATACGGTCCTGGACCGAATCTACGGCACCCTGAAACCCTCTAGGGCCAGTGCAGCTTTGCCCTGGTCTCAGGGGATGAAGAGTGCCAGAGACGAAGTCGAGGGCCAGCTCTCTGAGCTTGCCTCCTCCAATAGATCCAGTGCCGGTAACAAGCTCCTCCCTCCTCCTCGAGTACATCAGAGGAGGTACTTTGAAATCCTAGAGGAGACTTGTTTGAGTCTTCCAGTACACCATTCGGTGGAAGAACTCACTGGGGGAGTCCCTCTTGAGAGACTCTCCAACCGGCAAGTGTCCTATTCCGCAACTGAGATCCTAAGCCAGGAGAAAGTTGCGAAGTGTGCCATGCAGGCAACTTCGTGGCTGGACATCTGGCTGGGATCTCTGGGCATCCTGGTACGTTCTGAGGACCTGTCCAAAGAAAGTACCAGGAAGGCACTGGAGACATTCTTACTCTCAGGCACGCGAACCATTGAGTTTCTGGCCCATCAAGTCTCGAGCTTGTGGGCCAACACGATTCTCAAGCGTCGGGACGCAGTGGCTGAGAGGTTCCACCAGAAGGTCCCCAGTTCAGATGTTAGCAGGCTCAGACACTCTTCCGTTCTCGGTAAGAGCTTGTTTGAGCCAAAGGACATGGAGCTAGCCGCTGAGAGGTGGAGGAAGTCCAATCAGGATTCCCTCATCCACAAAGCCCTGACATCGAGGCCTTACAAACCTCCAGCAGCTCAGCAACCCTGTCCAGCTAAGGACACTAGGAAGACAACGACAACGGCAGCGAAGCAGAAGGTGTCTAAGCCCTTTCCTGCCAAGGGCAGAAGGGGCAAGAAGTCCTCCAGGGGAGGAGGTAAAAATCCTAGAGGGAACGGCCGAGGCCGTAAACGCTAGGATTGGCAGTCCCCCTGCATGTCCACCAGTGGGGGGATGCCTACAAAGTTGCGCGACAAGGTGGCAGTAACTAGGGGCAGATACCTGGACGATCTCCGTAATCGGTCAGGGTTATCACGTCCCATTCATCTCATGTCTACCTCCCCTGACAGCGAATCCAGTGTCATTGAGCTCCCTTACCATGGGATCGGTAAAGGGACAGGCACTACGGGCAGAAGTCCAGACCATGTTGAAGAAGGACGCTCTCCAAGAGGTTGTGGACGGGTCCCCAGGCTTCTACAGTCGACTCTTTCTTGTGAGAAAGGCGTCTGGAGGCTGGAGACCAGTCATCGACCTCTCGACACTGAACGGGTTTGTCAAACAGACTCCGTTCAGTATGGAGACGGCAGACACGGTCAGGCTTGCAGTGAGACCACAAGACTTCATGTGTACACTGGACCTGAAGGACGCGTACTTCCAGATCCCAGTCCATCTGTCTTCAAGGAAGTACTTAAGATTTTGCCTAGACGACAAGATCTACCAGTTCAAGGTGCTGTGTTTTGGTCTCTCCACAGCACCCCAAGTGTTCACCAAGGTGTTCACCCTGATTTCATCATGGGTTCACAGGATCGGCATCTGTCTCCTCCATTATCTGGACGACTGGCTGATCCTAGCAGACTCGAAGACAACCCTTCTTCGCCACCGAGACAAGCTTCTCGAACTTTGCCAAGATCTAGGGATCATGATAAACCTCGAGAAATCCTCTCTGCAGCCCTCTCAGAGACTGGTATACCTAGGCGTGGTCATAGACACCAATCTCCACAAAGCCTTCCCATCAGACGACAGGATAGCAAGGCTGAGGAAGGTCGAGAGACCTTTCCTCACACGAGAAGAACTTCCAGCCCAAACGTGGTTACGTCTCCTCGGCCATCTCTCCTCCCTGGCCCGTCTGGTTCCCAACAGTCGCCTCAGAATGGGATCTCTCCAGTGGCGACTCAAGTCGCGGTGGAATCAAGGACACGATTCCCCGGACGGCATGATCCCTATGGGGCAACCGGAACAGACGGGATCTCCAGTGGTGGGTGGCAGACGAGAACCTACGAAAGGGAGTGGATCTTCTCGTCCTCCCCCCGGGACTTGATGTTGTTTTCGGACGCATCAAAGAAAGGGTGGGGGCCCCACGTTCTGAACCACAGGACCTCAGGCCTGTGGTCAGAATCAGAAAGGTACCTCCACATAAACCTGCTAGAAATGAAGGCCGTATCCCTGGCACTTCAGAAGTTCCACCAAGTCCTGGCGGGCCACTCTGTGGTAGTGATGAGCGACAACACCACAGTAGTGGTTTATATCAACAAGCAGGGAGGTACCTTTTCAGAACAGCTATCCCATCTTGCAGTAGAGATACTGAGATGGTCCAAAGTCCACTCGATCACACTAGCATCTCGCTTCATTCTGGGCAAAAGGAATGTGCTCGCCGACAGTCTGAGCAGAGCGACACAGATAGTGAATACCGAGTTGTCTTTGGATCCTCAAGTAGCCAACAAAGTCCTGACTTTGTGGGGTTCCCTGACTGTGGACCTGTTCGCTACAGCGCTGAACTACAAGCTCCCGCTGTACTGCTCCCCAGTCCCGGATCCCAAGGCTCTCTGGCAAGATGCCTTCCAACAACGGTGGGACAACATCGATGTGTACGCCTTTCCCCCGTTCTGTCTGATGAGAAGAGTACTCAACAAGACCACAATATCGGTCAACCTTTCAATGACCCTCATAGCTCCGCTATGGCATCACGCAGAATGGTTCCTGGACCTTCTGCAACTCCTTACAGAGCCTCCAAGGGAACTCCCTCCACGTCACGAGCTACTCAAACAACCACATGCCAACATCTTCCACAAAGCCGTAGCTTCGCTTCGACTTCACGCCTGGAGACTATCCAGCATCTCCTCGCTGAGAGAGGATTTTCGCAACAAGTTGCGAACAGGATGTCTGGACACCTGCGCAAGTCATCCGCATCTGTCTACCAGGCGAAGTGGCGAGTTTTCTGTGGTTGGTGTCGTGGAAGGGGTATCTCTCCACTCGATGCCACTATTCCAGCAATAGCGGAGTTCCTCGTGTATTTGCGGGAGGAAATGTGCCTTTCAGTCTAGGCAGTGAAATGCTATCGCTCAGCCTTTAGTCTTGCCTTGAGGCTCAAAGGAATGGACATTTCTTCCTCGCTGGAACTTTCTCCTCATACGAAGCTATGAACTTACCTGCCCTCAGTCGGAAGTGAGACCCCCTCCTTGGAACTTGGTTCGAGTTCTCAGGTCTCTAAAGAGACCTCCCTACGAACCACTACGCCAGGCTTCAGATCGCCACCTTACTTGGAAGACGGTGTTCCTGCTAGCTTTGGCCTCGGCCAAGCGAGTCAGCGAACTACATGGTCTCTCATACGACATCGCCCATTCAAGGGGATGGGGGGAGGTAACGTTCAGGTTCGTCCCTGAGTTTGTTGCCAAGACTCAGAACCCGGGAGTGCCGGACCCTCGGTTCCACTCTTTCCAGGTTTCGAGTCTACGTTCTGTAACAGATGAACCAGACCATCTCCTACTTTGCCCAGTAAGGAGTCTGAGGTTGTATCTTAAGAGAACAGCTGCCCCCAGGTTCAAGCCTTGTTCGTGAGCACTGGGAAAACGAAGAGAAGGGTCACCTGGAATACCATCTCAGCCTGGATTCGTAAGGTAATACACCTGGCCTTGAATCCTGACCCTTCTCTGTCACGTCGCCCTAGAGCGCATGATGTCAGGGGCATAGCTACGTCCCTGGCCTTCAAGAAGAATTATTCGGAAACGCAGGTCCTGCAAGCTGGGGTGTGGAAGCGTCAGACCACCTTCACAGCCCACTACCTGCAAGACGTGACCCACAGGAGGCTCAATACGTTTTCTATCGGCCCTGTGGTGGCTGCACAACAGCTGGTCTAAACCTCAGGCTCCTTAATGGAAGGTTGAGGGCATTGTTACCCGGTCTTAGTCTGCATGAATGAAAAGGTATGTCTGGCCCTTATTCTTTTCTTCATCCTCTCCTCCCTTGGAGAAAGCAGCATCCTGGGTTCTCTGCACAGCTGACCTCAAACCATTGCAGGTAAACTATGCTCCCTTGTGTTCCTAGTATTAAGTGTAATACTGTCATGTCCCTATACCCTGACGAGCTGGTATTGGGAGAGTACTAGCCTAGATTTCCATCTGAGGAACTCCAGGTCAACTTCCTAGGACGAGTCACTTTTCACCTTCGCACACACCTTATGTAGGCCGCAGCAGTTTCACAGCTGCTAGCGAGGAGCAGGGACTCCATATTGTCTGAGTACGTAGATACTCGAATATGGAGTCCCCGGGCAAGCCAAAGCCAGTATGGCAGGGACTTACCACCCTTCCTAAGGATTAAGTCAACCTATGTAAATAGCGTGGTTTGTATTTCAGTTACGGAACAAATGACAAAATCGTAGATAATTTGTATTTTTCCTAACTATACAAACCTTAGCTATTTACACATATTTGCCCGCCAGCCTTGTCCCCCGGGATAAGTCCTACCTCTAAGTAAAGTAAAGTACTCACTGTGTGTGTGAGGGGGAGGGGTAGCAAGCTACCCCTCCCTACCCCCACGCTAACTAGCGGTGAGGTAGTAAACCCTCGTTAAAATTCTTATGGCTCGTCATTCAGCTACGCCGAAGTGATTACCCTATGTAAATAGCTAAGGTTTTTATAGTTAGGAAAAATACAAATTATCTACGAATTTGTCATTTTTAAACATAAGACTAACCTGGTAGTTATATATATAGCTTACGTCTCTGACGTCACGGCAGAAAATTCAAAACTTACGCCAATCGCTGATTGGATAGCCAGGTGTACTACCTGTGCAACCTAGCAAGGTACCTTAGAACCATCCCCTGTTCCATCATATTTTCTCTGCCGCTGTAGCGGCAACATCGTTGGATTTTCACTCGCTGTAATCTGTATATTACAGTTATCTTGGTGATGTACAATTTACTTTTAGCCTTTGCTGGTTGGGTTTTATTTTCACTGAGTGTTAGTGTTTTAATTTTGTTCGTATCTTGAAAGAAGTAGGTTTGGGAGTTTTTTCCCCCTGCTGTAAAACTGACGAACCTACTTTTTTAAAACATGATGGCGGAGATACGTTCCGCCAACTCTGTGACGTCACAGTCATGTGACGTACTCTATATAGTACATACGTAGTATGACTTGCAAAATTCTTTTATTTGCTTTTTCTTGTAAAGAATGAAAAGGAATTCTATCTTACAATAAGTTTTTAACTTTTAATGTAAAAATTTTTTTAAGGAAATTTGTCCTTTTAGTATTCGTTCTTTAAATCATCTATCTATTTCCATAGATTAAATAGAACTAGCGTATTGTTAATTTTACGCTGCGTAGTTCTCATGACAATCGATGCAGTCCCAACATGTCTTGGTATCGTTGTTTAGTTTCTTTTCGATATTGGGAATTCTAGTATTAGTCGTATATTCATATACACTATGTGTTCCAATTGTAAAGTGTAGCAAATCACTATTTGTTCCGTAACTGAAATACAAACCACGCTATTTAATATGGGTAATTACTTTCGGCGTAGCTGAAATGACGAGCCATTAGAATTTTAACGAGGATTTACTACCCCACCGCTAGTTAGCTAGGGGTAGGGAGGGGTAGTATACTACACCCCCCCCTCACACACCTGTGCTGAGCCCACTTTGCTATCGGCTCGGGTGCTAGACGGACGTGTCCCCTATCACCCTCGCCTACACTGACAGCCATTAATCTTTGTTTGCTTTTTCTTTTTGACAGAGTGTTTTGAAGTTGGCCTCTGAGATGCGGAAGTGTCCCGGCTTACCTGACCCCCCTTGTGGGACTTATATGTCGGCAGTCGAAACAGATCCTCACACCTTATGTCCTTTTTGTAGGGGCCAACAGTGTGACAGAGATAAAGTATGTGGTGAGTGCAGGGCGTGGTCTACCTCCCAGTGGGAGAGGTTTTCCCGGCGCCGGAAGAAGTCGAAGCGGGATTTGTTCCGTAACCGAAATACAAACCACGCTATTTAATTAGGGTATTACTTTCGGCGTAGCTGAAATGATGAGCCATTAGATTTCTAACAAGGGTTTACTACCCCCTCGCTAGTTAGCGAGGGGGTAGGGGAGGGGTAGCTAGCTACCCCTCCCCCCCTCACACACCGGTGAGTAGCTCACTTTGCTTTTGGCTCGGGTGATGAACAAACTTGTCTGCTCCCACCGCGCTTATTGACAGCCTTAATCTTTCTTGCTTTTTCTTTGCAGTGTGTGCTTGGAAGTTAGCCTCTACCATCATGCGGAAGTGCCCCGGATTACCTGACCGCCCTTGTGGTACTTATATGTTGGCGGTCGAAACGGACCCTCACACCTTATGTCCGTTCTGCAGGGGCCAACGGTGTGATAGAGACAAAGTGTGTAGTGAGTGTAGGGAGTGGTCTACTTCCCAGTGGGAGAGGTTTTCCCGGCGCCGGAAGAAGAAGTCCAAAAGGGATCTTTCTTCTTCAAGGGTTTCCTTGAAGAAAGAAAATTCCAAGGACTCTTCTTCCGTAGCCCGAAGCTCCTCCGAAGCTCCCGCTCGAGCGGTCTCTTCCGAGAGGCCGTCGAGTGGTAGCGTAGGCCGTTCTTTTGTTGACCGACCTCGGGGTTCGGGAGAGGGAGTTGCCTCCCATAGCGAGGCAGCTCCTCCTCCTCCCCAAGGGAGGATTTATCTTTTAACACTGTTGCTAATGATGATTTGTTGCAGCTTTGGGCTTCCTTGGGGCTTAAGGGCTCGCCCTCCAGGGAAGCCCTGTTTGACTTAATCCAGTTGGGGGCTGCTGTCAAACAGTCGCCGGCGGTAGCAGAGGTTGACCCTCTGTCTATCGTCGATGTTGTTGTGGCAGGGCCCTCCGACGAGTTAGGTCAAATCCCTGCCTTGGTTCCCATTGCAGCTGAAGGCTTAGTTCCTCCCTCCGAACATCCTTCGAGGGAGGAGCTAAGTCCTACGGTCTCTCCTGCAGGTGATTCTCCCCCTCGGGGGAGTTCACTGATAGAGACTCCTCTTCGGAGGACTGACGATGGTCTGCCTGCTGCCCTCAGAGGACGTATCCGTCGGAAGGCTCGCCCTCCTCTTCGTTGTAGTGGCCTTCCTTCTCCTCACAAGGGAGTTAGGAGGCGCCTCTTTGGCTCTTCTCCGTCGCAGTCCCCCGCAGAGGATCCTCCTCGCTGTGCACCGACCGTTGCAGTTGCATCCTTGGACCTCTCTGCTGATCGTTCTCCTTCGCCTGCCGGACCTTCGGACCTGCCGTCTCCGTTCCTGGCTGCTGACGCGCTTTGGGCGCCCACGCATCCCGTTTTCCAACAGGCACCGGTCCCTTTGGGGCAAAAGGGGCTTTCTCACAATATGAGCAAGTCCCTTAAGCGCCAGGTATACCCTGCGCTCCAACGTTCTCCTGCGCGCTCATACGCAATTGCGCGCAAGCGCTCGTCTGCGGTGAAGTCCTCTCTGCTCAGACCTTCATCCTCGGAGACAACGCCCCTGAGACCTTCTGCAGCTGAGCCTACTCGCCATCGCTCTCCTGCTCGCCAGCGCTCACCTGCACGCCAGCGCTCTCCTGCTCACCAGCTCTCTCCTGTTCGCCAGCGGTCTCCGTTTTTCCAGCGTACAATTGCGCGCCCCGCGCGCCCACGATCTCCTGCTCGCCAGCTCTCTTCACCTGCGCGCCATCGTTCGCCTGCGCGCCCACGATCTCCGGATCTGGGCGCAAGAAGGAAGAACCGAGTTTCTCCTTCTCTTCAGCGTTGGCCTACGCGCCATAGAACCCCGCCAGCTCGTCAGCCATCGCCTACGTGCCATCGCGCGCAGACACCAGATCCTGCTGTGCGCCCTCCTGCACGCCCACGCGCTAGGGGTAACACCCCTGCGCGTGGGCGCTCGCCTAGAGCTCGCCGAGATCCTGCGCGCCCACGTACTCGCGAACAATCTCCACCACGCGTGCAAACGCTTGCACTCCCGCCTGCGCTTCCTGCTTCTTCAGATCACGCATCTGCGCGCCATCGATCTCCTGAGCGCCTGCGCGCTCCATCGCCTGCGCGTCTGAGATCTCCTACGCACCGACGCGCACCCTCTCCTGTGCGCAGTCGCTCACCTACACACCCTACGCGCCATCGTTCGCCTGCGCGCCATCGCTCGCCTGCGCGCCATCGCTCGCCTGCGCGCCATCGCTCGCCTGCGCGCCATCGCTCGCCTGCGCGCCATCGCTCGCCCGCGCGCCCTCGCCATCATCCCCGCACGCGCGCGTGCAACCGATCGACCGAGCGCGATCCTAGTAGGGTACTATCGCGCGAACGCCAGCGCGATCCCCAGCGCATTTCTCATCGGGAGGAACAACACGAGCTACCGCGCGAACCACTGCGCGAGCCTACAGGAACGAGAGCAGCCAGGTCATCCTCACGTCTCCCCCCCCTCGCAAGCGCAGACCAGCGCGCTCACAGGAGGGAGGGAAATCATCAGATGGGTCCAGGAACCAACCTTCCTCTTCTTCCCTTTCCTTCTAGGCAGGTCCAGCAGTCGTGTCTACTCCAAAGGATCGCCCGTTCCCCTTCCCTTCAGAGGGAGTCTCTAGTAAGCATCCATGGTTTGGATCCCTCATCAGAGCTGTCGTGCAGGCTGTCAAACCTGCCTTCTCTGAGATGGGTCACAAAACTATGGCGGCTCCGACCCCACTGAAGAGAAAGAGAGGAGTAGAAACTGTGGTAACTACTCCGAGGGTCAAGCTGGCTCCTCGGACATCCTTGGGGAAGGCTCCTTCTCCCCCCCAGATGTTTTCTCCCTCTCCTATGGACGAGCATTTTCCGTCCTCAGGGGAGTCTTACGAGGTGAGGCGTTCTCCCATTGCACCAATGGGAGAAACCCCACCTCGCGCTGGAGAATCGTCCCAGGTTGGAGCAGAGAAGAGCCCTCAGACGTCGTTGTTGGAGTCCTGTATTCCTCCCAGGAGGGAACCCAAGGATTCCAAGACAGTCCCCAAGTCATCCTCAAGGATCCGTCCAGAACCTATAAGACCCGCGGAGAACGTCCACGTGTCCCCCCAAGAAGAGCCTTTGGGGACGGGAGACTTCGCTGCCAGTTCTCCAGGAGGGGAGCCACAAGAGTCAGAGCATGCCTTCTGGCAAGTCCTGACCCTGATGAGGCTTCTCAACAGGATTCCCGATCCTGAGATTCCTCCTCGCGAGGGCAAGGACACGGTCCTGGACCGAGTCTTTGGCACTCAGAAACCTGCTAAGGCCAGTGCAGCTTTGCCCTGATCCCAAGGGGTGAAGAGTGCCAGGGATAAGGTTGAGGGCCAGCTCTCTGAGCTCGCATCCTCCAGCCATTCCATGGCTGGCAACAAACTCCTCCCGCCTCGTCGCGTCCAACAGAGGTACTTAGAGATCACGGAGGAGGCTTGTTTAGCTCTTCCCCTGCACCACTCTGTGGAAGAGCTTACCAAGGGAGTCCCTCTTGAGAGAATCTCTAGCTGGCAAGTGACCTTCTCGGCTAGAGAGACTCTCTAGCCGGCAAGTGACCTTCTCGGCGACAGAGATCATAAGCCAGGAGAAGGTTGCGAAGTGTGCCATGCAGGCTACTTCGTGGCTTGACATCTGGCTGGGATCTCTTGCCATCCTGTTGGGATCCGAAGATTTGTCTAAGGAGAGCACCAGGAAGGCCCTGGAGACCTTCCTCCTCTCGGGCACCCGCACCATTGAGTTTCTGGCCCACCAAGTCTTGAACTTGTGGGCCAACTCAATCCTGAAACGTCGTGATGCGGTGGGAGAGAGGTTCCACGCGAAGGTCCGAGCCGTCGAGGTCAGCAGGCTCAGACATTCTTCCCTTCTAGGGAAGAATCTGTTCAAGACTAAAGACTTGGAACAGGCAGCCGAGAGATGGAGGAAGCCCAACCATGACTCCCTCCTTCATTGGGCTCTTACATCGAAGCCCTATAAACCTCCGGCACCTCAACACCTCGCCCGTCCAAGACAACGAAACCGGCTGTGGCAGCGAAGGCAACGGTGTCGAAGCCCTTTCCTGTCAAAGACAGGAAAGGCAAAAAGTCCTCCAGGGGAGGAAAGAATCTTAGAGGGAGCGGCCGAGGCCGCAAACGCTAGGATTGGCAGTCCCCCTGCATGTCCACCAGTGGGGGGATGCCTTCAAAGTTGTGCAGACAGGTGGCAGCAACTCGGGGTCGATTCATGGACGATTTCCGTAATCAGTCAGGGATATCGCGTCCTGTTCATAACATCATTATTTTTCATAATGATACAAACCTTTAGCTATTTATATAAACTTATCCACCGACCCTATCCCCCTTAAAGTCCTACCTCCAAGCAAAGTGAGCTAAATCACTGGTGAGTGGGAGAGGTAGCAAGCTACCCCCTGCTAACTAACAGGATGGGTAGTTAACCCTCACTAAAATATAAATGGCTCATCCTTTCACTTTCACCGAAAGTAATACCCCTAATAAATAGCTAAAGGTTTGTATCTTTAGGAAAAATACAAATTATATATGAATTTATAATTTTCAGCTCTGGACTCTGCACTCCTTCATGAGGTGATGGGTCAACGGCCATACAGTACTTAGCCGACGGAGGGAGTGCATAATCTTTAGCTTGTACGCTCCCCCTTGTGAAACCCCTTTCCCACTGGAGGGTTGAGTGGTTCTCTTGGGTAATTTATTTCATCAGTGGCTTAATTAATTGTAATTCATTTTTTACAGTTCTTACGCTGCCGCTATCCTCCACACAACTATGATGGCCAGCGAAGGGAGTGTGCAGTCCTTAGTATGTTTCTGTTTACTTAGGTGACACCTTTCCTGTCCGCAGGTTAGGTGATCCTCCCGATGTAGTTTTTCTTTCATAATTTTTATATTTCCTCAACTTGCGATGTCTACTTCTTCGTTCTGCTAAGTCAGCTGACGTAGAAGAGCAGAGCCGTTTGTTCCTGTGGAATCTGCTGTATCTGCCTCATCACAGTCCTGTGCCTGTTCCAGCTCCTGATCAGCACGCTGTCTACAACCTTTCCCTTTCGAGGACGAGGTCCCTGCTTAGAGTAGTACAGTCTCTGCAACACACTACTGCTACTTCTTCGTTCCTCATGCTCAAGCATATGAACAAGGGCAGTGGCATACTGGGTTCCTTCAAGTGTTCCAGTTTGGGGATCCCTTCAGGGTGAAGCCAGAAACTAGCCTTGGCTATGTTTCACTGGTAATGCTCGATGCCGACCTTCAACTTGAAGAATGCCTATTGACGGGAAGAAGAGAGCACTGCCCGGAGGTCCGCCTCGAGGGGTTGGACAACTTTCCCATCCGAGGGAGAGTTATCCTTCCCGGGTGTTGGGCTGCTCTCCCTTCCGAGAGAGAACTTCCCCTCATCAGCTGTTTAGCAACCTTCCCGCTTCCCGGGAGAATTGTTGACAGCTCGATGGAGATCAGCAGCTGCTATCTCGTCACCAAAGACAACACTCACCCCCATGCTGTGCCAACTCTTCCGATGGGGGTGGAGCAAACTCCGAGGTGAGTCTCTCCTGTGGGTGGTCGTCTCTCGTCCGCAAGCGAGGCCCCCCAGAGAGACTTGGATCCAGAAATCTTCAAGAGACCAACTATTTTCTTCTCTGACTCAGTTAGGACAGGTTCCCTATCCAGAGGAACCGCGCCGACGTTCCCCTTTGTGGGTTCGTCGGGTTGAGAAGTTTTTAACTCCTTGTCACCATGGGTGATCACCTCCCTCTGCGTTAAGGAGACGCCTATTCAGTCCTGCAAAGGACCGAAACCCTAAGCCTCTGGGCTCTCGTCACGATGTTCCTTTGGATTTTCGTCACGCTAAGCCTTCGAGTTCCCACCACGCTGAGCCTTCGGGTTCTCGTCATACATCAGCAGTTTGCCAAGCGTCAGTTACATGTAACTCACCAGCTGCTCACCATGCTTCAGTTGTGCGTGACTCATCAGCTGCTCACTATGCTACAGCTACGAGTGACTCACCAACTGCTCTTCTATTGACAGCTGCGCATATCTCTCCAGTGACCTGCTACGCGTCAGCTGTTCACTAAACTTCACCTGCTCGTGACCCAACGCCATCTTGTCACTCGTCTTCGGCTGAAATATCGTCACCTCCTCATCAGGTGATGTGTGATCATCTCTCGTATCAGAGAGATCTTCACTTGAGGCGTGATAATCTGCGGGATCGTCAGACACGTCAGCGTCACTCGCCCGAACGAGCCCCTAGGACTCGTGGGAACGTCTCTCTCTGGGAGTTCGCAAGTCCCCCTTTCGGCACTCGCCTGTTAGGCATTATACAAGGCCTTAATTTTTTCAAAAATTAGTTATGGGTGAGAGATATACTCCTCAGCCACCCCAAGTCGACTAAATATTTTAGATTCTATACACCATACTGCTATCAGATTGGCAACAGGAGTATTAAGAACTTCGCCCATTCCAAGCCACCTTGTTGACGCTGCGCTGAAGAATTACCATTAGACCTTTACTGAAAGTCTTCTATTATTTGGTATTTGTTTAGGTTGCAAAGACTTCCTCATTCTTTAGCCTGTCAGACTGCAAGCCTTTTAAGGCACTCAACATACAGTAGTTGTAGTTGCACTCAAAATCCCCTCAACCTTATGGTTTTTGGGTGAAACAATTGATAGACACTCTTGATACAGTTAGAACTAAGGTGCTTCCATTTAAGGTACAGTATCATCAAGACCTCCATGGAAATTACCAGAGGTATCTTTTTGTAAATATTTTACTGGAGTTAAAAAGAATATGACTGACTTAGAAGCCAGGTCTCTTTTTATGGAACATGTTGCAGAACATTAGGAATTGACTTTTATATACAGTATACTAATGGCTCCAAAACTGATGCTGGCATTGGATTTGGAGTTCATAGTAATGCATCTAACTGTAGAAGTGCACTTCCTCCAACAGCTTCCATATTTACGGCCAAACTATACGGCATACTAACCGCTTTTGAAAAAATAGTATTGGAATAGAGGAGTTAATGTACCATTTTTAGTGATGTAAGAAATTTCCTTCAAGCTTTAGAAGTTTTTAAATCGAGTAATCCTTTAGTTTTAAAGATTTTAGAATGGCTTTTTATTATTGGACTGAGACGTATAACAGTTCAATTTTTTTGGGTTTTGGCACACGTAGGTGTGTCTGGAAATGAGAAGGCAGATTTACTGGCAAAGAATGCTGCAGCTGAATTGCGACCAAGGTATCCAATTCTTTGCGATGATTGTTTATCCAACATTAAGAATTTGATTTTTAATAATTGGCAACAGCATTGGGTGTATTTGATTGAAAATAAGATGCGAGAAATAACAAATTTTATACCGGTATCCTCCTGGAAGTGTAACATGATGCCCCGAAAGTGGGATACTATTCTTTGTCGTCTCCGTATTGGTCACACTCGGTTGACACATAAATATCTTCTTACTGGCCAATACTAGCCATATTGCGACGACTGTTTTGTACCATGACAGTGAGGCATTTGTTGACCAAATGCCCCCTTAAATAGTAGTGCAATAAATGATTATCTATTTGAGGCTTGAGGTGAGGATGGCAGGTTCATGCTTGTCAAGATTCATGGACATGATGTGTTCTACCCTGCTAGTGATATTTTTAGCTTTATTTCAGAAGCAGGTCTTTTGAAAGAATTTTAACTTTTGAAATGACATCTTTGCTTTTATGGTTTTATTTGAATATTCTTCTATTTTTTATTTACAATAAACGATATTGCCGTCAATGACCTTAAATGTCAGGATGCCAGAAAACTTCAAATCAATCAATCACAGTATTAAACATCATTTCCAGAGTGACCCATTTTCTTAGATAAAATCTAAAAACAATGGAATCTACAATTAGAACTGTTAATGATGAGATTTTAGTGTTTGATATAGCAGATATTAGATTTATGTGAATTTTTACCTTTTACTGTGCCGCTGATGTTTTGGTTGAAATAGTGGCATTCTTTGAGAATTAGTTCACATCCAGACACATTCTTTAGTATCATGTGTGTAGAGCTATAGTATTAATGATATAACCAGTTTATCCAGTTTGGATTTTGATAAGTTTTAGAATCAGGAAGCAGGATATGATTGTTAGATCTTATGTTAAATCTTGGTTTATTGTTATGAAAAATTTAATTGTTCCATAACTGGAATACGAACCTATGCTATTTGTTAAGGGTATTACTTTTGGCGAAGCTGAAATGACGACCCATTAAAATTTAGCGAGGGTTAACTACCCATTACGCTAGTTAGTGGTGGTAGGGGGGGGGGGGGGGGGTAGCTTGCTACCACTCTCGCTCACACACCGGTGATTTAGCTCACTTTGCTTTTGGCTCGGATGGTGAACGGTCGTTGCTGTTCTTTATGCCATTAATGCTTTTTGCTTGTGCATTCTCTTTAATAGTGTGTGTTTGTGTTGACTTATGCCAACCATGCGTACCTGCCCTGGTCTTGGAGGCTGGCCGTGCGGTACCTTCATGTTGGCCGTGGACACTGACTGCCACACCCTTTTTCCAGCCTGGAATTGTCTGCCTCTCAGTGGGAGAGGCTTAGGCAACGGCGGAAAAGAAGTCTAAGTGGGATATTTCTCTTTCGAAGGTTCCTTCGAAGGGAAAAAATCCAAGACTTCTTCTCCCGCCTCCCGACCTTCCTCTGAAGCTCCTGCTCGTTCGGCCTATTCTGAGAGACCGTCGAATAGTTGCGTAGACCCTTTAATTTTTGGCCAACCCCGGTCTGCAAGTGATGGTGTTGCATCCTGTAGTGAAGCAGCCCCACCTGTCTCCCCAGGTGAGGCTTTGTCTATGTCTTCTGTGTTACAAGTGTGGTCGTCCTTGGGGCTTCCTGGTCTGCCCTCTAAGGACTCCTTGCTGCAACTTATCCTCTGTGGTGTGTGTGTGCAGCTGTCGTCGACTTCGAAGGTGGATCCCCTGTCTCTCGTCGACGTTGTGGTGTCAGAGGCATCTTCTGTGGCTGCTGGCGATGGCTCTGCCCCTCCAGACTCTCCAGCTGTTGCTGCCGACTACGTTTCACCTGCTCCTGTTCATCCTTCGAGGGGGAAACTAAGTCAATCGTCGGTCTCTCCTGCGAGTGTTTCTCTCCCTTGGGGGAGTTCTCTCATAGAGACTCCTCATCGGGAGACTGCTGCTGAAGGTCGGCTTGCTGATTCAACGGCCCCTAGACGGCGTCTCCGGCGCAGAGCTCGCCCTCCACTTAGCTTTAGAGGTGGTCCCTCGCCATCGGTGAAAAGGCGCCTCTTCGACTCTTCAGCCTCGTCTTCGCAGCCGTTCCCTGCAAAGGAGCCTCCGTTTCAGTCGTCTTCTGGCCCTCGACCTTCGCTCGTCCCTGGTCCTTCTCCTGACGACGCTCCTGCTAGGCCTCAGAATCCTCGCCATTCCAAAAAGCAGTGTTTGCCGGCTCGTCAGCCCACCTACTCTCCCCAGCACAATTGCGCTCTCCAGCTCAAGCTCGTCAGCGCGCTCCTGCGCAACAGTGCTCCCAGAGACATCAGCACTCTCATGCGCAGCCTCGGTCTCCAGCTCGCCATCGCTCTCCTGAACAGCGATCTCCTATATGTCGCCACTCTCCCAAGCGCCAGTGCTCCACTGCGCATCAGTGCTCTCCTGTGCCAGAGCTCTCTCTAGCTCATCAGTACCCTGCGGTTTGCCAGCACTCTCCTGCTCGCCAGTGCCAGCGCTCTCCAGCGCGCCAGTGCCAGCGTTCTCCTGCGCATTCACCGTGTGTTTGGCACCCAAAAGCCCTCAAAGACCAGTGAAGCCTTTCCCTGGTCTCAGGGGCTGAAGGGTGCCAGGGCTAAGATCACCCAACAGCTCTCTTGAGCTCTCCTCCTCTCAACGTTACAGCTCTACCACTAAGCTTCTCCCACCTCATTGTGGCCAGCAGAGGAGGTATTTCGAGATCTCTTAGACGAGCCTCATCCAGCTCTTCCTCGCCATCACTCTTGGAAGAGCTCACTGAGTTAGTCTCTCCATCCGACAGATCTCATTCTCAGTAACCGAGATCCTTAATCAGGAGAAGGTCACAAAGTACGCCATGCAGGCTACTTTGTGGCTTGATGTTTGGTTAGGAACCTTGGGAATCCTGTTACAAACTGAGAATTTCTCCAAGGAACATACCAGGAAAGCAATGGAGACTTTCCTGCTCTGAGGCACCCGCACGATCGAGTTTCTCGCCCATCAAGTTTCAAACTTATAAGCGAATACCATATTGAAACGTTGGGACGTGGTATCTGAGAGATTCCACTAGCAAGTCCCAAATGCCGAGATCACCAGGCTCAAGAATTCCTCTGCAGAGGGATCCCATCTATTTGAGCCTAAGGACATGGAATATGCTGCTGAGAGATGTAGGAAGTCTCGCCAAGACTCCCTCCTCCATAGAGCTTTGACTTCCAAGCCCTATAAACCACCGCTCCTCAGCAGTCCTGCCCAGCCTAGACCACAACGAACAAAACAGCAGTGAAGACAACAGTGTCTAAGAAGCCCTTTCCTACCAAGGACTGGAAAGGGACAAAGTCCTCCAGGGGAGGAAAATATCCTAGAGGGAGCGTCTGAGGCCGCAAACACTAGGATAGGCACTCTCCCTGCTTGTCCACCAGTAGGGCGATGCCCACAAAGTTGCTCGGACAGGTGGAAGCAACTCAGGGCCGAACCCTGGACAATCTCCGTGATTCATTTAGGGTGTCACGTCCCATTCATAACTTCTCTCCCTCCTCTGACCAGGAATCTAGTGTCAAATGACTCCTTTGTGATGGGATCAGCAAAAGGGCTAGCTCTCCAGGCAGAAGTCCAAACCCTGTTGAAGAAGAGTGCTCTCCAATAGGTCCTCAACAGGTCTTCAGGCTTCGTCAATCGTCGACCTCTCAGCTCTGAACAAGCTTGTCAAACAAAGTCTGTTCAGCATGGCGACAGCAGACACAATCAGACTAGCAGTAAGACCATAGGACTTCATGTGCACACTGGACCTAAAGGACTCATACTTCCAGATCCCAATCCATCCGTCTTCAAGGAAGTACTTAAGATTCAGCTTAGACAAAAGGAAATATGAATTCAAGGTACAGTACTGTATTTCGGTCTTTGTTGCCCACACAGGATTGATATCCGTCTCCTTTTTTATCTAGACGAGTGGCTAATCCTAGTAGACTCGGTTTCAACCACTCTTCAACATCGAGACAAACTTCTGAGGCTTTGCCAAGATCTTGGGATCATGGTAAACCTCGAGAAGTCCGTCCTGCTTCCTACGCAGAGACTACTATACCTAGGCATGTTAATAGACACCAATCACCACAAAGCCTTCCCATCAGACGACAGAATATCGAGGCTGAGAAAGGTCGCATGACCCTTTCTCAGATGAGATCTTCCAGCCCAGACTTGGTTACATCTCCTTGGTCACCTTTCATCGCTGGTCCGTGTAGTTCGCAACGGTCGCCTCAGTATGAGGTCCCTCCAGTGGAAACTCAAGTCCCGGTGGAATCAGGCTCTTGATTCCCCGGACATCCAGATCCCCATCGGATCAGCGGAATAGATGGACCTCAAAGGATGGGTGTCAGACGAGAACCTGCGAAAGGGAGTGGACTTTCTCGTCCTCCCCCCAGATTTGATGCTGTTCTCAGTCTCTTCAAAAAAAGGGTGGGGGCCCCACATGTTGCACCACATGACCTCAGGCCTCTGGTCAGAGTCAGAAGAGTACCTCCACATAAATCTCCTAGAGATGAAGGCTATCTTTCTGGCCCTTCAACAGTTCCTGGCAGGCCACTCAGTGGTGGGGATGAGCGGCAACACCACATTAGTGGCGTACATCAACAAGCAAGGAGGTACTTTTTTTCCAGCCCCTGTCCCATCTAGCAGTAGAGATACTGAAATGGGCCGAGATTTACTAGATACCACAATCGGCACGCTTCATTCCCGGCAAGAGGAATGTGCTCACCGACAAACTCAGCAGAGCATCTCAGATAGTGAGTACCGAGTGGTCTTTGGATCATCTAGTAGCCAAGAAAGTCCTGACTTTGTGGGGTTCTCCGACAGTGGATTTCTTTACAACAGCCCTGAACTTTAGGCTCCCGTTCTACTGCTTCCCAGTCCCAGACCCCAAGGCTCTCTGGCAAGATGCATTCAAACAACGGTGGGACAACATCGGCGTTTACGCCTTATCCCCGTTCTGTCTGATGAGGAGGGTACTCATCAAGGCCAGAACAATGGTCAACTTTTCAATGACCTTCATAGCTCTGCTATGACATCATGCGTAATGGTTTCCGGACCTTCTGCAACTCCTGACAGTCTCCAAGAGAACTCCCTTGACGACAACTCCCTCCACAACACGATGTACTCAAACGACCGCATGCCATCATATTCCACAAAGCCGTAGCTTCGCTACAACTTCACACCTGGAGACTATCTAGCATCTCCTCTGAGAGAATTTTCACATCAAGTTACAAGTAGGATGTCTGTATACTTGCAGAAGTCATCAGCAGCAGTCTACCAGGCAAAGTGGAAAGTCTTCTGTGGTTGGTGTCATGGAAGGGGTATCTCTCCTCTCGATGCCACTATTCCAGTAATAGCAGAGTTCCTCGTGTATTTGGGTGAAGAAATCCACCTGTCAGTCTCAGCGGTAAAAGGCTATTGCTCAGCCTTAAGCCTCGCCTTTAGACTGAAGGGAATGGACATTTATTCATTGCTAGAACTTTCCTTACTCACACGAGTTATGAACTTACCTGTCCCTAGTCTGAAGTGAGACCTCCCCCATGGAACGTAGTTCGAGTTCTCAGGTCTCAAATGAGACCCCCTATGAACCATTACGCCAGGCAACAGATCGCCACCTAACTTGGAAAACGGTGTTCCTGCTAGCTTTGGCTTCGGCGAAGGGAGTCGGTGAACTTCATGGTCTCTCATATGACATCGCCCATTCAAGGGGATGGGGTTGAGGTAACGTTCAGCTTCATCCCTGCTAAGACTCGGAACCCGGGAGTAGCGGATCCTCGATTCGACTCCTTCCAGATTTCGAGTCTTTGTTCTGTAACAGATGACCCTGATCATCTCTTACTCTGCCCAGTGAAGAGTTTGAGGCTGTACCTTAAGAGAACAGCCGCAGCCCATCCCCCGAGTGCCTGCACTCTGTGTTAGCACAGGGATAACCAAGAGGAGGGTCACCAAGAACACCATCTCAGCATGGATTCGCAAGGTCATAAACCATGTGCCGAATCCAGACCCTCCATTTTTATGTCACCCCAGAACCCCTGGCATTCAAGAGAAACTTCACAGTGACGCAGGTTCTTCAGGCTGGGGTGTGGAAACGTCAGAACCCTTTCACAGCCCACTACCTGCAAGACGTGACACACAAGAGGCTCTATACGTTTTCTATCGGCCCTGTGGTGGCTGCACAACAGCTGGTATAATACCTCAAGCTCCTCGTTGGACAAGTAACAGAAGGTTGAGGGCCCTGCTACCCAGTTTTAGTTTGCGTGAATGAAAAGGTTTGACTGGCTCTTATCCTTTTCTTCATCCTCCCCTCTCTTGGGGAAAGGAGCATCCTGGGATTTCTGCATAAGCTGACCTCAAACCACTACAGGTAAACCATGATCCCTTGTGTAACTAGTATTAAACTAATACTGTTATATTCCCATACCTTGGCGAGGTAGTATTGGGAAAGTCTTGGCTACAACAGTTTTTCCTACAAAAGACTCAGAATAACTTTTACCTAGACGGTCTCACTTCTAAATATCTCAACACACAGCTTACGTAGGCCGCGAACCTTGCATAGCAAGGTTTTAGCAAGGTGTAGGGACTCCTTATTTTGGGTACAAATATACTCAGATAAGGAGCCCTTTGGGTAAAGCCAAAAAGCCAGATTGGCAGGGACGTTCACCCTTCCTAATTGGTGAGTCACCCCTAAATAAATAGCGTAGGTTTGTATTCCAGTTACAGAACAAATGACAAATTCGTGGATAATTTACATTTTTCCTAACGATACAAACCTTTAGCTATTTATACAAACTTACCCATCAGCCCTATACCCCTTGCAGTCTTACCTCCAAGCAAAGTGAGCTAAATCACCATTGTGTGAGCGGGAGCGGTAGCAAGCTACCCCCTTTACCCCTGCTAACTAATGGAATTGGTACTTAACCCTCGATAAATTTTAATGGCTTGTCATTTCAGCTTTGCCGAAAGTAATACCCCTAAATAATTTAGCTAAAAGTTTGTATCATTAGGAAAAATACAAATTATATATGAGTTTGTCATGTTTTCTAGAAAAAAATTGGAAATGAAACATTAAGTTGCTGTTCTGAAATTATAATCGGTTATGAATTGTGTCTACTGGTTTTGAAATATAAATGATTACAGATTGTTCACATTAGGTTTTACAATGTGGTTAAGAGTTTGGTATGTTAATTTTTCTTCAGAGCCTACAGTTGTGTACCATCAGTCCAGATCTAAAAGAATTGCTACGCAAGTTCCGGTTTCGTCGTGCAACAAACAATGCTGCCATAATTAGTAAGTCTTTTAGTTTTCATTTGTCTTGCATTTGGTGTTGCATTTGGTATTTTTAATGGTATGTTTCCAATTCAGGTTATGAAATGGAATGTGTTTTGATTCACAAATACTGTAGTTGCTTTGTAGACATTGCAGGTGATTTTTTATTTATTTGTAAGAACTATTGCTGTACTTGAACACAAAAATTTCCAGTGCCACTTCTGGTGTCATGATAATTTTGTAGAGCTGACAAACCTGCAAAAAGGGATCAATCTAGCAAAAATAGTTTAAAGACATGTCTTGAGAAGAACATAAAGAACTTGATTTGTTTGATGTTGAAATTAAACAGACTGTTTTCCCTTGTTGAAGGTTTGGTGCATGCTGTTTCTAATTTCCAAACTGAGTTTGTAATGACACTTGGTTCTGTATGTTCAATTTGCATTTTACAAACCAGTTGACACAATTTAATGTACATGTACATAAATTTATTTTTAATTTTTGTTGTTGACAGTGTGTGATTAGAGCTTGAATCAGTAGTACTGTAAATTCATTTCAATCAGGATTGAGCATGTTGTAGTAATTTGATGCTTGCCATTGTGTGTTTATTAAACATGCAATTATGATTACAATGTGTTGGATTATGTTATTTTTACACAGATTTGTAAGGATCTGCAGCAGGAGAGTTGTTGGAAGGAAAATTTATGGATTCTTAGAACTGTTCGTAGTTTGATACCTCACTCTCTATAAACATTATCAAGCAAACTGGATTTCATAGAATTTTTAAACAAAGAAAAATTATGAAAGAAGGTTAGAGGTAACTGGAGAATATTATTATAAGTTTTTCCATCACATAATTGTATTGGATAAATTATCATTGTTCTGGCACTAGATACAAACTTTATGCTCTTTACTTAGGAGTTTTTAAACATTTAAACTTACCCACTGGTTATATATAATAGCTTTTATTCTTCTGTCCGGCAGAAATTCAAAACTTGCCACAATCGCACAGATATGCCAGGTATACACTAGCGCCACCATGGAGTTAGGTCGAACCATCCCTCCTTGTATCAGATTTTTTTCTGCCGCCATATTGGCTACGTAGAAATCGAATTACTCGTGTTTAACCTGGATTTTAGCAGTACCTGGGTGATGTACTCTTGTTAAGGTTTTGAACAATCGCTTATAAGGTTTTCGTTTAATATGTTATCGCTATGTTATAGCTTAAAAGGTAAGATTAAAAATTTTTAACCTATTTTTGACTGACGAAAGCATAGGGAGATAGGTAAACATCTCGCCTCATCGATGACGTCGCAGTCATTTGACGTAAGCTTGAGTATGACTTGTATTTTCTTTCTTTTTCTACAAAGAATGATAAGTTAATAGTATCTTATAAAGTATTTAGTTATATAAAATAAAAGGATTATATTATTTTAAGAAAATTTTTGTCCTTTTGGGATGCTTTCTTTGGATAATCTTCGATCTGTTTTAAAGATTATCTAGTGTTTATTTTTATTTATGCTACGCAGTCCTCAGTCTATCGTTACAGTAATACTCTTTGTAAAAGGAATACAGTATGTCATTTTCCAATTATATTGGTCCTTTTAGTATTTTTTCTTTAGCTAATCTGTTTACAAAGATTAAAGAGAATTGGCGTTCAGTTAATTTTTATATGACGTAGTATTCATGACAATCGATATACAGTAGTCACACGATTCTTTGTATCGTTGTTTACTTGTTCGTTTTTGGAATACTGAATTTTTTCGTATATTTATTAATGTTCCAATTGTTAAATGTGACTATTCGTCTTATATTGGAACCCCTTAATATTAAAGGTTGGTTTGAATATATAGATATATATTCTTTATTCCTATATCTATTCATGTAATATGTTGATATTTTATATTAAATATTTTGTTACATTTTATATAGGATTCAGTGACTATTGCATTCTCATTCAAGCCCTTGACAGAATAGTAAGTTCTCCCTCTACGGGCGTGTATACTTTTGGTTTTATACCAGAGTCAAAAATGAAAATTTTTAGTGCTAAATTAGTGCAGTGAATTTTATTCAATACAGTGGAGGGTGCTTCTGTTCGGACCTGTCGTTATCCTAACCCTAGACCTCTTTCAAGCTCCCGGACCCATGGGAGAAGTTAAGTCGAGTGGCGAAGGGAAGCGAGAGGCGTAGCCTGGCGCTTATCGTCTTGTAAGACCCGAGCAGAAGTCCCCTCGAGCGTTTTTTCTGTTGACAATCCCTAGAACGCTCACGTGTTTTTTTCTAACTTTAAACGATTGCGCGCATCAGGCGCGAAGCTGAAAACTAAATTAAAATATTTCTTGACAGGTAATGAGCATTCAATGTTCTTACCTCTTAAAAAGAGCTGAACTTAATGGCGCGTGCCAAGCAGCTGAGCATGATGGCACTCGCCAGGTGGCTGAGCATGGTGCCTCTCACCAAGCTGAATGTGACGCCTCGCGCCAAACTGAAAGTGACGCTTCGCGCTAAGCTGAGCACGACAACTCACGCCAAGCTGAGCGTGACGCCCTGCGCTAAGCTGAGCGTGACGCCTTGCGCCAAGCTGAGCGTGACGCCTCGCGCCAAGCTGAGCGTGACGCCTTGCGCCAAGCTGAGCGTGATGCCTCGCGCCAAGCTGAGCGTGACAACAACAGAGTGTTAATCATCTAGCTTTCAATAGACGCGATCGGCATAGCTCCGAGCGTCTGGATCGCGAGCGTTGTCTAATCGCAAGCATTATTGTTCTGAAAGTCACGTGGCGCTGAGCGTCAAGAGCTTGCATGACATCAAGTAAAACTTGATGTCTAGATGACCATGAGCGTCTGGCGTTGAAACTTTGTTACGCCAGGCACCATATTAAGAAATAAATATCAACTAGAAAGATATTATGTTCTCAGACCAGGGCCTGCTTGAACTAATTCTTGGTTGGGAGAGCTAGAATTAAACCTCTAAAGCATTGAGGTCAGAATTCAGAACCTTAAGAAGTTGACTCTTAGGAAACAAGACATCTCTACCTAGGTTAGAGACTTGTAGGAGGAAGGGAGTAACTTTCAGAAACTCATGAGAGTTTTCTGAAGAGTTTCCATTTTATTTTGTACCTGCTGCTCCTCGTTCCGCCTTCAGAGTTTTTCGCTAAGGAAGACGGAAAAGTAGTCTCTGTTTATTATTTTATTATTACTAGCCAAGCTACAACCCTAGTTGGAAAAGCAAGATGCTATAAGCCTAAGGGCTCCAATAGGGAAAGATGGCTCAGTAAGGAGAGGAAATAAGAAAATAAATAAATGATAAGAATAAATTAATAGTAAATCATTCTGAGAAAAGTAACAAAGTCAAAAAGACAGTGCTGATAGGGCAGTGCTTTAGCGCGTCCTCTTGCAGCAATAAGAACCTAACTGCAGATGTTGGTGCAGCAGCATGTTCAGCTGCGACAGCAGGAAGTACATTAGAGCTTTTGTAAGGGAAGGCAGTCCCCCTCTTTTTTGCTGTATACGACCTGTCACGATGTCAGAAGTTGTCAAAACTTTAGTTCCGACGGATAAGGATCTTGTTCCTGAGTCTGGTGTTACGGTACAGGCACCGCCGCTTCCGCCAGACTGTTTTCCGTCTACTGAAATGCGGAGCGTGATGTAAGCGATGAGGAAGGCGGGTTGCGATCGAAGTTTTCTACACCAGTGTCACCTAATGTTGATCCTAGTTGGTCTATGCTGCTGGCATGAAGCAACAGCTCTCATCTGTTATGCAGTCTTATCAGCCTGCTGTTAGCAAAGCGATGGTTCGTCATGATTCTTTTCAGGACGCGTTGTCGCACAGGCGGCCTACCAGCAAGCTAATTTTGAACAGCATGATAAGGCTTCTATATCCCATTGAGTGTCTTCTCTTGATACCAGACATCAAACGGCCAAGCGTGTCATTGAGTGTTTACCTTCCAAGTGCGACGACGATCGTTAGGCAGCTAAGTGCGACATTGGGCATCAAGCTGAACCTGACGTCGGGCGTCAAGCTGAACGTGACGTCGGGCGTCAAGCTGAACGTGACGTCGGGCGTCAAGCTGAACTTGACGTCGGGCGTCAAGCTGAACTTGACGTCGGGCGTCAAGCTGAACGTGACATCGGGCGTCAAGCTGAACGTGACGTCGGCCGTCAAGCTGAACGTGACGTCGGCCGTCAAGCTGAGCGTGACGCCCTGCGCTAAGCTGAGCGTGACGCCTTGCGCCAAGCTGAGCGTGACGCCTCGCGCCAAGCTGAGCGTGACGCCTTGCGCCAAGCTGAGCGTGATGCCTCGCGCCAAGCTGAGCGTGACAACAACAGAGTGTTAATCATCTAGCTTTCAATAGACGCGATCGGCATAGCTCCGAGCGTCTGGATCGCGAGCGTTGTCTAATCGCAAGCATTATTGTTCTGAAAGTCACGTGGCGCTGAGCGTCAAGAGCTTGCATGACATCAAGTAAAACTTGATGTCTAGATGACCATGAGCGTCTGGCGTTGAAACTTTGTTACGCCAGGCACCATATTAAGAAATAAATATCAACTAGAAAGATATTATGTTCTCAGACCAGGGCCTGCTTGAACTAATTCTTGGTTGGGAGAGCTAGAATTAAACCTCTAAAGCATTGAGGTCAGAATTCAGAACCTTAAGAAGTTGACTCTTAGGAAACAAGACATCTCTACCTAGGTTAGAGACTTGTAGGAGGAAGGGAGTAACTTTCAGAAACTCATGAGAGTTTTCTGAAGAGTTTCCATTTTATTTTGTACCTGCTGCTCCTCGTTCCGCCTTCAGAGTTTTTCGCTAAGGAAGACGGAAAAGTAGTCTCTGTTTATTATTTTATTATTACTAGCCAAGCTACAACCCTAGTTGGAAAAGCAAGATGCTATAAGCCTAAGGGCTCCAATAGGGAAAGATGGCTCAGTAAGGAGAGGAAATAAGAAAATAAATAAATGATAAGAATAAATTAATAGTAAATCATTCTGAGAAAAGTAACAAAGTCAAAAAGACAGTGCTGATAGGGCAGTGCTTTAGCGCGTCCTCTTGCAGCAATAAGAACCTAACTGCAGATGTTGGTGCAGCAGCATGTTCAGCTGCGACAGCAGGAAGTACATTAGAGCTTTTGTAAGGGAAGGCAGTCCCCCTCTTTTTTGCTGTATACGACCTGTCACGATGTCAGAAGTTGTCAAAACTTTAGTTCCGACGGATAAGGATCTTGTTCCTGAGTCTGGTGTTACGGTACAGGCACCGCCGCTTCCGCCAGACTGTTTTCCGTCTACTGAAATGCGGAGCGTGATGTAAGCGATGAGGAAGGCGGGTTGCGATCGAAGTTTTCTACACCAGTGTCACCTAATGTTGATCCTAGTTGGTCTATGCTGCTGGCATGAAGCAACAGCTCTCATCTGTTATGCAGTCTTATCAGCCTGCTGTTAGCAAAGCGATGGTTCGTCATGATTCTTTTCAGGACGCGTTGTCGCACAGGCGGCCTACCAGCAAGCTAATTTTGAACAGCATGATAAGGCTTCTATATCCCATTGAGTGTCTTCTCTTGATACCAGACATCAAACGGCCAAGCGTGTCATTGAGTGTTTACCTTCCAAGTGCGACGACGATCGTTAGGCAGCTAAGTGCGACATTGGGCATCAAGCTGAACCTGACGTCGGGCGTCAAGCTGAACGTGACGTCGGGCGTCAAGCTGAACGTGACGTCGGGCGTCAAGCTGAACTTGACGTCGGGCGTCAAGCTGAACTTGACGTCGGGCGTCAAGCTGAACGTGACATCGGGCGTCAAGCTGAACGTGACGTCGGCCGTCAAGCTGAACGTGACGTCGGCCGTCAAGCTGAGCGTGACGCCCTGCGCTAAGCTGAGCGTGACGCCTTGCGCCAAGCTGAGCGTGACGCCTCGCGCCAAGCTGAGCGTGACGCCTTGCGCCAAGCTGAGCGTGATGCCTCGCGCCAAGCTGAGCGTGACAACAACAGAGTGTTAATCATCTAGCTTTCAATAGACGCGATCGGCATAGCTCCGAGCGTCTGGATCGCGAGCGTTGTCTAATCGCAAGCATTATTGTTCTGAAAGTCACGTGGCGCTGAGCGTCAAGAGCTTGCATGACATCAAGTAAAACTTGATGTCTAGATGACCATGAGCGTCTGGCGTTGAAACTTTGTTACGCCAGGCACCATATTAAGAAATAAATATCAACTAGAAAGATATTATGTTCTCAGACCAGGGCCTGCTTGAACTAATTCTTGGTTGGGAGAGCTAGAATTAAACCTCTAAAGCATTGAGGTCAGAATTCAGAACCTTAAGAAGTTGACTCTTAGGAAACAAGACATCTCTACCTAGGTTAGAGACTTGTAGGAGGAAGGGAGTAACTTTCAGAAACTCATGAGAGTTTTCTGAAGAGTTTCCATTTTATTTTGTACCTGCTGCTCCTCGTTCCGCCTTCAGAGTTTTTCGCTAAGGAAGACGGAAAAGTAGTCTCTGTTTATTATTTTATTATTACTAGCCAAGCTACAACCCTAGTTGGAAAAGCAAGATGCTATAAGCCTAAGGGCTCCAATAGGGAAAGATGGCTCAGTAAGGAGAGGAAATAAGAAAATAAATAAATGATAAGAATAAATTAATAGTAAATCATTCTGAGAAAAGTAACAAAGTCAAAAAGACAGTGCTGATAGGGCAGTGCTTTAGCGCGTCCTCTTGCAGCAATAAGAACCTAACTGCAGATGTTGGTGCAGCAGCATGTTCAGCTGCGACAGCAGGAAGTACATTAGAGCTTTTGTAAGGGAAGGCAGTCCCCCTCTTTTTTGCTGTATACGACCTGTCACGATGTCAGAAGTTGTCAAAACTTTAGTTCCGACGGATAAGGATCTTGTTCCTGAGTCTGGTGTTACGGTACAGGCACCGCCGCTTCCGCCAGACTGTTTTCCGTCTACTGAAATGCGGAGCGTGATGTAAGCGATGAGGAAGGCGGGTTGCGATCGAAGTTTTCTACACCAGTGTCACCTAATGTTGATCCTAGTTGGTCTATGCTGCTGGCATGAAGCAACAGCTCTCATCTGTTATGCAGTCTTATCAGCCTGCTGTTAGCAAAGCGATGGTTCGTCATGATTCTTTTCAGGACGCGTTGTCGCACAGGCGGCCTACCAGCAAGCTAATTTTGAACAGCATGATAAGGCTTCTATATCCCATTGAGTGTCTTCTCTTGATACCAGACATCAAACGGCCAAGCGTGTCATTGAGTGTTTACCTTCCAAGTGCGACGACGATCGTTAGGCAGCTAAGTGCGACATTGGGCATCAAGCTGAACCTGACGTTGGGCGTCAAGCTGAACGTGACGT
The DNA here is from genome assembly GCF_036898095.1 of Palaemon carinicauda. NCBI lineage: Eukaryota > Metazoa > Arthropoda > Malacostraca > Decapoda > Palaemonidae > Palaemon > Palaemon carinicauda. The sequence goes on along the minus strand of NC_090725.1, from coordinate 249,348,214 downwards.
CGGGCGTCAAGCTGAACGTGACGTCGGGCGTCAAGCTGAACTTGACGTCGGGCGTCAAGCTGAACTTGACGTCGGGCGTCAAGCTGAACGTGACATCGGGCGTCAAGCTGAACGTGACGTCGGCCGTCAAGCTGAACGTGACGTCGGGCGTCAAGCTGAACGTGACATCGAGCAACGAGCTCGTGACGTCGAACGTCAAACAAACCGTGACTTCGAACGTCAAACAAACCGTGACGTCCAACGTCAGTCACATACTGTTCAGATTACGTCAAGAGGACAAAACTTCTCTATGGAGACTCATAAGACTATGCAGTAAAGAAGGTCCACTGGATGATCTCTTTAGATCTCCAGGATGCTTACTTCTACTTCCTCTTCCATCCGAACTTCAAGCTACCGGAAGGTTCGTGTATAGGAGGAAGTTGTCCAGTTTTGAGTTCTTTGTTTAGGGCTAAGCACCACCCCTCAAATAGAGGGTGCGTCTGTGAGGATATATCGTCGTGTCCTATCCTTAGACCTCTAGAAGGAAGTATTCCAATTTCAGGCCTTAGGCTTCGGCCTCACCACCGCCCCTCTAGTCTTCACAAACATCATGATGAATGTGGCAAGCATGCTCCACTCAAGAGGCATCAGAGCCTCCTTGTACTTGGACGATTGGCTACTAAGAGCTCCCTCACTCAATCGCTGTCTGGAGAATTTGCGTCTGACAATGAGTCTGTCAGAGGAGCTAGGACTTCTGGTGAATTCAGAGAAGTCTCAATTGATCCCTTCCCAGAAGATCCTTTATTTGGGGATGGAGATTCACAGTCTGACTTTTCAGGTTTTTCCATCACCTGCAAGGATACAGCTAGCTCTCCTAAGGCTTTGCGCCTTTCTAAAGAAGGAGTTTTTTTCAGTGAGGGAGTGGATGAGTCTCCTGGGAACCCTCTCTTCACTAGAACAATTTGGATTTATGGGGAAACTAAATTTACGACCCCTTCAGTTCCATCTTAATTGCCATTGGAGCAAAGAGGACAGCATCGACAAGGAGAGCATTCCTCTTATGGAACCATAAAAGAGTGCCTTCGTTGGTGGAACAAAATAAAACAGGCTCCAGAAAGGTCTCTCTTTGGAACAAAAGAGCCCAGATCTTGTGTTGTTTTCCTACACCTTGGACTCGGGGTGGGGGAACAACACTAGGAAAGTCAGAGATTTCGGGTATGTGGACAAAACAACAGCTAAGTCTTCACATCGGTCAAAAGGAGCTGTTAGCAGTCCTGTTGGCTCTCAGGGGGTTTGAGAAGCTAGGACTGAACAAAGTATACAAATCAATGTAGACAATACCACAGCTTTGGCCTACATAGTGAAAGAAGGGGGAAAGCATTCAAGGTCTCTTTACGAGTTAGCAAACCTCTTCTCGTTTAGGCACATCAAAGAAAGAAATCCCTGTTGACAAGATTAATTCAAGGGAAAAAGAATATGAGGGCAGAGAGCCTCAGCAGGAGGAATCAAGTTCTCCCCACAGAGTGGACGCTGCATTAGATGTATGTAAGAAACTTTGGCGGATTTGGGGCCGCCCCCTTATAGATCTATTCGCAACCTCAAAAACCAAAAGACTAGAGAATTATTGCTCCCCAGTTCCGGATCTCGAAGCGTCACACATAGATGCGTTCCTGATGGACTGCTCACGCCTAGATGTGTATGTTTTTCCCTCCATTCAAAGTGCTGCATAGAGTGCTACAAAAGTTTGTCTCACGAGGGAAACAGATTGATGTTAATAGCCCCCTTCTGGACGTCAAGAGGTTGGTTCACAGAGGTACTGGAATGGTTGGTGGATGTTGCAAGAAGCTTGCCATTGAGAATAGATCTTCTCAGACAACCCCACTTGGCAAGAAACCATTTAAACCTCCCAGCTCTATGTCTGACTGCCTTCAGACTATCGAAAAACTCACAAGATCTAGAGTATTTTCGAAGGAAGCAACCAAGGCTATTGCTAGAGCAAGAAGAACTTCTACTATCAGGGTGTTCCAATCCAAGTTGGAAGTTTTTAGAGCATGGTGTAAAACCAACTTAGTTTCTTCATCCAGTACCTCTATAGCTCAAATTGCCGATTTCTTTTTAGAGCTTAGAAGAAGGCACAATTTCTCCTCCTCAACCATTAAAAGGTACAGGAGTATGTTAGCAGCAGTCCTCAGGCATAGACATTTAGACCTCTCGAATAACAAGGACCTTCAGGATCTCCTTAGTTCCTTTGAAACCTCTAAGAAACGTCAACAGGATTCGCCATCCTGGATTAGACGAACCTTTGAACTCTGCTTCTTTTAAAGATCTGACTTTAAAGAGTTTATTTTTAATAAGCTTAGCAACAGCTAAAAGGGTCAGTGAAGTTCATTCTTTTAGCAAAAACATTGGCTTTAGAAACGGCAAAGCTATATGCTCCCTGCAGCTTGATTTTCTAGCCAAAAACGAACGTCCTTCTCACCCATGGCCAAAATCTTTCGAAATTGCTAACCTCTCTGATTTGGTGGGTGAGGAGCTGGAAAAGGTTCTTTGTCCTGTTAGAGCACTAAGGTTCTATTTAGACAGGACTAAATGTTTATGAGGCAGTTCAGAAGCTCTTTGGTGTACAGTCAAAAAGCCTGCTTTCCCTATGTCTAAAAATGCCTTATCATATTTCATAGACTTTCAATTAAAGAAGCTCACACACACTGTGGTGAGGCAGATCTTAAGCTCCTGAAAGTTAAGACTCATGAAGTTAGAGCTGTGTCAACTTCTGTAGCTTTTAAACAAAATTGCTCTCTGCAAAGTATGATGAATATAACGTTTTGGAGAAGTAATCTGTATTCGCATCACTTTATTTAAAACGTGTCCAGACTCTTTATGAGGACTGCTACACTTTGGGTCCATTCGTAGCAACGAATGCAGTAGTAGGTGAAGGATCTACCACTACACTCCCTTAATCCCTAGTACCCTTTTCCCCTCTTGGAACTTGTATATATTTTTATGATTGGAGGAAATTGTTAGACAATCTTCCGCAATCTTTGACTTTGTCAGGTAAGTCATTTGTTCCTTGAGAGTGCCCAGAACAAGGGTATTAGTTGAGGTCCTGTCAGCATTAGGTTATTCACCGTTTGACAGCTCCTAGAGTTCTTCAGGCCCCTGGGTGGATCGCTGGTTCTCAAAGGACAGCAGACTTATTAATGCAGAGAACCATTGAAGTCAGCTTCCTTAATAGGTACGGACCCTTAAGCTAGTTTTGTTTTAAGCTCTTAAGTGAGATTCCATTAATGTTGCTGTCTCTGACCCGCCACCAAGGGTGTCAATCAGCTATTATATATAACCAGCGGGTAAGTTTAAATGTTTAAAAATGATATTTTCATAATAAAATAAATTTTTGAACATACTTACCCGCTGGTTACATAACTTAAAATCCCCCCCCCCCCCTTCCTCCCCTCTAGAGACCTATGGGCATAGAAAATCTGATGCTAGGAGGGATGGTTCGACCGAACTCCGTGGTGGCGCTAGTGTATACATGGCATATCTGTGCGATTGTGGCAAGTTTTGAATTTCTGCCGGACAGAAGAATAAAAGCTATTATATATAACCAGCGGGTATGTATGTTCAAAAATTTATTTTATTATGAAAATATCATGTTATTTTAATGCTAGCTGAAACCAGCTGTTTATATTTTACGAGGTGTAACTACCCTCCACTAGTTAGCGGGAGGTGAGGTAGCAGGGCTAACATACCACCCCGATCAAACCAGCACTAGTAAACGCTGTCAAATTTTATTTCGGCTAGGTGGAGCGTAGTTGTGTCTGACTCCTCCACTAACTCTGAAATAAAGATCCATTTATTTGAAGAACTTGCCTAATAAATTGAAAACATTTTCCCTTTACATTTCTTTTTCTTTTACAGATTTGACTTCCCATGAAATCCAGCATGCAGGTTTGTCCTTGTATTGAAGGGTGCTGGGTGGGGGGGTACTGTACCTTCATGTCCGTTGAGGAAGCGCTAGAGCTAGAGAAAATCGAGTGCTACCTTTTCAACATGTGCCACTTCATCACTGTGCTCTGTGTGCAGGGCTCAGGTAGACCAACGCACACGGGTAAAATTTGACTTACCTATGCAAACTGCCGATAACATGCATTCGTGTGTGCTTTCAGTACTCGGCTCGCCAACTATGAAATCTATTTTGCGAGAGGAACAGTGCATTCCCTCAAATAAATAGTAAGTTTCCCTCTGATGTCGATCTCCCCATTAGACAAGTGGACAGCATTCACTTCTGCAGGGAAGACAAGCACAGACAGGGGCGCAAGCTATCATCTTCTCGCCCCCTTCCTTTCACAGCAACTCCTTGAAAACTAAGGAAGCAAGCATGAGGGGCTTAGTCAGAAATGCTTCTGTTTTCAAAGGATGCCCCTTGATTTCTCAACCTTGTAAAGGCTTTGAAATAGGTGGTTTTATGAATAGAACTTACTTGGCAGTTATATATATATAGATATAGTCTCTGACGTCTGGAAGAATTTTTCAAAACTCGCGGCAACTGCCGTGTGGTGGTTGTGCGGTTAGGTGGTTAACAACCCTTACAGGGTGGTACTTGGAATCATTCCCGTTTTCTGTTCCTCAGATCATCTCTGCCGTTGGACTGACAACATCGTTGGTCCGCCATTGGAGTTTTTCATTCGCTTTCCCTGTGTCGCTGTACCATACTTATTCTTTGGTGAAGTACATTGACTTAGGGTTTTGGCAATCGCTTTTGTATTTATTCTGTTACTACTTGTTTGTTTAATAGGACTGATAAACTTCATTTTCGTGTTTGTATAAATGAAGAATGCAAGGTGAGGTTACCGAAAGTTCCGGTAGACCCTCACACTGTTTGTTTGGGTTGCAGGGGTTTTGATTGTACGCTTGATAAAAGGTGCAAGGAATGTGAGATTTTAAGTGAGAAAGAAGGGTTAGATATGAAGTGCTATGTGTGCAAGTTAGAGTTAGATAAAGCCAGGAGGGCTTCGAGATCTAAATCTAAATCTATTAGTGAAGTTAGTTTAGATATTTCTATTGATCCATTAATTAATTCCTCTTTAGAAGTTGAACCTTCTCCTGAGGTAGTAACTCCTGCCCCTTCTACAGGAACGGTATCGACGGATGACCCTCGGTACGCCAGGATGGCGGCTGAGTTGAAGGCTATTAAAGATGAACTTTCAGCCTTGGAAGGTAAGAGTGAGAGTGTGATCAGTGCTAGTGAAAGTGCAGTGGGGGTGGCGACTGATCGAACCTTAGGTCTAGACCTCTACCAAGCTACCAGGACCAAGGGAGAAGGTACGTCGACGGCCACAAGGGGGTGAGAGGTACGTATCCTCGATCAGCCGTCGCCTCAGACAGTCCTGTTGCATCTTCCCAGGCTGCTCTTGACCGCCATGGAAAAGGCGTGTTGGAAGTGATGGGGTCCTCCCCGAACCTCTCTCCCAGACGCAAATGGCAGTATGAGGTTTCGAGACCGACCAAGAGGAGGTGGAATCCTACTGACCAGACCCGTTTTCGCTCTCCCTTATCAAGTAGCCCTGAACCTTGTCCTTCTGAGGATGACTTGGACGCTGTTCCAGTGAAAAGGCCAAAGCCTAGAGATAGAAGTGAAGAGAGACTGTCAAGAGATCCTTCTCCGTCAACAAGCGCTACTTGGCAGCCATCGCCGTTGGAACCGCAAGACCCAGCAGCAGTCGCGAAGTCTTTTATGACTGCTATGCAGAAGCAGCTGTTTACTCTGGTTCAAGCTTTTAGCCGTCCTTCTCCCCAATCGGACAGACGTAAGGACGACTCTTTACCTATTGAAAAATTGGCCTCTAAGAGGGAACGGAGTTCTTCTCCCAGGGAACCGCGGCGAGATTCGTCTAAGGCGCGGTACCGAGCTTCTTCTTCATCGACACGCCTCCAAAACGCTAGCAATTTTCGCCATCAAGACGCTTCCGTCTCTCGCTCGCGATACGAGGACGATTCCAGCCTGCCTCTCCAGGGTGCTTCTGCTTCGCAACGCCAGGACGAACGCAGCTCTCGGCGCAAGGATGCTTCAAGCTCTTGGCGCCAGGACCCATCCGCCTACCGCCTCGAGGATACTTTTAGCACTCGGTGCCAGGACGATTCCAGCGTGCGGCGCCAGGACGCACGCATTTCTCGCAATCAGGACGCATCCAGTCCTCGCCTACAGGACGCATCCAGTCCTCGCCTACAGGACGCATCCTACGATTTGCTTCTCTCGGATGTAGGGGAACCTTCAGCCCAAAGGCACACTGAAGTGGAAGGAGGACAAGATCTTGAGGATGTTTCAGGGGATGAAGAAAAACCTGCTAACGCTGCTGGGGATTATAAGGTTCTCTCTCGCTCCCTCCTTGAGCTTTATGGGGAGGAGTTTCAACCTGCTGCCCCTCGTTCTCCTCAATCGCAGTTCAGCAGGAAGAAAGCCAAAAAGCAGTCGGCTTTCATCAAAATGAAGCTATCCATCCCTGCTAAGAAGGCTCTCGCTTGAGTTGATAACTGGTTGAAGGAGCGGAGGCAAGCGGTAAAGACCACCTTCTCTTTTCCACCAGCTCGGCTGGGATGGAGTTTGCCGAGGACTCCAGGCAAGTCTCCGTTGAGGATGGAGGAGGGCTTGAGCGAGTCCTTCCCTTTCTTGGATCGTCCGTCGACGCTTCCGGCTCCTTCGTCAGCAGTCCCGGTTGAATTCCTACAGCCATCGACGTCTGGAACCCAACAGGTGTCGAGGAAGGCTCCATCTGTTGCGAGGTCTCGGTTCCTTGGTGGGTCAGACTCGTCGGTAGAGGAGTCTTCAGTCTCGTCTGAGGAAGAACGCCGCAGGAGGCGTAGAAGGAAGAAAGAACAGTCCAGGAGGAGGAGATCCCTTTCTAGGTCTCCCTCGGTATCGGAAGATAGGAGAAGAAGATCCTGTTCTCCGCAGAACAAGAGCAGGAGAGCTGGTTCTCCTCAAGGAAAATGGGTCTTCATACCCGAGGACAAGCTGAGAGACCTTACTACAGTCTCAAGCTCCATGGTCAAGCTGGTAGGAGACAGTCCTCCTAGAAGGGCCTCCAGTAGCCTCATGATGGCGTCAGCCGATGACTGTAAGGCCTCGTCTAGCAGGTATAAGTCCCGACCTAGAGACACTCAACCCGCCCAGCGGAGGGAGTCGTCTCCTAGGACGGGCAGCCTCGACGGGTCTGCCCATCGAGATGAGACCTCGTCTAGCAGGCATAAGTCCCTACCTAGAGACACTCAACCCGCCCAGCGGAGGGAGTCGTCTCCTAGGACGGGCAGCCTCGATGGGTCTGCCCATCGAGATGATTGACGTATACGGGCCCCTCCATCGGACTATTTCACGGAGGAGCCTGTTCCTTCGTCAAAGCCTATTAAAGTGACAGAGGCACCCGTCTCTAAAGAGAAGAAGAGCCGAGGGTCCCGTCTGAGCGGAGGTGCCCATGAAGATCCTTCTCCCCATCGTAGGACGGAGGACGTGGATGAAGGGGCAGCGCTTGCTACGGAGGACTCCGCTTATAGGAGGGTGATCTCCTTGATAAGGAGTCGCAGTAATTTAGTGGAGCCTCTACCGCAGGAGGATGATGATTGGACCTCCGGCTTAAATAGGATATTGGGTGCGCCCGTCCAAAAGAAGACCTCTTTAGCTCTTCCGGAGGTGAGAGATGTCAGGCTAGGACGAGCTCATATTGACAAGGTGATAGCCCGCAATGGCGACTCTTCTAAAGGGCATAGTGCAGCTAAGCTCTTACAGGGGATGAAGTCCCAGAGTAAATATTATGCCTTGGAAGGTCGACCTCATGGCGCAATTAAGATGGAGGACGTCCTGGAAATCTTATGTCAAGGTGCCACGGAAGAGAGGGCCTCTACAGCACCCATTTACTTCTCCCAGACCGAGGCCGTGATGATGGAGGAGATGTCGAAGGACCTGGTTAACGGTGCATCATGGCTGGACTGGTGGGCCACTACCTTGGTGGGTTCGCAGATTCCGACAGACTCGATGAAACCTGCCAAACGAGAGGCCCTGAATGAGTTGGTCGGATCTGGTGGCCGTGCCCTTAAATTCCTCACGTTTCAGGCCTTGGCTCTTTCAGCGAACTGGGTGCTGAGGAGAAGGGATTCGCTGTTGAAGAATCTCCTGAAGAAAATCTCGGACAGGGAAGCAAGGGCTCTTCGGAACATCTCAGTTTGGGATGAACAACTGTTCCCGGTAAAGAAATCTGAAGAAGTAGCGGAGAAGATGTCCAAGAAGAGGGAAGTCATCGTGCCCAAGTCACAATCTGCGAGACGTCCCGTCTTTAGGAGACCTGTAGCTGAGGCACCTTCTACTTCTCGTTCCGAAGGGGAGCTGCTTCAGCTCCTTCCACCTACAGGAGTTCATACTCGTCCTCCAGGAGAGGCCGATCAGGACGTTCCTCTCGTAGGAGGTAATGTGAGAGGCCCCCCTCCCCTGCCCAAGCCTCAGGTAGGGGGATGCCTCAGACTGTTTTGGCAAGCATGGAAGCTCCACGGAGCAGATCCATGGACAGTATCTGTGTTGAAAGAGGGCTACAGGATTCCTGTGCTTCGGACTTTCTACAGCTCCCCAGGTATTCACAAGAATCTTTACGATGATCTCCGTTTGGGCTCATGAACGGGGTATTCGTCTAATTCAGTACCTGGACGACTGGTTACTCCTTTCATCCACAAAGAAAGTCTTGAATCAACAAGGTGCAAACCTTCTTCAACTATGCACAAATCTGGGCATTACCGTCAATCTGGAGAAATCTCATCTAATTCCAACCAACAGAACGACGTACTTGGGGATAGTTCTAGATTCATTGCAGGTCAAGGCATTTCCATCAGTAGACAGGCTGAACAACCTGGACCAGGTACTCCGTCCCTTCCTGGAAGGCCAGCCCAGAAGAGCGAAGGATTGGCAGAGGCTAATAGGACATCTGGTGTCCTTGGAAAAGTTGGTTCCACACGGAAGGCAGAACCTCAGGTGCATACAATGGAACTTAAAAGATCAGTGGGATCAGAGAAGTTCCCCAGATGGAATCGTTCAAGTTCTTCCAGAAACCAAACAAGCTCTAGAGTGGTGGCAGAACCGTGCAAACACTCTTAAAGGGATGCCTCTGTCCTCCGGCCCTCGGAACTTCTACTCTTCACGGATGCATCAAAGGAATGTTGGGGTGCTCATCTTCGGGGGAAAACAGCGAGAGGCCTTTGGACAGAAGAAGAAAAGTATCTTCACATCAATATCCTGGAGATGAGAGCGGTTTAGGAAGCCTGCCTACACTTCACTCGAGTTCTGAAAGGAAATTCAGTGGCTCTGATGTCAGACAACGCAACAGTAGTGGCGTACATAAAGAAGGAAGGAGGGTTGAAGTCGAGGGAGTTGTGTGATCTCGCCCTGCAAGTCTTGAAGTGGGCGGAAAACGAAGAAGTCAGACTGACGGCGAGATTCATTCCGGGGAAGAAAAATGTTCTAGCGAACGGCCTCAGCAGAGTAGACCAGGTAGTAGGGACAGAATGGTCCCTTCATCCAGAGGTAGCAAGTTACATCATTCAGATGTGGGGCTCTCCGGTAATGGATCTCTTCGCGACAAGGTTGAACGCGCAACTCCCCGTATTTTGTTCTCCTGTCCCAGACCCAAAGGCAGCCTTGGAGGACGCCTTTCAACACAATTGGGACAATCTCGATGTGTACGGTTTTCCTCCCTTCGCCCTGATAAGACATGTCCTCAACAGAGTAAGGACAGCCAACAACCTAAAGATGACTTTGGTAGTGTGTTGGTGGCCGGAGAGAGAGTGGTTCGCAGACCTAAAAGGCCTCGCCATTCTCCCTCCGTGGCCTCTTCCAGACAGACCGGACCTCCTGAGGCAGCCACACTTCTAGAGGTTTCTCGAAAATCCTCAATCCCTTCGTCTTCACGCCTGGAGGTTATCCAGTGTCTGCTGAAAAGACAAGGGTATTCGTCAAAGACAGCTGTGAGAATGTCTTGTTACTTGAGAAAGTCTTCTACAGCAGTCTATCAAGCAAAATGGACAACTTTTGTTAAATGGTGTGCTTCAAAGAAGATAGAGCCCCTAGAAGCATCAGTACCCGGTATCGCAGATTTTCTCGTTCACCTCAGGGATGTGCTGGGCATGTTGATTCCAGCAATTAAGGGGGTTCGAGCCGCCCTTGGACAAGTTTTTCTTTTGAAGGGAATAGATTTGGGTTCTTCCAGACATATTTCCATGCTCATCAAGAGTTTTGAGCGATCATGTCCTCCCTCTTCCCCTAGGGTTCCAAATTGGGATCTGGCTAGAATTCTAGACATGCTTAGTAAGCCACCCTTCGAGCCTTTAAAAGATATTGTGGACAGAAATCTTACGCTTAAAGCTGTCTTCTTATTAGCGTTGGCTTCGGCTAAGAGAGTGGGTGAACTTCATGGATTGTCGTATGAAGTTGAACACTCAAGGGGATGGAAGGATATTTCCTTTAAGTTTGTTCCATCGTTCGTCGCCAAGACCCAGAATCCATCAGTTTGGGATCCTAGGTTTGAGGGTTTTTCTATCCCAGCAATCCCAAACTCAGGAAATCAAGACTTAAAGTTGTGCCCTGTCAGGGTTATTAGGAAATATCTTAAGAGGACGGCGAATCTCCGTCCTGGAATTAAGAATCTTTTTGTATCTACGGGTAAGACTAAAAAGAAAATTTCAAAGAACACTATTTCTTTTTGGCTCAGGCAAGTTATAATTCAAGCTTATTCTAGTGCTGGACTTTCAGTCCCAGGAAAGCCCAGAGCTCATGATGTTAGAGGCTTAAGCACCTCTCTAGCCTTTGAAAAGAACATGTCTGTTGCTCAGGTACTTAGAGCGGGAACTTGGTCTAATCAGTCGACATTCACCGCTCACTACCTCAAGGGTTGTACGAGGAAATCATTAGATGGTTTTTTGATCGGGCCAGTCATCTCGGCGCTCCAGCCGATTTAACGGCTCAAGCCCCAGGTTCAATCGCGGATTTCAAACTCCCTAGACACAAGCGTTCTTATCTATTATTTCCCCTTATCTTTTTCTCGTACTGTCCATCGTCTGTGGAAGTCTTAGCCAGTAGACCGGCACATCAAGTTATGTTCAAAATTCATCAAGCACATCAAGGAATTTTGTAAGGTGAGTACTATATGCACAATTAATGAGCTCTTTGTGTAGTTTACTGTATCCTACTTTCCATGTGTTGGGGTCTTTGTCAGGGAGGCACTCCCACCTCCTAAAGTGTAAGTCTCCTAATAATTTGTGATATTTATCCCATAAAAAATTAACATTTGCATTCCAAATTTACACTTATCTGTGTTCAGAGTTAAATTTCTAGGACAATGTTGCTATTACATTTTCTAACTTGTCATGCTCTTTGATATTAGTACTGAAAGTAATTATGTCATCAGCTAACACTGTAGCACCTTCACAGTCCTGCAAAACTTGTAAAATATGTTGATAGACCTCAGGAGCACAGTTAATTACATAACAACAAACATTTATACCTGAAACATCCTTTGAGTAATAAAAATAGTTAAATATCCACTGGCAGGTTCTAATTCAATTTGGTGGAATCCCCATTTCAAATCTAGTATCGAAAATATCACCATTCATATCAATCAACAATTATTCATCTATTGTTGTGAGTGATAGGATGCCTTGTTCTTAAAATAGCCTCATTGACTCTCCTCATGTCGACACACAACCTCCAATTCACCACTGTTACCAGGCTTAGGAACAAATACAGTAGTAGAAACTCACTCAGTAGAGCCTAGCAGAGCCTCAATAATATCTAAATGCAACAAATCATTAAGTGCTTTCTCAATTTTGTCTCTTATGTTAAAAGGTATCCTCCTCATTGGTTGTGCTACTGGTTTCACATTAGGATTTACATGCAATTTCAACTGAAAATCAGTTAACTTACCAAGACCTGAAAAACATTATATTTCAACCTTAAACCTGAATATGTATGACATATTTTGTCAAAACACACATGGCTAACTTCTTAACCAATTCTCAACATATTCAAAGCCAAAGCTGTATATGTACCAAGTAAGTTAGTATCAAATACTTAATTTTTCTCAACAATAAAATCTGCATTAACACACACACTACCAGATGCGGGACACAATTCTTGCTGTGAATTCCCCTCTTACCTTCATACGAGTTTTCCCACTATAAGGATATAATAGCTTATCACATTCTCTGACAATTACAGACTTACCTAACTTCTCAAAATCAAAAGCAGTACTAATATTACAAGAAGCATCAGAATCAATTAAAAATTCAGTAGATACATTGTTAACTTTGAATTTTCAATATTAATCTTACCCGATGATCATGTAGCTGTCAACTCTGTTGCCCGACAGAAATCCACGGTCGGGATACGCCAGCGATCGCTATACAGGTGGGGGTGCACACAACAGCGCCATCTGTGGTCAGGCACTCCAGTACTTCTTGTCAACAACACCTCAATTTTTCCTCTGTCGTGCCACCGGCAAGACCTACTTGGATACGCTGTTGATTCTGGAGTTATTGTTCACGATTTGGTGATGTATTTGCTCTAGAGTTTAGCCTTCGCTATTCAGGAAGCTTTATCATTAGCTTAGCAAGCTTTTGGAATTAATTTGATTTAATTATGGTGACGAAGAGAGTATGGACTCTCTTTCACTTTTAAATGGCCGACCCTTCCCTTAGACGGAAGTGTTGGTGTCGAAGAGAGTATAGACTCTTTCACTTTTTATGACCGACCCTTCCCTTAGACGGAAGTGTGTTTAGGTTTTTGGTAATTTTGCTTAACAAAGTTATAGATTTAGTTTATATCTCTCCGCCATTTATAGGCCTCTTCGATTAACTTTCCATTTATTATAAACTTATAAAACTTAAATTTTATGTTTGTTTATATGCGACCTTTCCTAATAGTAGGCGGTCCTTACTTGGAACCGAAGTTAATTAACATTGAGCTCGTCATATCGCTTTTCCTGTTAAGAATTTATGCTATTTTAATTTTATGTTTTTGAAAGAATTTCTTTGATAAGTCTCGTACTGTTTTCAAAGTTGAACTAACGTTTTGTTTAGTCTCCGCAGTTGTTGACGTTCAGAACGTTCAACTTGCGCTCTATCGTTACGATAGAGAGAGAGTATTCACGGTTTCACGTTGCAGTAAGAGTAAACCGATTCTAGCGTTTCGTTCATTCTTTCTTAGCTTAAATGGTTTTAATTCTAATAAAGGAGCTTTTTATTTGGGAAACCTTTCAGTTTTTTTTTTTTCCTTTAACAAATAATATGTTTTAACGATATATATAATTGGGCTCATCTCTCAGGTTCTAAGTCAAGAGAGAGAGAGAGAGAGATAGAGACGGAGGGAGAGAGAGGAGGATAAACGTTTCGTTCAAGCGGGTAACGTTGTTCTCGTTTTTTTTTGCTCTTCTCCCTAGTCGATAGAGGGGAAGAAGGTAAAACGTTTCTAGAGTTTTATTCTTGTTCCCAGGCTTTATGCGGTGAGAGATTTTAAACGTAGTTTATTTGATCTAGTGTTTAGTCTCTTTTCCAGCCACTGAATTCTTTATTTTTCATTATGTTTTTCTGTTACATTGTAATACTGTTTTCGCAATTACTACCTTTTAATGAAGGATAGGATTGCGTGTTTCAGGTACAAACCACTTAAAGTTTCGAGTTCAGTGAAATAAGTGCAAACAGAAAATCAAAAGTGATAAAGTGATATGCGCAAAGTGTTACAGTGTTGCGTTCGAGGGTTCGTCTGTTCGTGCCAGTGGTTCACCTAGTCTGGGACCTCTTACAAGCTCCCAAGCCCAGGGGAGAAGTAATGTCGAAGGACTTATGGGTTCCTCAGGCCTTGATCGACGAACAGACGTTTCCCTCTGTGGTTTCGGGTGTATCTACACACGTTGCCGACGTGATCACCCCACCCACACAAAGACGAGAGAGCCCATTTATTCCTCGTCTGCGGAAGAGGTTTCTCGCAGAAACCATGGACCAAATCTTGCAGCTTTTAAGTGCAAGTCGGTCCCTTCCGCGCAAGTCCAACGGCCTAGGTGTAGCCACTGGGTCAGTTCGGAGTCGCTGCAGTACGACAACTGCACACCTCCTAAGAGAGGCTAGGTGGTACCGCAACAGGCAGTAACTCCGTCTGTTGCCGCACCAGCTGTTTTAGACCCTCAGTCACAACGGACAGTAGCTCCGTTTGTTGTTGTCTTTCATAGACCCTAGTGGTCCATGCTGCAGACTTTACAGTCTCAGCTTGCTCCTTCATACAGGAGTATCATGCTGGAAGGTTGACAATGCACATGCTCCGCTTACCATGCAGCATGAGCCGCATTCCATGCAGCATGAGCCTCATACCATGCAGCATGAGCCTCATCCCATGCAGCATGAGCCTCATTCCATGCAGTATGAGCCTCATCCCATGCAGCATGAGCCGCATGCCATGCAGCATGAGCCGCATGCAGCATGAGCCGCATACCATGCAGCATGAGCCGCATGCCTTACCTCATGCTCTGCATACCTTACAGCATGCTCTGCATTCCTTACAGCATGCTCTGCATACCTTACAGCATGCTCTGCATACCTTACAGCATGCTCTGCATACCTTACAGCATGCTCTGCATACCATACCGCATGCTCCTCAACCCACCGCAGCCCCTCCCACGCACCAGCACTCTGCTTTTGTTGTTGCCAGCTCCCACACTCCGACTGCGGAGAAGGTTGACGATGCACCCGTGGGCCTACACCTCCCACGGTTGTGCGCCCGGCATGGCTTCATGCTCTCACACTCTTGTTGTGAGAGCTCCTCCACCCATGCACAGTCAACCCTGCCAGATGTTTGATGACTCCCACACACAGAGCACTCCGTTGCCGTGCGGGAGCTACCACAAGCTGCCGTGTTTTGACACGGTGTGTCAGCCTCCGCAACACACTGTGGTTACCGCCACTCGCCAGCAGCAAACTAGTCAGGCAGGAGTTGAGGCTTACCCTCACTGAGAGAACTTAGCTTTTCTCGGATATGGTTCCTGTAGATGAGAAAGTGCTGTTCTCCCTCCTTCTGATATTCCCTTGAGGACTCTGTCATTTGGAGAGGAGCCTTAAGCTGCTTAGCCTCCTATGGACTTTTATTTAAGCATAACATGCTTCCAGGGAGGGTAAATGGTTCCGCTTCAGTCGCTAACCCCGTCTGTTGCCACACCTGCTCCCATAGACCTTGAGCTTTGTTGCAAGACATGCAGTCCAAGCTTAGTCCTTGATAGAGGATTTCTTTTTACGGAGTCAGTGTGTCACTGGGAAGACGTTCAACAACCAGCAGAGGTGACTTGTTGTGACGCGGTGCGGCAACCTCAGCAACCCGATAAAGAGTTGTCTGTACTACCCAGACAGTCTAGACAGTTTCGGGTTGTCGCTGTACTTCCTTTAGAGAAGTCCCAGCTCGTCCCATCCCAGACCTTTGTCTACCTGGGTATGGAGATTCAGAGTCGAGTTTTTTCGGGCTTTTCCGTCGGCCCCAAGGATCAACCAAGCCCTAGAATGCATCCAGAGCATGCTGAGAAGGAATCGATGCTCAGTCAGGCAGTGGATGAGTCTAACAGGGACACTTTCATCGCTGGCCCTGTTCATCGAGTTAGGGAGACTCCACCTCCGCCCCCTTCAGTATCATCTAGCTGCTCACTGGATAAAGGACATGACGCTAGAGACGGTCTCAGTTCCTGTTTCCGAAGAGATGAGGTCTACTCTAACGTGGTGGAAGAACAGCTTTCTTCTCAAGGAAGGTCTACCTTTGGCTGTTCAGAACCCCGACCGCCGTCTCTTCTCGGACGCATCAGACACGGGCTGGGGTGCGACATTGGACGGACAGGAATGCTCGGGAACATGGAATCAGGAGCAAAGGACACTTCACATCAATTGCAAGGAGTTGTTGGCGGTTCATCTGGCCTTGATAAACATCAAGTCCCTCCAGCTAAACAAGGTGGTGGAGGTGGACTCCGACAACACCACAGCCTTGGCTTACATCTCCAAGCAGGGAGGGACTCATTCGAGGAAGTTGTTCTAGATCGCAAGGGACCTCCTCATCTGGTCAAAAGATCGAAAGCTCACGCTGGGAACGAGGTTCATTCAGGGCGATATGAATGTCATGGCAGATCGCCTCAGCCGGAAGGGTCAGGTCATCCCCACAGAGTGGACCCTTCTCAAGAATGTTTGCAGCAGACTTTGGGCCCTGTGGGGTCAGCCAACCATAGATCTGTTCGCTACCTCGATGACCTAGAGGCTCCCGTTGTATTGTTCTCCGATTCCAGACCCAGCAGCAGTTCACGTGGATGCTTTTCTGCTGGATTGGTCCCATCTCGACCTGTATGCATTCCCGCCATTCAAGATTGTCAACAGGGTACTTCAGAAGTTCGCCTCTCACAAAGGGACACGGCTGACGTTGGTTGCTCCCCTCTGGCCCGCGAGAGAATGGTTCACAGAGGTACTGCAATGGCTGGTCGACATTCCCAGGATTCTTCCTCTAAGAGTGGACCTTCTACGTCAACCTCACGTAAAGAAGGTACACCCAAACCTCCACGCTCTTCGTCTGACTGCCTTCAGACTATCGAAAGACTCTCAAGAGCTAGAGGCTTTTCGAAGGAGGCAGCCAGAGCGATTGCCAGAGCAAGGAGGACATCCACTCTCAGAGTCTATCAGTCTAAATGGGAAGTCTTCCGAAGCTGGTGCAAGGCCAATGCAGTTTCCTCAACCAGTACCACTGTAACCCAGATTGCTGACTTCCTGTTACATCTAAGGAACGTAAGATCCCTTTCAGCTCCTACGATCAAGGGTTACAGAAGTATGTTGGCAGCGGTTTTCCGCCACAGAGGCTTGGATCTTTCCACCAACAAAGATCTACAGGACCTCCTTAGGTCTTTTGAGACCTCAAAGGAACGTCGGTTGTCCACTCCAGGCTGGAATCTAGACGTGGTCCTAAGGTTCCTTATGTCATCAAGATTTGAACCTCTCCAATCAGCCTCTTTTAAGGACCTCACATTAAAAACTCTTTTCCTCGTGTGCTTGGCAACAGCTAAAAGAGTAAGTGAGATCCACGCCTTCAGCAGGAACATAGTTTTCACATCTGAAACGGCTACATGTTCCTTGCAGCTCGGTTTTTTGCTAAAAACGAGCTTCCTTCACGTCCTTGGCCTAAGTCGTTCGAGATCCCAAGCCTGTCCAACTTGGTGGGGAACGAACTGGAGAGAGTACTTTGCCCAGTTAGAGCTCTTAGGTACTATCTAAAAAGTTCAAAACCTTTACGAGGACAATCAGAAGCCTTATGGTGTGCTATCAAGAAGCCTTCTCTTCCAATGTCTAAGAACTCAGTTTCTTACTACATCAGGCTTCTGATTAGGGAAGCACATTCTCATCTGAAGGAAGAAGACCTTGCTTTGCTGAAGGTAAGGACACATGAAGTGAGAGCTGTGGCTACTTCAGTGGCCTTCAAACAGATCCGTTCTCTGCAGAGTGTTATGGATGCAACCTATTGGAGAAGCAAGTCAGTGTTCGCATCATTCTATCTCAAAGATGTCCAGTCTCTTTACGAGAACTGCTACATCCTGGGACCATTCGTAGCAGCGAGTGCAGTAGTAGGTGAGGGCTCACCCACTACATTCCCATAATTCCATAACCTTTTTAACCTTTCTCTTGAATACTTTTTATGGGTTGTACGGTCGGCTAAGAAGCCTTCCGCATCCTTGTTGATTTGGCGGGTGGTCAATTCTTTCTTGAGAAGCGCCGAGGTTAGAGGTTGTGATGAGGTCCTTTAGTATGGGTTGCAGCCCTTTATACTTCAGCCACCTAAGAGTCGTTCAGCATCCTAAGAGTACCGCTACGCTCAGTAAGGAAGACGTACTTATTAAAGGCAGAGTAATGGTTCAAGTCGACTTCCTTACCAGGTACTTATTTATTTTTTATTGTTATTTTGAATAATTAATAAAAATGAAATACGGGATACTTAGCTTCTTTGTTAACATGTATACTGGTCTCCACCCACCACCCTGGGTGTGAATCAGCTACATGATCATCGGGTAAGATTAATATTGAAAAATGTTATTTTTATTACTAAAATAAATTTTTGAATATACTTACCCGATGATCATGATTTAAATGACCCGCCCTTCCTCCCCATAGAGAACCAGTGGACCGAGGAGAAAATTGAGGTCTTGTTGACAAGAAGTACTGGAGTGCCTGACCACAGATGGCGCTGTTGTGTGCACCCCCACCTGTATAGCGATCGCTGGCGTATCCCGACCGTGGATTTCTGTCGGGCAACAGAGTTGACAGCTACATGATCATCGGGTAAGTATATTCAAAAATTTATTTTAGTAATAAAAATAACATATTAAGCAAAGTAGATAATTTACATACTGTAGATTCTTAACATGAATCACGCAATGTTCATGTCTGTCCTCTTCTTGATCAAACTGTACACTTTTTACCACATTAACATGCAGGTTATGGCCAGGTTGGCATCTCTGACCCATATTGAAACTCTTATTAACATTACTGCTTCTTCCACTGGACTTTCCATTCCAGATTGTGATAATGCCATTCTTTGATCCACATCTCCAGTAGATCTACAAACATGAGCTAAGTAAAAGTACCTCTACTTTTGGGGCTGATAAGCTAACCTATTCACTTTGAGATTATTATCTTGCCTAGGCCTCACAGTATCCTCATCAGTTTGCCTAGCCTGGCTCTCGGCCATTTCAACCATGTTTTCTAGTATCAAGTTTCTCTCCCTTAAAAATATAATTGTAACTTCTTTGAGAAGCACGTCAATTATCTATTCCCTTAGGCCTGAATTCACTTTAGCAGCTGAATATTCACAAGATTTAATAAAATTCCTTAACCTAGCAAGATAAGTATCCATACTTACGTATGAACCTTCGCAAGCCTGTCGGAAAACTTGCCTCTCATAAGCTGTAATCTTTTTAGGCATAAAATGATCATCCAATACAGTAACTGCATTATCAAACGTGTCTCCCGAAACATTCAGGGTGCTAAAATTACATTGCACCTCAAGACCTGATTGGCGAAGCAAAATTGCCTTTTGATTATCATCTATACCACTACCTTGTATGAAGTAGGTGAAACTTTCTTTTCGATCTGTCCACTTCTGCACTACATTGGAATTCTCTGTGGAAAATGCTGCCACGGGCATCAACTGTACGGGGGTAGCCATGCTTACTTAGTCTAATCAGTACTCACGGTTTACAGGTTGTTCCTCAGTTTTCTAGCCCCCCAGATGCTGAAGCCTTGATGAGGATGGGGGACTTAGGGATTAGCAGCTGGGCTCTAATGAACAGTGGGAACTACTTCCCATTGGACCTCGGTGCCCAGCTGTCGATCCAACTAAATCAGTCAGCACTTTCTCTTTTACTTTTGATTATGTCTTTTTTCTCCCATCTCTTCCTTTTGGGCTCAATATTGTTGATGACTTTGGCATGTTCGATTATACTTTGGATGCTGTTTTGGATTTGGCACAGTGTGGGATGGACGGCATTCCATCTCAACCTGTGCCAATTTAGACGCCATCACCCTCTGGCAGACCCCATTGGGTGCAGACCAAGTCTGTTAAGAGTTGGGCTCCAGTGATCCGGTTTTAAGTCACCCATATTTGCGGGTCATGGGTGACGCCAGGCATTGGAGTCGACGGTGGGAGGGACTAACTACCCCCACTGACCAGTGTACGCCCACCTTAAGAGAGGCAGCCCCTCTCTAATAGAGGACTGGTCCCCGCTGAAGCCTCTTCTCGTGTTGGGCCACATGGGATAGGAGGACTGATGTCCTCCGATAAGAGGTGGATAACCCGGCTTGCTTTTTCAAAAAAACCCAACACCTCTGTTGACGATCTGGAAAATACAAACATGGACCTCGGTACAGACAGCTCCAACTCGGGTTCTAGCATTGTAACGTTGGAACCTTATTCACGTCATGTGAATAATAAAACGCTAGAAGAAGAGAGAGAGAGTGAAAAATGATGACAGTACAGAAAGATATAGAAAAGTAGAAGTATTACTTGGTCACTATGAAGTAGTGAATTATGAAAATTTTTTTATCTTGGAATTTGAAAACGGAAGAAATGAACGTATAAATGTTTTTAAAGCTAATAGGGAAATAGTTACTTTATGTGGAGGGCAGCCAAAAATTCTACCCCAGGGAAATGGAAGTCTCTTGATAGAGACACTGTCCCCAGTACAAGGTGAAAGGTTGAAAACACTTACCACATTGAATGGTCATAGCGTAAAATGCGTTTGGCACCCTACTTTCAAACAGAGTAGAGGTGTGATATATGCTCCAGAATTGTTGGATATAGAGGAAAAAGAAATTGAGGATGAACTGAAAAATCAAGGAGTAGTTAAAGTAGTCAGAATGAGAAAGAGAGTTGGAGAACGTATCCCTCTTGCTACTCTGATTATAACATTTGATCAATGCCGATTACCAAATGTTATAAAAGCTGGTTGGCTATCTTTGAAGGTAAAACCATATATCCCTTCACCATTGCGATGTTATCATTGCCAAATGTATGGCCATTTCAGCCAGAAATGTAAAGAAAAACTAAACAATAAGCCAGCTGTTTGTGCCAACTGTGGAAAAAGTAGTCATGGAGTATGCATAGAAAACCCTAATTGCATACATTGTGGGGAAGCACACCCAGCTACATCTAAAAGCTGTGTAAAGTTTATTTTTGAAAAAGAAATTCAGGCCATTAGGACCATGGAAAGGGTTACTTTTAAAGAGGCTCGTAAAAGAGCTCTTGAAAAGCAAATAAGACCAGGGCAACCTTTTTCAATGGTTCTGAAGAAAAACTTGCCAAACCACACAGATGAAAATTATATCTCTACTTCTAAGATAAAGAAACAAATGAAAGTAGTTAAAGAGGTTGAAAGGCCCATCGAAAATCTATATCCAGAAATTGTAGAAAAATCAAAACGGATACTTAAAGATCTGAAAATTATTCAAAAGCCAACTACTCCGATTTTAAACAATAGTACAAACCTCTCACAGGCCGTGTCCTTGCCTGATCTGATGGAGGTTGCACTTGAAACCAATTTACCTGGTGAACCTGTAGTGGGGAAGGTGCAAAAACCTGATAGATCACAACCTTTTAATCGAAAAAGAGAGAGACCTCCATCTCTCTCGCCTCCTACCATAAGAAAAATTAAAGTCATGACTTCAAATAAATATGATATCTTGTCTGCTGATGTTTCTGAACAACTAGAAGGTAAATTGAACCAATCAGAAATTCAAGTTGAGGTCCACCATCCTCCTCAACAATTAGATCAAAAGGACACAAAGAAAAAGAGAAACACAAAACCCACTATATCAAGATCCTCTCTAGAGTTACCTCCGGGAAATATTGTTAGATCAAATATTGCCAATGGGAAGACTTCATCTAAGGTGTCTTCCAAAAAATAAACCATAGTTTTTTCTTCCTTTCTGCAATGGAATTGCCAGGGTTTAAGGGCGAAATATGAACAACTTAAGCTCCTCATACGTGAGCACTCCCCTATAACAGTATGTCTACAAGAAAGCAAGCTCGATGCTAATACTCCTTGTCCTCGAGAGTATGTTAGCTATAGGACACCATATGATCAACGAGCAGGGAGCCATGGGGGAAGTCTTATATACGTTCGTCGAGATGTTCCCTAAATATCTTTGTCTATCTGTACCCCTCTGCAGGCAGTGGCTGTACAGATTGATATAGGGAGAAAATACACAATCTGTTCTCTTTACTTGCCTCCAAATGACAACATCTCATATGATAATATAGTAGAAGTGATTAAACAACTCCCACAACCCTTTCTCTTACTAGGAGACCTTAATAGTAGACATCCTTTATGGGGTGATGTTTTAGCAAATGCAAGGGGTAATATTTCGTCAATTTTGGAGAATGAAGATCTCGGACTCCTCAATACAGGAGAGCCCACACATTTTCATGTACAGACAGGTACCTTGTCCTGCATTGACCTATCAGTTGCAAGCTCTAACTGTCTTCTCGATTTTAATTGGAGAACATTAGATGATTGGCATACTAGTGATCATGCACCAATCATTATAAACACCAACAATGGTCCACCTTACAGAGAACGCCTCGATGGAATCTTGATAAGGCGGACTGGGATAGATTTCGGGAGCTAAGTGAAATTGAAGGAAATGCAGAACAGTTTGAAAGTGTTGATGATGCCATGGACTTACTCAATGGAACTCTTCATACAGCAGGAGTAAATTCCATTCCCAAAACAACAGGGATATTCAGACGACGACCAGTCCCCTGGTGGTCATCTGAACTAACTGCCCTGGACAGAGCCACAAGAAAGTCTTTAACTCGATTGCGCCTGCGCCGTACTGAGGAGAATTTAGTCATATACAAGAAATGTAGAGCACAGTTCCGCCGTGCCATGAAAGAAGCTAGGCGCCAGTCTTGGATGTCATTTGTTTCCTCCATTAACAGTAGAACACCAACTTCATCTGTGTGGAGGAAAGTCAAAAAGATAGCAGGCAAATTCACCCCAAACCCACCACCAGTGTTAAAGATAAATGGCCAGTATATGACTGGAGCAACCGAAGTTAGCATTGCCCTGGCTGACCATTTTTCAAATGTATCTTGCAAGTGTGAAACAGCTCCTGGTCACCAGTATAGGAGCATTGAAGAAAAGAAAGTTTTAAATTTTGCAACAAGAAAGCAAGTCATATAATTCTCCTTTTACTGAAAGAGAGTTTGATTCTGCTCTTGTCACATGTAACGATACAGCCCCTGGACCCGATGGAATTCCATATGCAATGATTAAACACGTACATTTTAATACAAAGTTATTTATTTTAAGCATTTTTAATAGAATATGGCATGATCATAGTTATCCAAGTGTTTGGGAACTAGCCATTATTCTAGCCTTTTTAAAACCCTGTAAGGACAAGCTTTTAGCAGCAAATTATAGGCCAATTGCATTGACATCTTGTTTGTGCAAAATCATGGAAAAGATGGTCAATGTAAGACTGATGTGGTACCTTGAAAAGAAGGGTATTTTATCACCCATTCAATGTGGATTCAGGAAAATGCACTCAACGACTGATGTGTTGATACAACTTGAGTCCTCCATTTGTGAAGCTTTTACTTCCAAAAAGCACCATGTGACAGTCTTTTTTGATCTTGAAAAGGCATATGATACCACATGGAGATACGGTATACTTAAAAGAATCCATGAGTGCGGATTGAGAGGAGAGCTACCACTGTTCATCCAGTCATTTCTTTCACATAGAGTTTTCCAAGTGAGAGTTGGGGAAGCTCTATCATAGAGTAAATGCCAGGAGGAAGGAGTTCCTCAGGGGAGTGTGCTGAGTGTAACCCTTTTTGTTCTAGCAATTAATGGGATATCCTCAGTCATTCCCCGGGATGTTCTCGCAACGTTATTTGTGGATGATCTCTCCATATCATTTGCTGGGGCCAGAATGGCAATGGTTGAGAGAAAAATCCAACTCTTTATTGATAAAATTATCCATTGGGCCGATATGAATGGATTTAAGTTCTCGACAAGTAAAACTACAATTGTCTATTTCTGTCGTATACGGGGAGTACATCCAGACCCGGATATATACATCAAAGGTCAACGGATCCCATGTGCAAGTGAAGCTAAATTTTTAGGGTTGATATTTGATTGTAGGCTTACATGGGTTTTCACTTAAAAGCATTAAAAGCTAAATGTGTTGAAGCTATGAATCTTTTAAAAGTATTGTCCCATACATCATGGGGGGCAGACCGCAATACAATTTTAAAATTATACAAGGCCTTGATATTTTCCAAAATTAGTTATGGATGCGAAATATACTCGTCAGCAACCCCAAGCCGGTTAAAAATATTAGATTCAATACATCGTACTAGCATTAGATTGTCCACAGGAGCCTTTAGAACTTCGCCTATCACAAATCTCCTTGTTGATGCAACCTACTTTGAGCTGCACCCAAAATCTCCTCAACCTTTTGGGTTTCGGGTGAAACTATTATTAAACAATCTGGATTTAATTAGAATTAATGTGCTTCCATTCAAGGTATCATCAACGCCTCCATGGAAATTACCTGACATATCTTTTTGTAAATACTTTATTGGAGTTAAGAAGAATATGACTGACTTAGAATCCAGGTCTCTTTTTATGGAACATGTCGAAGAACATAGGGGATCGACTTTTATATATACTGATGGCTCCAAATCTGATGCTGGCGTTGGATTTGGAGTACATAGTAATGATTTTAATTGTAGAGGTGCACTTCCTCTAACAGCTTCCATATTTACTGCCAAACTGTATGGCATACTAACTACTATTGAGAAAATAGCTTTGGAAAAGGAGGGTAATTTTACCATTTTTAGTGATGTAAGGAGTGTTCTTCAAGCTTTACAAGTTTTTAATTCTAGTGACCCTCTAGTTTTAAAGATTTTAGAATGGCTTTTTAATATTGGACGGAGAGGTATAACAGTTCGATTTTGTTGGGCTCTAGCACATGTAGGTGTGTCTGGGAATGAGAAGGCCGTTTTACTGGCGAAGAATGTGGCATCCGAGTTGCTACCAAGGAGGCATCCCATTCCCTGTAATGATATCCTACCTTACATCAAGAAATTGGTTTGTAATAAATGGTAACAGCACTGGGATAGTCAAGATGGCAATAAAATGAGGGAAGTAACAAATATCATATCATCTTGGAGGTATAACATGATACCCCGAAAATGGGAGACGACTCTTTGTCGCCTCCGAATTGGTCACACTCGGTTGACACACGAGTTTCTGCTGAAGGGCCAACACCAACCGTATTGCGAGGACTGTTTAGTACATTTAACAGTGAGGCATTTGTTAACCGAAAGCCCTTATTTTACTAACTTAAGAAATAGATATCTGTTTGAGGCTCGAGGTGAGGATGGCAGGTTCATCCTTGCCAAGATTCTTGGACATGATGTGTCCTACTATGCGAGTGGAATTTTTAGATTTATTTCAGAAGCAGGTGTTCTGAAAACTATTCAACTATTGTAATGACTTCTTAACTTCTATGGTTTTAATTGAATTCTCTTTTAATTTTCATATATAATAAATGCTATAGGCATCAATGACCTTAGATGTCAGGATGCCAGAAAACTTTCAATCAATCAATCAATCAATCAGTTTTCTAGCTAACAGGTTCTTGACACCTCATAAACTATATCCTGGCTGGTAGCCATGATCATCATTTGTGTTCTCTCTTCTAGATACAAACTCAATATTCATTGCACATGTTTAACCTCTCAGCCGACAACAACAACAGCTCTTATATTCCTGCCAATGCACAGAATGTCAACAAATGTTGACAATACTGAGGAACACAAGTTTTTTAAAGAAAATGGAACTTGAACATTTTTAACACAAACACTTCACTACTCTGATGCAAAATTGGGATTACCTTCTGAAACAAATACAAATGGTAAAATGTTCCGCCATTTGGAGGGCTCTTGTCATTGATCGCCACTTTGGGCCCCTCAAGGACCAATGCCCTCATTGGAGTTGCCGAGAGCTTATCTCATGGGCCTGGTCCTGGACTTGGTGGATGATCAGATTTGCGAGCCTGAAAATTCACTTTGATCCAGCAGGTCAGACGGTATCCTGCCACCCCTCGCACTCTAGGTAGTGGAGGCGGCAACCATGGAGGTTTGTCCTTGGCATCTCTCCACGCTGTTCCTGCTCGATCATGGACCAGAAACGTTTACTTATTATATGAAGTCGACGAAGTTGTTAACCCATAACACTTTGGAGAAGTACTAGAGCCTTGTACTGTTGGGCAAGAAGGTAATCACCTCCTTTACCCACCAGTTGGCAGTTACCCCACACGTGGCTTTGGCTTTGCAGAACTCGTTGGTGTGGGATGCCAAGTTGCTTCTGCCTAAGAATTGTGTGCAAGTGGTGGTGGAGTTATGGAGAATGGTTTCAT
The DNA here is from genome assembly GCF_036898095.1 of Palaemon carinicauda. Lineage (NCBI taxonomy): Eukaryota > Metazoa > Arthropoda > Malacostraca > Decapoda > Palaemonidae > Palaemon > Palaemon carinicauda. The sequence continues at coordinate 249,322,222 of NC_090725.1, read as the reverse complement.
AGAACTCCCTGATCCATCTCGCTGTTTCCTTCTAGGGCCACGGACTCGGGATGACCTGGGTGGCTCCCAGATTGTCTCAGGTTGAGTGGCATCCCGATTTGCTTGTTCTTCTGGTAGAGGTCCCGAGAGAGGTACCTCAGTGGCCCACTCTTATCATTCCACTGCACCTGCAGAAGTACCTCCAAGCCATGGAGTCCTTGGCTCTTCACGGGTGGAGACTACCCAGCATCTCCCCTGAATGAAAAGCTCACACGAGGCACACAGCAGAAGGTGGCCTGGAGGTAGCATCCTTGCCTGGTGATTGCCAAACTGGGGTTTGAGTCCCGCTCAGACTCGTTAGTTCCTTTGGTAGCTGCAACCTCACCATCCTTATAAGCTAAGAAGGGTGGGTTTGGGAGAGCCTATAAGTCTATCTGCTGAGTCATCTGCAGCCATTGCCTGGCCCTCCTTGGTCCTAGCTTGGGTGGAGTGGGGCTTTGGGCACTAATCATATGTAATATGGTCAGTCTCTCGGGCATTGTCCTGCTTGATAGGGCAATGTCACTGACCCTTGCCTCTGCTATTCATGAACAACGTTAAATCCTTAAACTGTTCTATCAAGCTAAGAGTGCATTCTTCTGCAATTGGTGTCATAGCAGGGATATTTCTGTCATTGGAGCAGTTTTTGCACAGATTGCAGACTTCCTTGTCTTCCTTCCCTGAGAGAAGCTTCTCTCTGTTGTGGCTGTCAAAGGCTATAGATTGGCCTTGTGTATGACGTGACTAAAGAGTACAAACCTTTCTACTTTCTGGTAGAGGTCTAGGCTCGTGGCCCTTAAAGCTCTTGTAAGCATTCAGTTCAATCCTTTGAGGAGGTTGCCAGACAGAGTTCTGTCTCTTAAGTCTTCCTTATTCTTGTACAGTACTAGCATCGATGAAGAGAAGTGATGAATTACACAAACACTCTTTTTATAGTCATCTACACTGAGGGGTGAAAGAAGGTCTCTCTCAGTTTTGGGTCGGACTTCATGGCCAAAACCTTGAGCACAGCGGCCTATGCCCCCAGGTTCGAGTCCTTCTCCATCCCCTCTCATCGGGTAGTGATCGAAAGTAGGGTGTTGCACTGCTATCCAAAAGGGACCAGACACCTCAGACATGAAGATCAGTCTTATTTTTTTTTTTTTTTTTTTTGTTAGCGCTGACAGATCCAAGAAATAGATGTCAGGGAACATAATCGAGGCACCAGCTACGACCAGAGCTCATAAAGTCAGGAGCTTTTGCCCTACCCTAGGTTTCTAGAGAAACCTGTCAGCGGGCCAAGTGTTGAAGGCCTGTGTCTGAAAGACACCACCTTTACAGTCATTTTCCTGCGAGAGTACTCACAAATCCCTTGACACTTTAGTGCTTGCTTAGACTTGTGATGGCTGCTCAGTTAGTTGTGTAACCAACCCAGCTCCCTTATGGGACAAGGATGCATCTCGTCTATGGTAACGTGTAGGTGTAAGTCTGCAATGAACGGTATTATAACTGGCTCTAAATTCTTCTGTCCCTCCTCGTGGGGACAAAGCAGTTGAAACGTTACATGCTGGTTGGACCTTATGCTAGTGAATTTCCCTTCAGAGCTACATTCTTCAAGTTTAAAGAAGTATCTCTTTCTAACCTCCATTAACGAGTTGGGGAATGGTAGATCTCATTCTGTACCAACCCATTAATCTTTGCTTAGTCTTTGTTTCCAACTGACATTCCCCTCAGGGTAAAGAAATCACCAGTTTTGATTGGATACATGTATAGATGTACAGTCCAGGTCCTATTGGTCTTTCATCCATATGAAAGGCAGATAGGGGTTGGAGATGGTCCTCGATTAGATTCTCCATTGATGAAGTTTTGATCGCTTCCAAGGAAGCAATTGAACCTTCCAGTTTGGATTATAGGGGTTTTCCAACTCACCAAGCAGTAAGTGTCCATAATTAAAGGACGAGCGTTTTTATTATGCGTTGGAATAAATAGAATTTTAAAGAATTAATTTATTTTTCATAGCCATACAAACATGAGTCTTAATCCAACTTCCCTCCTCAACCACCCCAGTCAAACGTAAAGGCTCTTCGCCCTGCATCCTCCCCATTTGGATAACTGCATGTTGTCCAACTTTAATTACTGATTCCAGCTCCTGCTGAAGTAATCTTCCTAATTAAAGGACTCAGGTTTGTATGTCTAAGAAAAATGTGAATTAATCAATTAAAAAAAAAATCCTAACTATACAATAAGCTACATTTCCTGCCTTACCCACCCTAAAGGTCTCAGGCCTAAGGGTAAAATTAAGAGTCAAGTTGACTGACGAGTGACGGGTCACCCTCAGGTACTTGTAACTACAGGTACCTCGTTAATTTTTTTTACAGCTATATCAGTTTTGCTGAAGTCATACTGCTATTAAACAACTCAATTTTGTTTGGTTAGGAAAAAAGCAAATTACTTGAAAATATTTGTGTTATTTGCATTATATATAAACAATACTAGGCCACAGTTTGGTACTTTATTCATACTAGAAAACTCCTTACTTCTCATATTTACCATATAAAAAAGGTAGAAGTTGTACTAACCAAATTTTCATTTCAAGACATTTGGTACAGTAATATGTAGAATATAGAAATCCACTTTTGATGGCATTTTTGGACTATGAAATAGCCTTTGATAGTGTGCACCAGCCAATTTTGTGGAGAGTCCTGCGATACGGGGTTCCTATTGAATATGTAAATTTGATTAAGTCTGTTCCTGATCATAGGAAGTGCAAATTTAATTTTAGTGGAGTCCTATCATATGAATTTCCAGTGAACAGCAGAGTACTCCAAGGGAATGTGTTGTCACATATGTTGTTTATCTTCCTCGTGGATTTTGCAATGCACAGAACAGTTGGGGATGGGAAAGAAGGATGGGACTGGATTGATAGAAGGAAATTAGCAGACGTAGAGTTTGCTGATGATGCTGTCTTTATTAGCAGAACACCACAGGACTTGCAAAGCTTGATTACCAGAATGCATGAACTATCACATGAAATTAGACTCAAGATAAATAAAAGAAAGACAGTGATGATGAGAACAGGATATGCAATGGAAGATGAAATATCATTGGAAGGAGAAAGGATGGAATCCTTTAAATATTTAGGAACTATGATCTCTAATACAGGGTCTTTAGAATTGCAGTTTAATGAAAGATTGAAAAAAGCAAATCACACAATGGCTAGGTTAAGACAAATTGGAAATCAAATTGCCTGAAATTTCATATAAAAATCCGGCTATATATGAGTTTAGCGAGATCAGTTACTGTATGGACATGAGTTGCGGTATGACAATGCAACAATATCCATCAGATTTTGCAAATTTGGGAACAAATTGCTGAGAAGAA
>NC_090725.1:249251344-249313844 GCF_036898095.1 Palaemon carinicauda | reverse complement strand
AATACAAACCTACGCTATTTATTTAGGGGTATTACTTTCTGCAAAACTGAAATGACGAGCCATTAAAATTTAGCGAGGGTTGACTACCCACATCGCTAGTTAGTGGGGGGAAAGGGGGGAGGGGTAGCTTGCTACCACTCCCACACCGGTGATTTAGCCCACTTTTACTTTTGGCTTGGATGGAGACCAGTTGTATCCGCTCTTCCTCCTCGCCTATTCTGGACTGCCATTAATTTTTGTCTTTTAACTTACTTTTTCTTATATGAATATATATATATGAAATTTTTTTTAATGTTTATGTATATATATATATATGTATAGAAATGTTGTAAGTTTCCTTTTCAGTGTTTGTGCTGTGTGTGATACCTATACGACAGGTTCTCAAGACACTTGCGCAAGGCCAGGGAACCTTCCCTTCCAACCTCTGCCCCCCTTGTCCATCGGCATATAACCTACCGTTGACTTGGCCGCTGCCTTAGGGGAATCGTCATCGTTTGGACCCTCCCTGTTCAACTGTTATCTTCGCCTTTCCCTCTTCCTACGAGAAACATGGATTACTGAGCGAAGGAAGTGTGGCCTCTCAGAGATTGACTACGGTCTTTCTCTTCTCAAGGCCATTCACCTTTCATGGGCCTCCGACAGTGTACTAACGGGGGGAGCACCATTCCCGTCCGCGGGTTAGGTTGTGCTTCCGATTGTTTTTCTCAATTATTTAAGTGAAATTATAATTTTTTGTAATTCTAATTTTTCAGCTTCTTCTCCGAGGGGAACACTTCCCTTCGGAGGATCAGTAGTTCTTCCTACTAGTGAATATTTTTAGCTGATTTAAATGATTGTAATTCTTGTTTTATTACAGTTACTCTCCACTCCCCTTCTCCCTTCAATGTCAACCGGGGAAGGGAGGGCACAATACTTATTTTATGTTGTTCCCTCGGTGGTCCCTCATCCCGGCGCGGACTAGGTGTTCCTCCTGAGGGAATTTTCTGTTGCATAATTTATTTTATTTTTCCTCAGCGATGCAGTTTTCTTTGTTTGACTAAGAGTGCCGACGAAGCAGAGCTTTTCTTTTCGTGCCTGGGGAATCTACTGTCACTGCCGTCCCTCAGAGGATGTCATCATGGGCGTCATCCCTTCTCTTAGAAGTACGCCCGTGGCAACACCTGATCAGCACTTCATCTTCGAGGAACTAGCTCCGGCTACGGTTCCTCAGGTAGCGCTCTCGTCAGATCATCTTAGAACTCTACCAGGAGGTTTGCCTCCAGGGGTTGGACAACTTAACCTTCTGAGGGAGAATTTTTCTCTCCAGGTGTGAGGTTGTTTCTCATTCCGAGGGAGAACTTCCTGCATCTTCATCACTTCATCATCTCAGATTGCTGTTGCTGTTTTTGCCTAGACTATGCTCCACCCTTGCTGGGTCTCTCTTCCTTCGTGGGCGGAGCATAGTCTTAGGCAAGTCTCTCCTGCAAAGTGATCACCTCTCTCGTTTGTGAGAGGGGCCACTCATAGAGACTCCTCTTCAGAGGATTGCTACTGCAGAAGGTTAGCTTCTTGGTTCACCGGCCCTCATGGGCGTCATCTGTTCCAGGACCTTCTCCTGACAATGCTGCAGCTAGTCCTTGGACTTCGGTCCTGGACTCTTCGGTGGATGGTTTACGATCTCCATCGGTGGATGTTCGCCCTTCCAAAGGGCACATCCCAGTTCCTGATCATCCTACCAGCTGACCTGCCGACCTACCAGCGCAACCTCGCCAGAGAGAGCAACATATGCCAGCGCACCAACCAACCTATGATCACCGGCGCAACACAACTTCGGTCTCCAGCTTGCCTGCGCACCAGCGCTTTCTTGCACTTGCGCGCCAGTGCTTTCCTACGCGCCAGCGCTCTCCTGCGCGCTAGCATTCTCTTGCGCTCCATCATGCTCCCACACGCTTGCACTATCGTTGTCCTACGTGCCAGTGCTCTTCTGCGTGCCAACGATCTCTGCACACCAGCGTTTGCCTGCGTGCCATCACTTCCGCGTGCTATCGGTCATCCACGCGCGCCAGCACTCTTCCACGTGCACGTCATTGTTGTCCTACGCGTCAGCGCTCTCCTGCGTGCCAACGATCTCTGTGCACCAGCGTTCTCCTGCGTGCCAACAATCTCTGTGCACCAGCGTTCGCCTGTGCGCCATTACTTGCGCGCCAGCAGCCTTCCCCGCGCACCAGACCTCTTAACGTGTGCGCCAGCACTCTCCTACGTGCGAGTTCTCGCCAGCAATTGCGTACAGTCATCCGCGGGCGCCAGCAGCCTTCCATGCGCGCTCGCCAGACCTCTTTTGCGCGTGCTCGCCAGACCTCTTTTGCGTGTGCTTGCCAAACCTCAGCCCCGCGTGCTTGCCAGACCTCAGCCCCGCGTGCTTGCCAGACCTCAGCCCCGCGTGCTTGCCAGACCTCAGCCCCGTGCCCGTCAGCAGTCTCCCGCATGCGCGGTAGCAGCCTTACGCGCGCTTGCCAGCAGCCTTCCGCGCACTCGCCAGCGCTCTCCTGTGCGCGCTCGCCAGTGCTCTCCTACGCGCGCTCGCCAGCGCTCTCCTACACGCGCTTGCCAGCGTTCTCCTTCGCGCGAATTCTCGCCAGCAATCGCGTACATTCTTCCGCACGCCCCAGCATTCTTCCGCATGCACCGGCATTCTTCCCCCCGCACGTGCCAGCAGCCCTCTTCCGCTCGCACACAGCCCTCTTCCGCACACGTGCCAGCAGCCTTCCGCGGGTCAGCCAGACCTCTTTAGCGCGTGCTCGCCAGACTTCTTTGCGCGCTCGCTAGACCTCTTCCACGCACGCTCGCCAGACCTCCTCCGCGAGCGCTCGCTAGACCTCTACCGCGCGTGCCAGCCCTCTCCCACGCGCGCGGCAACAGACTTCCGCGCGCTTGCCAGCACTCTCCTATGCGTGAGTTCTCGCCCGCAATCGCAGCAGTCATTCGCGTGCCAGCAGCCTTCTGCGTGCGCCAGACCTCTTCCGTGCGCCCACCAGCAGGCTTCCGCGCATCTGCGCCAGCAGCCTTCCACGCCATGCACCAGCAGCCTTCAGCGCGCTTGCGCTAGACCTCTTCCGCGCGGTCCAGCACTCTCCTGCGCTAGCGGTCCAGCACTCTCCCGCACGAGGGCGCCAGCACTCTCCCACGCGAGCTCACCAGTACTTTCCCACTCGAGCGCGCCAGTAGCATTCCGTGCTCACCAGTGCTCTTCTACATGCGAGTTCTCGCCCGTAATCGCTTGCCCAGGCACCCGCCCTTGCGCTACCAGTTGTGTGCCTCTGCGCATTCTAGGGAGACTGCACAAAACGCTACACAGTGCCTTACTGCGTGCCAGAGCTCTCCTGCGCACTTGCGCTCTCAATTCCAGCACTCTCCTGCGCACTTGCGCTCTCAATTCCAGCACTCTCCTGCTCACTTGCGCTCTCAGGTCCAGCACTCTCCTGCTCACTTGCGCTCTCAGATCCAGCGCTCGCCAATGCGCCAGCTCTTCACAAAGAGCCAGCGCTTCCCTGTTCGCCAGAGCTCCTCTGCGCTCTCAGATCCCGCGCTCTGAGGTCCAGCGCTTCCCTGTTCGCCAGCGCTCTTCTGCGCTCACAGATCCAGCGCTCTTCTGCGCTCTCAGATCTAGTGCTCTCCTGCGGAGTTGCGGTCTCAGATCCAATGCGCCAGCTCTTGCCAAAGGGCCAGCGTTGACCTGCGCACCAGTGTTCGCAGATCCAATGCTCGCCAATACACCAGCTCTTGCCAAAGGGCCAGCGCTCACCTGCGCACCAGTGTTCGCAGATCCAATGCTCGCCAATGCACCAGCTCTTGCCAAAGAGGCAGCGTTCACCTGTGCACCAGCGCTTGCCTGCTCTCCTGCGCTCTTATGCGCATTACTCTGAAAACTGCGCTTCGGCTGAAACTGAGCACCAGCATCATCCTGTGTGCCATCGCTCCAGTACTTTCCTGCACACTCACGCAATAGGCAAAAAGAATAAAAGCTTTTTGACAGGTCACCATTGCCCCATTCCTCTCCCTGCAAACACATAACAGCTTGGCCGCCGGGAGAAGAGGGAAGAGGTTTCACAGAAGGGTTCAATATCCCTTAGATTCCATCTTCCAAGGGGAATTAAATGCATCTACCATCCATCACTCAAGACTCCTCACAGGGAACCCTTGGTCCCTTTCTCTTCAGGTGTTTTTTTCTTGACAGTACCACCGTCAGCAAGGAAGAAATCATCAACCGACTGATCGCTAGATCACTGTTTGCTGATCGCTAGCTCGCCAATTGCTAGCACATCTCTCTCTGATCATTGACCTCTAATCTCTCCAATTGCCAACGATCTCTGATTGCTAGCGTGCCGATCGCCGATTGCTAGTCAATAACCAGTCATCAGCTTGCTGATTATTAGATCGCCGATGGGTGCTCATCTTTCTTCGATCATCGACCTCAGCTCGCTGATCTCTGACCAGCCAATTATCAGCTTGCTGATCTCTGACCAGCCAATCGTCCGCTTGCTGATCTTTAGCTCACCGATCACCGGTCCGCGATCGATCGCTGATCATCAATGCCTCACCATCACCAACTGACTATCATTAAACCATACTGCTGTCTCTCAGGGCTCTCCAAGCAGATTACCAACTCATTTATTGCCAACCTTCCTTGGCTGACTGACCAGACAGCTTTCATCTGCCTGTCAGTTACCATCTTCGGCTCACAGATCGCCGATTCACCAATCATCGACAATTCGCCAGCAGTTCGTGACTTGGACTTACTAGTCAACCTCTGCCCGTGGTTCCCTAGATCAGAAGGCATACAACACACTTCTCGCTACTGGCCGTTCGCCATCACACCAATCCACTAAAGTGATCGGCAAACGGTTGACAACCCTCATCAGTGGCTTGTCGACAGGTGAGTACAGTACTTGCGAGCACTCTCCAACTGCAGAGTAACCACGGTACCTAGTCGTTGACCATTGATTAACATTTGCCAGACTGATGTTACTCTAAGGAATAGCATCAATCTTGTCAGGGTGCATGGTAGGGTTAAGCGTTGCCTTACTTATATCAGTTGAAGGAGTTCTCTCCCAGGGAAGAATCCTTACACAGGGTATCGTGTCCCAAGTCTTCATTGGCACGCTGGACCTGAAGGACGCATACTCCCAGGCCCAACCATCCATCTAGGAAGGATTAAAGATTCAGTCTAGGCAAACAAGAAACACCAGTTCAGGGCACTGTTCTTCGGTCTTTCCACTACACCCATCCTGGTCTCACAGGATCGGCTTCTGTCTCCTCCATTTCTGGACAACTGACTGACCTTGGCAGACTCAGTGGCAACTTTGCATTAGCACCAGAACTTCTGAAGTATTTGTACCAAGATCCAGTGATCAAGGTAAACCTGTGGAAGTCTTCCCTGCTTCCCTATCAGAAAACTGGTGTATCTGGGAATGATTCTAGACACCAATCTCCACAAAACCTTCTCATCAAAGACAGGCGTAGAAAGTCCCTTTCTCAAAACGAGAAGAACTCACAGCCCAGAGTGACTTGAGTCCGATTGGAATCAGGCCTTCGATCCCCCAGACATTCTGACCCTCATGGGACCAGAAGTATGGACGAACCTCAAGGGATGGGTGTCAGTCGAGAATCTACGGAGTGGTATAACCTTCTCATCCTTCCCCACCCCTCGTACTTGACGCTGTGCTTAGACACATCAAAAGAAGGGAGGAGGGACCATAATGCTGCACCACACGACCTCTGCCCTTTGAGCACAGAGACCAACTAAGGTTTAGCCCTGTGTAGTATCCACCTCTTACCATTAAAATAACGAGCGACCTAGCTCGCACGCAGAACTTTGTCAGGCGGAGGAGCTCGCCCACCCACCTCGCTAGTACTTGATGAATGAGTATATAACACTGCACAAGCCTCCCTCACGAGACTCTGGTCTGTATTCACACCCAGGTGGAATGGACCAGAGTTACTCTTGTACGACCTGCCTCCAGCAGAAACCTGGCAGTTAGAGTTATGTGCTCTTACAGGAGGAGGTAGGTATTTGCTTGTAATAGACTAATAAGACTGCGGGAGATGGGTTGTACTAGCAACCTATATGAGAGGAAATAGTTTTCCCTCCCGAATTATCAGAAACTTGGATGGGCTCTGGGCTAACTGGTCAGCCAACAACTCCATAGGGTAGCCAGTACCGCCCTGGGATTGTGGCTGTTGCTTCACCCCAAAGGGATGGCAAGTTCAATTTAGAGGAACAAGGAACCTTGACTCAAGTGAAAGGTCAGTTCTTAACTGTGGGGCCAAAAGATTGCCTAGCAAGTAAACATTTCAAGTCGATTGCTGTTGAGTCATGCAATCGGTTGCAAGCAACTGTTCTGTAGGGTGGGAGAATCCTGTCCTCCAACTGCCTTCAATCCAATGGGAGTTGGTCGTATAAGTATGCTTACAGATTGGTTAAAAATATTACAGCAAATCTGTAAATAATATTACAGCAAATCTCCTTAGTGATCACTGTCGAGCAAGAGACCAGTTTCCAATGACTGATAGTAAGCAATTACTTCTGAAAGGCAAGATTGAGATGTAGCTTCAATCCATTGTCAGACAGGTAATTGTATGCATAAGTCCAGCTATGAACCAGTAACACAGACTGCCAAAGCGGGACGAACATACGGGTGGAGCCCAAATGATTTATTACATCCGGAACTCGATTGGTGAACATTAGTCAATGTTCGCAATCGAGCCCTCCTTCTTCCTGTGACCGAGATCCCTTAGAAACAACGAATACGTTTTGTATTTCTACGTTTCCAATTGGCAAAACTGGCATAAGTTCTGAATGTTCCCTCCCAGGGAATGTTAGGGAGGACGTGCCTGAAATGAAGGAAGAGTCTACTAGAGGGTAGACTACCTATGTATGGTTACGGGAAGGTAGGAGGATATTGCATAACTTGACTTCCCACAAGGAATACAACAATCGAATCTAGTGATTTATTAGATCGGGGATCCAATTGTATGATGGTACATAGTCCTTGTTTTCTCCAACGGGTGTACATCCACCAGTAAGAGTAACGCATGCAACTGGCGAAGTGAACTGTCTTTGCAGCCAGTAATGGATTTCTTGGCCGCATGCGGTTGTGTGCCAACGGGCAAGTGTTTGAAAACGAACCTGAGACTCTTGAACACTTTTCCTAATATGGGCATTCTCACAGAGCTCGTGGAGTCACTTGCGGGAATAATGTGTGCGACGTATTGCAACGTTATTGCTGAAGGAAATTGATTGTCGACTAGCTGTAGCATTGTTAAGAAGCAATCAAACCTATGTCGATATTAAGTGTTCCTGCCTGCCTCATGGGCAGGACAAGCATCCGTAAAGTGAATACTTGCCTGCTATTATTCGTAAACATAAGCAGAAGCTAACACTATCCCATCGGGACTTAAGGGTTGCAAAAATAACCTTCCAATGGTATGTCTCACTAGCCTGTTCTGTGAGTGCTCTAAAGAGCTCTCCCTTTCTTAGGGAAAAGAAGGGTGAGATAGTATCCCCGAAGGATTAAGTTTCACAAAATTTGGCGTCTAACGAGGCTCGTTGTACCCCGGGGGCGCAATGATAGCCGGAAGCGATCAACAGTAAATCCTATTTGCAGCAATAACCCTGAGGATTTTGTCTTGGCAAGCTTGCATGTGCAACATAGGCATTTGTATCCGCTTCTTATAATGGGGTGTTAGCGTACACCTCCTCAGGGAATGGAGTTTGCCTGCACACCTTGCTATGCTTAATGCTAGGTGGGCTCTCCTCCCATGAAGAAGCGTAGTCTCGCATCTTAGGGTCTGTTGGCCTAGTACGCTAAGAACACAAAAACTAGGCAGGTTTGTCCAGGCTCACCAGTGAACGCTAGCAAGCACCAACGAGCGTCAGTGAACATCGACCAGGACTGGCGAGGAGAGAATTGACTCTTACTTGTAACTATAGGTACAGACAATGTGAGTAATACTAAGGCGAGTAGACCTTTGTCAGGCAGAAGAGCTTGGTGGATGGGTATACAATACTGCGCATGACTTCTCTGCAAAATGAAGGTCTTTGTGAAGTACAGTACTCATGCTCATCCTACCCCCCCCCCCCCCCCCCCCACAGGAGGTTGGCGAGTAGCCTTATGCCCTACCCACGGAAGGGAACAAAAAAGGATGTGTTGAACATGAACAGCAGCAGTCTCTATCTCGTAAGAAGTTGAAATCATGAGGGCAGAAGGCTCTTTGTTGTGTCCAACATGCACGATGTTGGCAATAACTGCAACGAGTTATAGCCTACGAGATTTGTCGATGGGAGAGGCGATAACCACGACAGTCAGCAGGCACCACCATCTGTGGCAGACCCCGAAATGAAATTGCTCACGAGACTCATTTTGTACCCTGCAGGTTACAACAGCGAGGAGCAGGAACTACAAACAGTTGCCCATGTGTTGTCACCAAGCTTCAAAGAGCTGGGTTAATCCAATTCCTGCCGGAGGAATCCCCAAGGGGGAGAGGCCACTCAGATGAAGACCGTCTTCCCCGTAGGCGGGAAAAGTGACTAACCCCTCTCGACGCCGTCGGCAATTCTGGCAAAGGTTAACTCTCCCTCAGGAAGGGAAGTTGTCCAATACCTGGAGGTGGACCTCCGGGCAGCATTCTCTGCTTCCCATCAACAAGCTGAGCTCAAGTTGCAGGTTGGCATCGAGAGCTGCCTGTGAAACAGCCAAAGCTATTTTCTAGGTTCACTCCAAAGTGATCCCCCAACTGGAAACACCGCAGGGAACCAGGCTGCCACCACTATTGTTTCTATGCCAGAGCTGGAGGAACAAAGGTGAGCAGAAGCCAAGAATCCTGCAGTAAACTGTAACACCCTCGAAAGCCATTCATCAGCGGGGAGACCTGAAAGTCCCAAGGAAGGTATGATAATAGACTTCCCCTGGTGGTGGCCACCGTTGCTTCACTAAAGGAAGTTATGGACTCCCCACACCTAAGTGAAGTCCGTATAACCATCTGAAAAAAAAAAGAAGTTTTAAACTTTTAAGCCAGTTGCTTTTAATTGTAAGCCAGTTAAAAGGTTTTTATGGGAGAGCAAGACTACTTCTTTACTGAGCCGAAATAAAACGTGACTGTTGTTTACTAGTGCAAGTGTGAGCGGGGTGGTTGGTCTAACCCAGCGGAGGGTAGTTACACCTCGCGAAAGCTTTAACAACTAGTTTCAGCTATCGAGCTCTAGGTTTGTATAGTTAGACAAAATGCAAATTATTCCAAATTTTTTATATTTTTGTGATTTAACCAGCATGCTTAATCATTTAATTTTACAGTACAGTATAACATAAGTCGTGTATTTGCATTTTTGTAAGACATTTCAGAAGTCTTTTGTCCAGAGTAACCGTTCTACATATAGAGAAACTAGTTCCGAGGTACGAGTAAAGTTGAATCTAATTTTTCTTACCATATTGGAAAGGAAATTTTAAAATTTCCCTTTTAATTTTTTCTTAATATGTTCTGTCTGACAAAACTGTGTGTTAACTAATGATTTGCTTGGAATTTTGGAAATTCAGATTATTGCATTTTTGGCTAGGAGAAAGTCTATATTTTGTTTCAAATAGGATTTTTAATGAAAAATCTTTTTATTATTAAAATGTCCTTTTTATAATTATTATTATTATTACTTATTAAGCTACAACCCTAGTTGGAAAAGCAAGATGCTATAAGCCAAGGGGCCCCAACAAGAAAATAACCCAGTGAGGAAAGGAAACAAGGAAAAATATATTTTAAGAACAGTAACAACATTAAAAATATATTTCCTATATAAACTATAAAAACTTTAAAACAAAACAAAAGATTGCTCGTCCGGTCTCGCATGCAACCCCTTACAGACCTGGGAAAGCTATTCATTTTAGTATCCCATATACAGTAATTCTACCATTCTCTATGATTTGCTGAAGAATAGTTTGTTTTCTCATATCTTACCATATACATAAATAAACCTTTGATGCAATTATGCTCTTATTTCTTTGTCTGCTTGCTTATATATTTACTATTTTTTTGTGGCCGCGGGGGCATATAAAAATTAGAATAGCGCCAACGTTATCCCTGCGTGTCATAAGAGGCGACTAAAAGGGACGGGACGAGGAGGCTGGGAACCCCCTCTCCTGTAAAAAATTCCTGCGAGACATCGACAAGGAGATGGAGCTGGGGGTAGAGTGACTGCTCCCCGCACTCTAGTTTTGGGGTGTTTAAATGTGCGTGGATGTAGTACGATAGAGAGTAAAAGATGTGAGATTGGAAGTATGTTTAGAAGTAGAAGGATGGATGTATTGGCCTTGTGTGAGACAAAGATGAAAGGAAAGGGTGAAGTGATGTTTGGTGAAATGTCTGGTAGAGTGTCTGGGATTGAAAGGGGAAGAGCGAGAGAGGGTGTGGCGTTATTGCTGAGTTAATGGATGACAGGTAAAGTAGTGGAATGGAAGGAGATATCATCTAGGTTAATGTGGGTAAGGGTTAGGTTGGGTAGGGAATGTTGGGCGTTTGTCAGTGCGTATGGGCCAGGTAGTGAGAAAAGTGAAGAAGAGCGGAATGAGTTCTGGAATGATTTAACTAGGTGTGTAGAAGGACTGGGTAGAAGGAATTATGTAGTTGTTATGGGTGACTTAAATGCTAGAGTGGGCGCTGGAGAGGTAGAAGGTGTCATTGGTAAGTATGGCGTACCAGGTGAAAATGAGAGTGGTGAGAGACTGGTAGACATGTGTGTTGAACAAGAGATGGTAATAAGTGCTAGCTTCTTTAAAAAGAAAGATAAAAATAAGTATACATGGGTAAGAGTGGCAAATGGAAGAGTAGTAGAAAGGGCATTAATGGATTATGTGTTGGTAACTAAAAGAATGTTTGGAAGATTGAAAGACGTGCACGTGTTTAGGGGTATGGCTAACGGTATGTCTGATCATTTTTTGGTGGAAGGAAAATTAGTTGTAGCAAAAGAGTGGGGGAATAGAGTAGGTGGATGTGAAAGGGAGGTAGTGAGGATTGAAGAGCTAATAAAACCGGGGGTAAAAAGTAAATATCAGGAAAGGTTGAAAATGGCATATGATGAGGTGAGAGTAAGAGAAACTGGTAATTTAGAGGAGGAGTGGAAGTTAGTAAAAGAAAATTTTGTTGGGATTGCAAGTGATGTATGTGGCAAGAAGGTTGTTGGAGGCAGCATGAGGAAGGGCAGTGAATGGTGGAATGAAGGAGTGAAGGTGAAAGTGGAAGAGAAAAAGAGGGCTTTTGAAGAATGGCTGCAGAGTAATAGTATAGAGAAGTATGAAAAATATAGAGAGAAAAAGGTGGAAGTAAAGCGCAAGGTACGTGAGGCAAAGAGGGCAGCTGACCTGAGGTGGGGTCAGGGATTGGGTCAGTCATATGAAGAGAATAAGAAGAAGTTTTGGAAAGAAGTGAAGAGAGTAAGGAAGGCTGGCGCAAGAATTGAAGAGACAGTGAAAGATGGAAATGGAAGGTTGTTAAAAGGAGAGGAGGCAAGGAAAAGGTGGGCGGAATATTTTGAAAGTTTGCTGAATGTTGAGGATAATAGGGAGGCAGATATAATTGCTGTTCCAGGTGTTGAGGTGCCAGTGATGGGAGATGAGAATGAGAGAGAGATAACAATAGATGAAGTGAGGAGAGCAC
Source organism: Palaemon carinicauda (assembly GCF_036898095.1). Taxonomy (NCBI): domain Eukaryota; kingdom Metazoa; phylum Arthropoda; class Malacostraca; order Decapoda; family Palaemonidae; genus Palaemon; species Palaemon carinicauda. The sequence continues at coordinate 249,302,168 of NC_090725.1, read as the reverse complement.
TAGATGAAACGAGAGTAGGAAAAGCATCTGGTATGGACGGTGTGAAAGCTGAGATGTTGAAGGAAGGGGGTGTGACTGTACTTGAATGGTTGGTGAGATTGTTTAATATGTGTTTTTTGTTGTCAATGGTACCAGTAGATTGGGTTTGTGCATGTATTGTACCACTATATAAGAGTAAGGGAGATGTGCATGAGTGTTGTAATTCAAGAGGTATTAGTTTGTTGAGTGTAGTTGGAAAAGTGTATGGTAGAGTATTGATTAATAGGATTAAGGATAAAACAGAGAATGCAATCTTGGAAGTACAGGGTGGTTTTAGAAGAGGTAGGGGTTGTATGAATCAGATTTTTACAGTTAGGCAGATATGCGAGAAATATTTAGCAAAAGGTAAGGTGGTGTATGTTGCGTTTATGGATCTGGAGAAAGCATATGATAGAGTTGATAGGGAAGCAATGTGGAATGTGATGAGGTTATATGGAGTTGGTGGAAGGTTGTTGCAAGCAGTGAAAAGTTTATACAAAGGTAGTAAAGCATGTGTTAGAATAGGATATGAAGTGAGTGATTGGTTTCCGGTGAGAGTGGGGCTGAGACAGGGATGTGTGATGTCGCCGTGGTTGTTTAACTTGTATGTTGATGGAGTGGTGAGAGAGGTGAATGCTCGAGTGCTTGGACGAGGATTAAAACTGGTAGGCGAGAATGACCATGAATGGGAGGTAAATCAGTTGTTGTTTGCGGATGATACTGTACTGGTAGCAGACACAGAAGAGAAGCTTGACCGACTAGTGACAGAATTTGGAAGGGTGTGTGAGAGAAGGAAGTTGAGAGTTAATGTGGGTAAGAGTAAGGTTATGAGATGTACGAGAAGGGAAGGTGGTGCAAGGTTGAATGTCATGTTGAATGGAGAGTTACTTGAGGAGGTGGATCAGTTTAAGTACTTGGGGTCTATTGTTGCAGCAAATGGTGGAGTGGAAGCAGATGTACGTCAGAGAGTGAATGAAGGTTGCAAAGTGTTGGGGGCAGTTAAGGGAGTAGTAAAAAATAGAGGGTTGGGCATGAATGTAAAGAGAGTTCTATATGAGAAAGTGATTGTACCAACTGTGATGTATGGATCGGAGTCGTGGGGAATGAAAGTGATGGAGAGACAGAAATTGAATGTGTTTGAGATGAAGTGTCTAAGGAGTATGGCTGGTGTATCTCGAGTAGATAGGGTTAGGAACGAAGTGGTGAGGGAGAGAACGGGTGTAAGAAATGAGTTAGCGGCTAGAGTGGATATGAATGTATTGAGGTGGTTTGGCCATGTTGAGAGAATGGAAAATGGTTGTCTGCTAAAGAAGGTGATGAATGCAAGAGTTGATGGGAGAAGTACAAGAGGAAGGCCAAGGTTTGGGTGGATGGATGGTGTGAAGAAAGCTCTGGGTGATAGGAGGATAGATGTGAGAGAGGCAAGAGAGCGTGCTAGAAATAGGAATGAATGGCGAGCGATTGTGACGCAGTTCCAGTAGGCCCTGCTGCTTCCTCCGGTGCCTTAGATGACCGCGGAGGTAGCAGCAGTAGGGGAGTCAGCATTATGAAGCTTCATCTGTGGTGGAAATGTGGGAGGTTGGGCTGTGGCACCCTAGCAGTACCAGCTGAACTCGGTTGAGTCCCTGATTAGGCTGAAGGAACATAGAGAGTAGAGGTCCCCTTTTTGTTTTGTTTCATTGTTGGTGTCGGCTACCCCCCAAAATTGGGGGAAGTGCCTTGGTATATGGATGGGATGATTATGCTGAAAGATACATATAGTGCCAGAGACAATAACTACCGGTAAATAGGCCAAAAGCATAAAACTTGCACAAATAAATACAGATGAGAATATGGTGTTGGCCTATCTTGTTCATGTGTATGCATTTGGTACATGTAGCGTAACCAGCGTATCTTTGTGGAGCAGTAACTTTGGATTCGAGGGAAGGGACTTGCCAGTGGTTAGCAAGTAATCTTGAAATATAATGATTATGTCCTTCGATTCTTATTGGTGAGGAAAATTACCACTAATAGCCAATACTTATACATAATAAAGTTTATTCAATCAATCTCTGAAAAGAACTGTTCAATCCAATTTATTAAAACATGAAAATACTTTCTTTTTAATATTGACCATTTTTTATCCTAAAAACAATTTATTTTATAGCTTACAGTCTGAAAAATCACTTAGAAAAAACGAAAAAGTATTTTTTATACATTGATAAAGTTATACATATAAAGATGTTATGAAAATTGCCTTTGCTCCTACACGAGTACAAATCTTCGTTCTTTAATATGAGAACTGATTCAAGCGTACTTAGAATTCGACCTTTAAAAACTTATGACGAGGTGTTGGCCATAGCTGGTAGTTAGTGATTGGCTGTGGGGAAGCCCACCCTTCTACTGGTCCACTGAACAGTCTCTGATTCTTGCTGCTGACTAACACAGACGTCTACGAAACTTAGATTTCTGAAACTTTTTTCCTGTTATGTATGTGCTTCTTTATGCTGAGGCCTGCCTGAGAGTGTCAGCAAAATGCAATACCTTTATGAGTAGTAAAGAGGTTGATCCTCATTCATTGTGACTTTCATGCAGGAGGCACGTTTACTGCTCGAGTCTCCCTGTAATGAGTGTAGGAAGTGGTCACCCTCACAGTGGTAAGTGTATGACAAGAGGCAAAGGAAGGAGAAGCGCGACTCTTCCCCCTTGCCATCGTGCTCAAGGTCGAGGAAGTTTGCTAGACTTATCCCTTACACCCCTGGTACTCTGCCCTCTGGCTCTTCCCTGGCAGCCTCTTCAGTAGGCAAGTTGGGGGAAGTCATGCTGAATTAATAGCTAAGTGAATCCTAGCGCAACAGAGGAGCCACTTCCTCGGGAAGTATGTTGGGCAGGGTACCAACCACCTGTTGATATATTACCGCTATAGAGTTATGGGGTCCTTTGGCTGGCCAGGCAGTATTTACATTGGACCCTTCTCTCTGGTTACGATTCATTTTCCCTTTGCTTACACATACACCAAATAGTCTGGCCTATTCTTAGCACACTTTCCTCTGTCCTCATACACATGACAACACTTGAGATAGGCAAACAATTCTTTTTCACCCAAGGGGTTAACTATTATAATGTAATTGTTCAGTGGCCACTTTCCACTTGGTAAGGATAGAAGAGACGCTTTAGGTATGGTAAGGACACTCCAAAATCAAACCGTTATTCTCTAGTCTTGGGCAATGCCATAACCTTTGTACCATGGACTTCCACTGACTTGGGGTAGAGTTCTCTTGCTTGAGGGTACACTCATGCACATTGTTCTATCTTATTTCTCTTCCTCTTGTTTTGTTAAAGTTTTTATAGTTTATATAGGAAAGCTTTATTTTGATGTTACTGTTCTCAAGATATTTTATTTGAACTTGTTTCCTTTCCTCACTGGACTACTTTCCCTGTGGGAGCTCTGGGCTTATAGCATCCTGCTTTTCCAATTTGGGTTGTATCTTAGCAAGTAATAATAATAATAATAACAATAATAATAGTAATAATAATAATAATAATAGTAATAATAATAATAATAATAATAATAATAAAGGAGTCTTTTCTTGCACATGTTCTAGTAGATGACAGTGTAATGCTTCTTGTTGTTTGAGCCCCTGTAATGAGTGCAGGGAGTGGTCACCCTCACAGTGGTAGATGTATGGCAGGAGGCGGAGGAAGAAGGCGAAGGGAGATGCTTCCCCCTTGGCCTCGTACTCAAGGTCGAGGAAGTCGGCTAGGCTTATCCCTTGCCCCCCTGGTACTCTGCCTTCTGGCTCTTCCCTGTTGGCCTCTTCAGGAACAGTCGGGGAAGAGTGGTGCTAAATTAACAGCTAGCTGAATCTCGAGGTTGGGAGAGACTTGTTTCTCCTAGCGCAACAGAGGAGCCACTTCCACGGGACGAGTCTTTCCTTGCAGATGTTCCAGTAGATGACGTGTAATACCTCAAGTTGTTCCTGGGGTTGCAGGGAATCCCCTCCAGAGAGCATCTTACTTTTGCACTGGTTCCCCCTACTGGGGTTAGGACTATGCTTGATGTTAACCTTGAACCGGCTTGCAAGTTGCCGATTAACATAACGCTTCCTCCTAACCCCCAGAAGTATTGCCTAGAGGGCTCTGTGGAAAGAGGAATGAGTTGTCCCTCATTGAAGAGACCTTACCATTTGTCTCATGATTACAAGCATGTTTGCTCTAGCTTAATTGCGGAGCTGATGTATCCTCACCTCCTCTGTCTCACCTTTGTGAGCAACAAGTTCCAAGCTTGCAGAAGTCTTGTAATGTTACTTGCCTGCTTCAGTGGAATGTGTTGCCTCGCATGTATGTTCATCATCCATGGATAACTCCGTCTTCCCAGATTTTGTCTACTGATAGTGCGCTCAAGATCATCGCTCACCCGAGAGCCACCTCACTGTCAGCACATTTATCGTTAGTGCGCAAACAAGTGCTCGCGATCCTTTGGGTTCGCCTTCACCATAGTGAACAATAGAGAGCTTTCACGCTCACAATACTGATACACTAAAACAACTTTAGTGAGCATGTGAGTTGCTATCAACGTACTTAAGATTGGCGAGCATGTCAAAACAACACGCGATCATAAGGGTTTGCACTTAACGATTACTAAAGTGTGCTTTCCTCTAGGAAAAAGATCACAATTTTGGGCGACCATCAAGGGCACACGAGGGCTTGGAAGCGCTTGGCATAGTGCTCTAGATATGCTGATGTGCTGTTGACTCCTGTTACTGTTATTCCTGATATATACAGGGCGAACTCCAAAGACGTGTGTGTAAGCTCATTAATTTGTAGGAGTCTAAGTGCAGCCTGGTGACTTTACTCGAGTGCCCACGCCCCCTCTAAATGCGACCGTTCTCCTGGTAAAGATTCGGAAGAGTTTCTTGTCCAGAAATCTCGACTGTTGCCATATCCAGGAAGGATTCATGATTTTCACTCTTTAAAGCTGAAAATTTTCCCCGTCGACCTACATCCAGAGACTCTGGTGCAACAGGATTCTCTCAGGAAATTATGAGTTTCATCCTTGACTGCAGACCGTCAGCAACAAAAAGGTCTCCAAGGTGTATCTCTCTTATGGAGAGCTATAGGCTGCCCCTGACAGTTTGTCTGTAATCAATCAATCAATCCTTAGACAACTCTGAGCAGGCTGTTGAGAGATCCTTATTTAAAGGTCGTTCATGAATGGCAGAAGCAAGGGATAGTGATATTGACCTATCAAGCAGGACCATGCCCTAGAGACTGACCATATAACGGATTTTGAGTGAAGCGAAAAATCTATTTTTGGGTGAGATAGCCATGTCGTCCTGACGGAAGTTCCTTTATAGTAGCTTCCTAGGGTATATTTGACTACGGTGATATTCCCAGAGAATTTTACCTTAAGGTACCCAGAATTCTAACTCCTGGAGCAAATATCCCTAATTAATTCTTATAGGGATATCGCATAATAGCAGAGGACGTATTCTTGACACGCCACATAGCTATCTTCACCCTGAATAGCGTTAACGCTACGAGAGAGAAAAGTGGCAAGAAAACGAAAACAAAAGGAGAGCCGTTATTAAGGTACCTCTCCTCCTCGTTTCAAGTCTGTATATGACGTCATCAACGGTGCCATCTTATTACGTGTAGTGATATGCGAGGTGCTACAGATACTGTACTATTGGGAGGGGTCCTTTAGCCCTTTTTAACAAAAGGAAGGGCGGGTTCATCAGGACGACATGGCTATCTCACCCAAAAATAGATTTTTCGCTTCGCTCAAAAGGGGATTTTGACGAAGGAAAAATCTATTTCTGGGCGAGAGACCTGTGCCGCCCAGTGAAATTGCTCCTTATGCACCATTTCAAAGGAATATAACTGCTAATATTACCAGAGAAAAAATGTAAAGGAATGCTAGGTTGAACTAGCTCGCTCACCTAATGGTGTCGGTATAGACTGGGGCGAAATACCAGAGGTCTCGTACCATTTAGACTTCTCCTCTTCGAAATCCCTCAATAGTGAGGTGCCGTTCAACCTCCCCTGCCTCGCAGACCAGTACTACTAACTCAACCCACGCTTGCCCATCACTCCTTACAGCACCCTTAAGTTTGGGGTCTGATCAGGGGGGGAGCAAATAGGGTGGGTTCACTGGGCGGCACAGGTCTCTCGCCCAGAAATAGATTTTTCCTTCGTCAAAATCCCCTTTCTGGGCTCAATCCCTGTGCCGCCCAGTGAAATAGTACCAGAGAAAACGAACCCAAACTTCATTAACTATACGGGAACGAATTAAAATCAACATAACAAACAGTGGTTTAATCAAAAGTTAACGTAGAAGACGGTCGTCTTCAATAACATCAGCATGATAAGGTATAATATCCCAGGAAGGGAAGACAAAAGAACATTAACTTAAAATAAAATCAATTAAGGTCAAACACTGGAACAAATTACATACACTTGAACACTAAAGAAATACAGTTCGTATGGTAAGAATAAATTGAACAATGATAATAAAATAGCAATGTTACGAACTAGGAACACCCATGGGTGTGATATAACAAACCGAACTCAGGTAGGAACTGTAAGTGAGGCAGGTAAGAGGAAGAAGGTGGAAGATATAGGATTCAGGGATTAGTTAGAAGGAATTTGTCCGGGAGATACCACGCTCCCTGCAGCTACGGTAGCGAGTTGAAGGGCCTCTAATTGTTTAAGATAGTGCCGCTTGAACACTGAGGGGGATTTCCATCCGGTATATTTAGAGAGATCTGTAAAGTTCATATGATGGAAAAAATTTATTGAGGTCGCTACCGCCCGAATGTCGTGGACGTGAGGAAAAGACTCTGGATTGGTCTGTTTAATGAAATACAAGATCTGTTGTCTGATCCCTTTCAAAGTTATAGTCCCTCCCCGCTCCCTGATAAACAAGGGTCCCGAGGTCTTATAGGAAGTCCTTGACAGAAAGGACTTTAGAGTGGTAACCGGGCATAGGGAAGGATCCTGAAGGAGAGGGATAATTTTCCAGGAGGACCATCTATTCTGAGGGTCTTCATTTTTGGCCAAGAAGACCTTGTCCGGGGAGAGGAGGACCTCTCCTGACGGAAGAAACTCTATGTGGCCTGGATCCCTTGATAAGGCAGCCAATTCCGAAATCCTGGCGCCAGATGCTAAACTCACGAGAAAGAGAGTTTTCCTGAGTAGAGGGATATACTCACATGAATCATTGACGGTTTCTGACGCTAGTTTAAGAACATCATTGAGAAACCAGGAAATCGGGCTAGGACGAGAAGATGGTCTCAGTCTGGCACAGGCTCTTGGGATCGAAGCTAGCAATAAATCTGTTAGATCTATATTAAAGCCGATTAGAAAAATCTTCTTCAAGGCAGACTTGATGGTAGTAATAGTGTTAGCTGCTAAGCCCGACTCAAACAAGGTTCTGAAAAAGGTTACTGTTAGGTTTAGTGTCATAAAGTCAGTACTAGAATCTTTCAAAAACTTAGCTAGTTTTTTGACCGCTGAGTCATATTGACGAAGAGTGGAGTCTCTCTTGTCAGATTCTAAAAATAAAGTATTCTGGGGGTCTATGTTAGCCCCTTTGTGAGCCGCAAACTTCATGAAGTCCATAAAGTTAGGGTGGTCTGAATGTTTGAGGAAGCGAACACAGTGGATGTTTGTACTATCTGGGTCAAAGTCGGGTTGGGAATCTGGTGAGGGTGGAGATTCAGCTCCAGTAAAAGAGGAAACCAATTTCTCTTGGGCCAATTGGGGGCCACCAGGGCTACTTGACCTTTGAAGGTTCGAAGTTTGTCCAGCACTTTCATCAGTAGGTTCACCGGTGGGAAAAGATAAATCCTTTCCCAGGCGTTCCAGTCGAGAGACATGGCATCCGTGGCGTAAGCCCGAGGGTCCAGGTTGGGGGCCACATAACATTCCAGCTTGTAGTTGGATTCCGTCGCGAAGAGGTCTACCTGGAGATCCGGCACTTGGAAGAGGATCCATTGAAAGGATTTGCGATCTAGTGACCATTCTGACTCCAACGGTACCGTCCTGGAGAGTGCGTCTGCCACAACGTTCCGAACTCCAGCCAGATGGACGGCGGATAGGTGCCATTGGTTTGAGGCCGCCAGGGAGAAGATTGCCACCATCACGTGATTGATGGGACCTGACTTGGAGCCCCCTCTGTTTAGACAACGGACTATGACCTCGTTGTCGAGGACTATCCGCAGATGTTGTTTCTTGGCCGGGGAAAGACGTTTCAAGGTTAGTAAGACAGCCATGGCCTCCAGGACGTTTATGTGAAATTGTTGGAACATTGTGGACCAAAGGCCCTGAACCTTCCTGTGTTGGGAGTAGCCTCCCCAACCTGATAGGGAGGCATCCGTGTGGATGACTATCCTTGGAGGGGGGTACTGCAACGGAACCGACTTTGATAGGCTCTTGGCGGTTGTCCATGGGAGAAGCCTCTTCCGAAGAATGGGAGGAAGGCGTGTCTTCTTGTCCCGACGTTTGTTGTTCGCTCTGGAGCGCCAAACTCGGTTGATGTCTTTCAGTTTCGCTTTCAGAAGGAGGTCTGTCACTGAAGCGAATTGTAGGGACCCTAGAATCCTCTCCTGGTTCCTTCTGGAAGTTATCTTTTCCCCCAGAAAGCGTTTGGTATTTTTCGCAATCTCTATCCTCTTGGACCTGGGGAGACATAGAGTGTGAGAACGTAGGTCCCACCGTAATCCCAGCCACTGAAATTTGGTCTCTGGTGTCAGACGAGACTTTCCGAAGTTTATTTGGAATCCCAGAAACTGAAGATATTGGATCACCTTGTTTGTTGCCTTGAGACAATCCTCGACGTTGTCTGACCAGATTAGCCAATCGTCCAGGTATGCGACGACTTGGATTCCGTGGGATCGGAGTTCCTGAATGACCAATTCCGTCAGTTTCGTGAAGATTCTGGGCGCGATGTTGAGCCCGAAAGGCATCACTTTGAACGTGTAAGCCTTGTCGCCCAGTCTGAATCCTAGGAATGGGCGGAAGTGTCTCGCTATTGGAACGTGATAGTAAGCATCGGTAAGATCGATGGAGGTGGTGACGGCCCCACGGGGAAGCAAGGTTCGCACCTGCGAGACGGTAAGCATGTGAAACCTGTCGCATTGAATGGACAAGTTTAGTCGAGACAGATCGAGGATGACCCTTCGGCTGTCGGAGTCTTTCTTCGGAACGCTGAATAAGCGACCTTGAAACTTCAGATATTTCGTTTCCTTGATCGCATTCTTGCGAAGAAGATCTTGGGTAAACAAAAGTAGGTCCGGTGTCAAGGGTTGATGGAATTTGTTCGGTGGAGGAGGCCCTTCTATCCAACTCCATCCCAGGCCCTTGGAGATTATGCTGAAGGCCCAAGGACTGAATTTCCAGCGACTCCGGAACACATAAAGTCTCCCTCCTACCTGAAGACCGTCAGTAGTTGGAGGTTTTATCGCCTCGGCCACCACGTGACCCTTTTCCACGGGAGAAATATCTCCCTTTGCTTCTGTTCTGAAAAGAACCCCTCGAGCCGGGGCCCCTGCCTCGTTGGTATCCTTGGGAGGAAAACCGGGACTCATAGACCGGGTTATAAACAGGAGAGGTAAACGAGTTCGAGGCTACTTGGCTTTCAGGGACGAGGACATACTTCACTTGGGGCTGAGACTTGGAGGTGGAGGGTTGGATGCCCTGAGGGACCGGGGCCGACTGGACTACTTGAATAGGTTGGCGGAATTGGGTAGAGCTATAAGGGCGTAGCCTCTTTCTGCCCCGGGAGTGAATGCTCGATTGTTCGAACTTCCGTTTGGGAGTGAGACCCCAACGGACTTTGAGGCTCTGGTTCACTCTGGCAGCTTCACTCAAAACCGAGTTGACCATGTCCTCCGGGAATAGGTCCGGACCCCAAGCAGAGGCTTTAATGAGCTTATTTGGCTCATGGCGAATAGTAGCTTCAGATAAGACATGCCTACGGCAACGTCTTTTGGCCACCAAGAAGTCGTAGCAATCTGCTAACAAAGATTGCAGGGTGGCTTTAGTCATAACTTTAAAGGAGTGTTCCTCGTCATAAGTAAGAGAAAACATCTCCGCCATAGTCGAGACGTTGAGGCTCCGGCTAAACCTAGACCGGGACTCGAACTCGAGTCGGATTAAGGTTTCAGGTAGTCTTGGGAGGCGTTCACTGAATTGCGTCGATGCACAGTCAGCGGATAGCTTACCAGAAGTGAATGTCAATTGAATGTTAAGCCAACATTCATTATCTGATGGGAACAGCAGAGATGTAGGATCTGTCTCCCGGATTTATGGCAAAGGCTTATCTTCGGTCACTGCCTGAAGGGCTAATTCAACCATTTTGGTGACGCAAGGAGTGGGGGTCTGTTCGTCCACAAGAAACATGGTGTAAGTACTCTTGTGGGGGGTCAGCATGGTGTTTGTACAACCCCACTCATTTAAGGTTCTAACCCAAACCGACTGAGCTTGTTCCTTCGGAAAGATAACGGTCTCTTTAGGGACCTTATCTAGCCGGACAAGAGCCTCTTCCGTAAGCCGGGCGAAGCCGGGGAAAGGAAATTGAAGGCCGGGAGGGAAGAACTCAAAATCTTCAATGGGCCTGGTCCCAAAACCCTCAATGGTCAACATTCCGTCCGTGAAGGGACAGTGGAGCGCCATTTTCCACGGGTTGTTCTTCGTGAAGGGTGGAAGTTTTGAGGCATCCGGGATGAGGAACTGCTGTTGTTGAGGCAGTCCACCTTCCAGGGTATCTAGTCTTCTGGTGACGGCAGAAAGTATAGAACTAATCTGCTCTGTAACGACCCTCGACAACATATTCATGAGGGCCACCGGGTCGAGGTTGGTTGTGGTAATTAAGGGGGATGACTGCACTCCCGGGTCCTGAGACATAGGGGCAGTGCTAGTCGAGCCACTAGGGGCTCCGGGGAGGGGAGCCTTCTTGGGCTTCGATGATCCAGGTAGTGTAGGATTCTTACGAGTCCTCACTAAAGGTCTTTGCTGAGATTTGACCTTGGGAGGAACCGAGAGCGATCTCGGGGAGGATTCGTGGTTCCCTTCAAAACCAAGAAAGGAAGAATTATTAGAAGTTGAAGAAAAAGAGGGGCTAAGAAGAGAGGTCTTAGCGCCAGACCCACCTGCCTCACTTACCACCTTACCTGTGTCTGGTTCGTCTAAAACCATGGGCTCTATGTCTAAGGTCAGAGCCGTAACATTATCTTCAATGGGGTCCGGGTCGTCAGGGATGTCTGTATCCTGGACGAGATTGAGTTCTACGGTTTCCGCAATGTCAGCAATTATAGGAGCCGCCACTTGCCTAGGCACTGCTGCCGAAGATTTTGCGTTCGGGTAGATAAGACTACAATAATCTTCTGAGAGGACGTAGGGCTTCCTGGCCTTTACGTTACGGGCGAAGCCGCCTACCCATAATTTCAAAGTGGCTCTTGCTGAAGTTTTAACCGCCTGGGAACTCTGAAAGGACGGGGATAAGGTTAGCAAACCCGAGGGACAAAATGATGAATGAACCCGAAGATTTATAACAGAAGTCAATGATTATGGATCATATTGATGCCGCCCAGTGAAGGGAATGTAAATACCAAAATGACTGAAAGAGGCTCACCGAATCTGAAGCGAGGATGGAGATAAGGTCATAACAGATAAGGCAGTTGTCAGGGTGCCATACCACAATATCGTCCATCTGGATCCCACAGTCCGCGTGGGACCGACAGACAGCATGTCCGCAAGGCTGGTGAAGGACGGCCGCGCAGGCTGTCATCCGGCAACGGACCACCTGTAAAAAGGAATAGTCCATGAGCATCTACTAGTTTCTCTATAAGGGGTCCCGGAGGGTCCGGGACCTGCCAGTTAATAAAATAAATGTATAGCCTTAGACTAAACATGCAGAGAACTGAGACTATTCCAAGAGCAATCCGGCAGAGCCGGGTATGAAAAAGGATGCAAAAAACAGTGATGAATATATAATCATAACTAGTTCCGGGGCCCCCGGGGCCGGGGAACAGGGTTGGTAAGTAAACTTAAAGTAAACTTAAAGTAACTTAAAGTAAACTTAAAGTACCTAAGATACATCCTTAAAGTACATAAATAGAGAACGCCAATTATGATCCGAAACTAATGTCTGTAATGAATAGGGCTCCCGGAGGGAGGATATTAATCAAAACCGTGTCAGTGTCAACCGATCTTGTAGTTAAGAGCCCGGCGGCTCCGATGTCTGATGACGGGAGGGTACAACGGGAGAGCGCGGGGGGAGCCAATGGAACCCCCCTACCTTACCGGAGGTACCGGGCAAAGGTAATGATTCATGTAGAATATAATATAATGATATGGGATATAATAAGTCCTATACGGACGATAATAGCAGGAGGTACCGTAGGTGGGGACACTCCTAATATAAATGCTCATTCTAACAACTGTAGCTAAAAGCAAGGTTACACCAAGGTGCAGTTATACCGACTAATCACGTGTGATAGACCCCGGCGGTCCCGGCCTTCCCCCTCTCCGCCCGATGGCCAATCGGGGCGACGGGAGGGGGGAGACGAAACCGCCCGGTATGAATGAATGAGACTAAGTCATACCCCGTTGGTATACTCAGTCCTCAATATGTCGGAACGTTGATGGAAGACTGAGGTACAAGCATACTTGACCCGTAAATCATAACCAACAACCATCGAGTGAGAGGAAGGGTGTACACTGAAGGGGGGGGGGGGATGGAATAGCCTTCCCAACTTGTTGGGGGGGGTAATGGTACCGGGAAATCGCCAGTGCGCAGTGGTAGACAGGGCTACCAACTGGAGATCCCCTTAATCATGACATGAAAATCCCAAAAATATGATCATAACGGAGTCAAGCAATAAATATAATATCAATGCACAAATACATAAAAATAATTAATGAATTAAAAGCGAAATCACGTAAGTAAGGTTAGGCATACAGAAAAAATATGGCGAGAGAGGGACTCGGGCGAGGGGTAAGGGAGGAGCATGACGCCATCAGTAGATGGAAAGCAGGGGTACCAACCTAGTTACTGAAGCGGTAGATCGAACAGTAAAAACAACAAAATACGCGAGAGTCCCACTCGAACCAAACGTAAAACTAGGTGGAGCGCAATAAAACAAAAGGTTTTGCTAATAATAAGTGAGATGGTTGATATTAAAGCTCCTAGAACTAGCGAAACAATCTCAATGGTGACGCTATCAACCAACATGCACGAATGCAGGCATACCAACATAACCTACTCCTGATGAAACGCTAACACCGATATCATAGGATAACATAAAATAAATGCTATATGAAAGCATAAAGTCGGTGTACTATATGAATATAAGGAAAAAACTCCTAAAGGTTCGAACGAATATTAAAGACGGACGAACTAACGAGACAAAGGGCAGAGGCGAAAGTAAGAACGGGGACGCCGCTCATATATAAACACTTCTCAATAATAAAAACAAAGATTACACTGCCCAATCTCGCTAACAACTTATGGATAAGGTACTTAACTTCGATGGGGTATCTTGGGAATCGGCCATCGAGAGAAAGTTGATGATAAATCCAATGAAAAACACGAGAATAAAGTACTTGGACTTATATGAATCAGGTGCTTGAAAGGAGTGTTGGGCAAGCGTGGGTTGAGTTAGTAGTACTGGTCTGCGAGGCAGGGGAGGTTGAACGGCACCTCACTATTGAGGGATTTCGAAGAGGAGAAGTCTAAATGGTACGAGACCTCTGGTATTTCGCCCCAGTCTATACCGACACCATTAGGTGAGCGAGCTAGTTCAACCTAGCATTCCTTTACATTTTTTCTCTGGTAATATTAGCAGTTATATTCCTTTGAAATGGTGCATAAGGAGCAATTTCACTGGGCGGCACAGGGATTGAGCCCAGAAATCGGTTTTTTGGACTCAGGCCATGTCGTCGTGATGGAAGTTTACCAGAGCATTACTGTATCTGTGGATTCTCACTTCGTGCCTTATCCTCAAGATAACCTTTCCTTGGTCTATTTAGACCTAGAGACCTTTGATGTTACCGTCATACATCATTACTTCTAAGCATAAACCATGTTAGTGCTTCCTGCCCTCTACAGGGAAGAGTCATGCTAGACTCTGGAAAAGTCTCGAGGAATACATATTACCTATGGATGCCCAGCAGACAAACTGGTATAATGGTCTCAACCTATACCTTCTAAAGCAAAGTTTGTATTGAAACTCACCAATGTTCGTATGAAATACTGACACCTCCCCCGGTATACCTATTTTGATTTGTGTACCGAAAAAAGGTTTGTATCCGTTCAGGAACAGAGATTATATATCAGTTATCATCCTATTCAGAGTATAATGGTCTATCCTAAATAAGGATTGACCAAATCGATGAGTGTTTGTCTACACGTAGGTACAATCTTTTAAGATTTTCTATATTATTAAATAATATCCATAGCATGAAGTGCAATGTTCAATATATTTTTCATGAGAATGAACCTGGGCGAATAAGACGCAAAGTTCATTTAGAACTAGTTTATTTACAAACAATAAATATATAGATCAATCAACATTTATAGAAATATATAGAATGTTGATGAAATAAATTGAAGCATAAAGATAACAGTAATACCAGAAAAACTTGTTTCATCTGAAAAGGAAACATATAAATGCCACTTGAAAATAAAAATATTAATAATTTTCATTAATGTCTGTCATTACTGTCTATTCACACTTGCGTAAAAACGCATGGCCCGTGTTACACATTATGCTTACTTCACCTTTGTCTATGGAACAGTTCGTAAGGACACCTTAGTGGCCTTTCACTTAGTATGTTGTACTGACCAGGGACCACACACCCACCCTTGAATTAATCGTCCCAATTAATTTCACTGTTCCTCGCAGAATTAAGCAACAGGTTTAAGGACACTACCTGCTGCCATCCCAGACCTCTTCAGTTCCTTCACCTGCTTTGCGTAATGCTTAAAAAATACCCTGGATGACTTCCAGCCAGTGTACGAGCGAAGGTGTTCAATATCCATATTATTGAAAAAGTTCAGGGATGAGGCAATTTTTCTCGGATCATGACCTGCGGGTATGCTGTCCGGATCCGCTCTGCGAATAAAGTAGGTGATCTTCGCCCTTAGTTGTTTCAGAGACAAGTTTGAATCTGAAGTTTCTAACCTAAAAAGCTGTCCTCCCCTAAAGTCTGAAGTTTTACGAAGATAGACCTTTAGGCACTCTACTGGACATAGAGAGACATCTTCCTTCAGAGGGCAGATTCTCCAGGAACCCACCTTTTGGTGGGTAGCTCATTTTTGGCAAGAAACGTTGGGTCCGGAAAAAGATTCAGTTCTCCCCCCTTCCAAGAACTGATTGTGACCTTCCTCTCTCGAGAGGGCCACTATTTCACTAACTCTGGCCTAACTCGGGTACGATACGCGAATTGTTGGTGAAGCGTAGGTGTTATTTCTTTTTATTAATTTTTTTATTGTAATGGTATCAATGTCCTTTCATTGTTTTTCACTTATTATTATTTCAACGTTCTCAGCACTATTTTTATTGCCCCCTAATTGGGAGAGCCTCTAAAACGTTAAACACAACGGACACTTCCTTATACATATTTTTCAGGTAAGACAATTGAAACTTGTGGTAGCCTATTGGAAACGTCCTTTGCTTGGCAATCTGTTGGGCTGTGATTTAAGACCCGCTCAAGCTCGATAGTCTTGTAGTGCCTGTAACCTCATCATCCTTGTGAGCTACCTGCTTTTTGGGTCAAATCCTTCAAAGTGCACTCATCATTGTTCATCATAGAAGCGAAATGAAGAACCTTATCCAGAGATCATGAAATGGGTTTCAGAGGTGCTGCCGGCCTGAGTCTAGCACAGGCCTTAGGAATCTTGTTAAAGATTTCGTTAGAGAAGTCGACCCGAAAGGCATACAGTAAAGGTCTTGTCAAGGCAGACTTACACGTTGATATTGTGTTGGCTGCTAAACCTTGTTCATGAAGGTGGATAAAGAACGATAAACAGAAGTCTGTCGAGATTTCTTTTGGCTTCTTTGCCTTAACAAAAGGCACCCACTTCTTCCACGATGACTCATATTGTCTTCTGGTAGATTTGGATTTATATTCTTCCAAAAAGTCTATACTGTCTTTTGAGATCCCGTATCTTTTCTTTACCGCTAAGGAGAGAAAATCATGAGATGAAGGTTCCAGGTTTTCTGTGATGAAGCGAAGACAGTCGACTTCTGCACTAGCTGAGTCAGAACTGGATCCGGCAACGGTACAAACTTCAGCTGTAGTTCTAACGCCAGAGGAAACCATACGCTGTTTGGCCACTTCTGAGCCACTATTGCATCCGTCCCCTTGAATGATCTCAGTTTGTTGAGGACCTTCAGTAGAAGGTTGGATGGAGGGAACAGGTAAATCCTGGACCATCTGTTCCAATCAAAGGACATTGCTTCCGCTAGGGGATCCTCGTACGGGGCCACGTAACGATGTATCTTCTTGTTGTCGCTCGTCGCAAAGAGGTCTATCTGTAATTCCGGGACTTGACGTAAGATGAAGGAGAACGATCCTGCATCAGGGACCATTCTGACTCTATCGGTGTGAACCTGGATAGAGCGTCCGCCGTCACGTTGCGGAACCCTTAAAGGTGAACTGCTGACAAATGCCATCTCTTCTTTTCCACCAAATGGAAGATGGCCAACATCACTTGGTTGATTTGAGGTGATCTCGAACCTTGGCGATTCAGGCATCTCACTATCACCTCGCTGTCCAGAACCAGTCTTATGTGGGTCGAGTGGCGAGGAGATAATTTCTTCAGTGTAAGAAATGCTGCCATGGCCTCCAGAAAGTTGATGTGAAATGTCTTGAATAGATTGGACCAAGCTCCTTAGGCTTTCCTTTGGTGAGAGTGATCTCCCCATCCTTCCTTTGAAGCATCTGTGTGGATGATGACTGAAGGTGGAGGTGGTTGAAGAAGCATCGACTTCTTCAGTTGCTTGGCTTTGGACCTCGGCTTGAGAAGCGTTCGCAATCGAGTCGGTAATGGTCTTCTCAGATCTCTTCGAGCATTTGATGCGTATCTTCTCCAGACTCCTGTTGCATCCTTTAGCTGAGCTCGTAGCACTGGGTCTGTCACTGAAGCAAACTGTAGAGAGCCCAGCACTCTCTCCTGTTGGTGTCTTGATATCAGTTTGGATTCCTGAAGTCTCTTGACAGATCCCGATATCCGTTTGGATTCCAGAAGTCTCTTGACAGATCCCGTTACCTCTTTCCTTTTCTTTAGTGGAATGGAAAGTTGATGTGACTGTAAATCCCAGTGGATTCCCAACCACTGAAACTTTTGAGCCGGAGATAGTCGAGACTTTTTGGTGTTGATCTTGAATCCCAGATGTTCCAGGAACTGGATCACTTTCTTGGAAGCCTGCATGCATTCCGTCTTGGATGCTGCCCACACCAGCCAATCGTCCAGGTAGGCCACTACTTGGACACCCTTTAAGCGTAATTGATGAACGGCTGCATTTGCAAGCTTCGTGAATATCCTTGGGGCTATGTTTAGCCCGAAGGGCATGGCTCTGAAGGCATAAAGTCTTCATTTTAGCTTGAAACCTAGGTAGGAGGAGAGTTGACGATTGATTGGAACGTGCCAATAGGCGTCTGACAAGTCTATCGAGACAGTGTAAGCCCATTTGGGCAACAGGGTCCTTATGTGTTGAAGTGTTAACATCCTGAACTTGGAGTTTACTATGAACTTGTTCAGTGGCGACAAGTCCAGAATGACTCTGAATTTTTCTGAGTCCTTCTTGGGAACACAAAACAGCCTTCCTTGGAACTTGATGGACTTTACTCTCCGAATTACTCTTTTCTCCAAGAGTTCCTGTACATATTCTTACAGGATGGGGGTGGAGTGTTGGAAGAATTGCAGGAATAGAGGTGGAGCGCTGTTCCAGCTCCAACCCAGTCCGTTCTTGATTAGGATGTGGGCCCAGGGATCGAAGGTCCAACGATCCCGAAATAAGTACAGTCTCCCTCCTACTGGGAGCATCTCACTTCTGCTGTGGACCAGAGGGCTTGCCTCCTTGACCGTGTCCTCCTCTGAATCCCCTTCCTCTTGAAGGGCATCTAGAGGAACCTCTGGCCGATCCTCTAGCTTTCGGACGAAAGGTCGTTGACTGCCTCTCGAAAGCTGGGTTAAAGGCAGGCGACTGTGTCGCTACTGGCTGAGGTACCAACTGGTACGTAGTTGGAGGTTGTGCCACCATCTGAGGCACCGCGGTCGTAGGAAGTTTGTTGTTGCTGTCTGTAAGGCTTGGCCGGCCAAGAGGGTAGCCTAGGCTTCTTCGTCTTCCTCTTAGGTTGGGGACCCTCATCCGGGGAAGACTTCCTCTTGAGAGATAGGCCCCACTTTTGGAGAAGGTTCCTATTCTCCATGGCACCCTTGTCTACTACCTCTTTCACCACTTCGCTTGGGAAGAGGTCCTTATCCCAAATACTGGATGAGATCAGTTTTCTGGGTTCGTGTTTCACCGCAGCCGAGGCGAACACGAACTCTCTACAAGTTCTCCTAGCTTTAATGAAACTATATAGATCCTTGGTCACGGTGGCCAAATGGGTTTTGGCCACTACCATAAACATTTCTTGATTTTTGGGGTCACTTGCCATCGTCTTCAGAGTAGTCTGTAGGGACACAGAAGCAGCAAGTCTTTCTTTTGTCTCTTGCTCCCTACGCAAGAGAAATTCTGACAGCTTTGGAAGGTCCTCACCGAACTGACGTCCGGCAATATCTGCTTCCAACTTCCCGACTAAGAAGGTAAGGTGGACGTCCTTCCAGTCTTTTTGGTCCATAGGCAAGGTCAGGGATAAAGGCTTGCACTCGTCCGAGGGGCATGGCTTCCCTGCCTCAACTGCCTTTAAGGCTGCCTTATACCCTTTCTCCATAAAAGGGAAGGCTCTAGTTGGAGAAGCCACAAAGGAGGGGTGCTTCTTACTCAAAGCTGGTACCTTTGAGTTGGTAAAGCCCCTCTCTTTCATTGAGCTAGAAAGTAAAGCCTGTGCTTTACCGTGGTCAAAGACTATGACCTCCTTTGGCTCCGTTTCCTCCTTTGAGGCTGGCTCCTTCCTGAGACGGACATAACAGTCCGGGTAAGACTCCTTGCTGGGCTAGAATTCCACCTCTTCAATGGGGACTGATCCCAGCTTCTCCGAGATAACAATCTTGCCAGTTGTCATCGGCATGTGTTCGGCATACCGCCAAGGGTTTGCGTCCGAACACAAGAGAAGATCGTTCACGCTGAGCTTCTTCTGGGGCCCGCGTGATGCTGCGAGTCTGCGCATCTCCAGCTTCATCGCAGCTTCCTTTTCATAATTTTTCTTCTGCATTTGTTGAATCATTTCAACAATAGAAGAAAGAGTCCTTCCCAGTTCTTCTGGGATAGCAGACGATGTCGAGGGAACTGGTTCTGGGGCTGGAACCGATGAGACTAACACCGCGTCGACCTCTTCCTCTTCCGTTTTAGGAGCTTGGGTCTCTTCTCCTCCTAACCTTCCGCGAGAAAGTCTTTTTCAGTGTACTCCGACACTTCTGACATCCTATCGTCCAGTTGGATGTCTTGTAAAGCGTCCGAGACTAACGAATCTACCGGAATCTGGACTATAGGGATCTCTGAATGAGGCTGAGGAATTACTGCATCCGCAGATGCCTTGGGGAAAAGATAGGCCGGCATCTTCTCACTTGGAAGATAAGGCCGGCATCTTCTCACTTGGAAGATAAGGCCCCGTGATGTTTTTCTGAAAACCCCGTACCCAATTTCGCAGCTTCTCCTTAGCTGCATCCCTTTACTCCGCCGACTTAGGGGTGTCAAATGCCTCAGTAATCAGGTTAGTACAAATGTTACATACCTGAGGGTCCCAATACCTGAGATCGCCTTTGGAGACTACGCAGGGTGCGTGCCTCCTGCATAACTCATGTTCGCAGAAGTTCTTGCTACGGACATTGCAAAACATATTCCCGCACTTCGGTTGGTCCTCCTGTAAAGAGAAGAGATTCCAATGAATATCCAGTGAAAACGTATCACAAGATTAAGTCTAAAACTTCTTATTATTGTACATAGCTTATGACAGTTAAGCTTGAAAGGAAAGAAGGAAAGACATACTTGTACTTCCCATCAAGCCAATTGCTGTGACCTGCCAATATATTAAAACTAAGGTTAATCCTAATTCTAGAGAAAACTTTGGAAATATTATCCTATAAGGATAAATAAGTGTAACTCACACCAGTAAACGGAAGTTTTAATACTGTATAAGGGATTTTAAATTATATTAAAGAAAGAACTCACTTCCTTTATACTGTACGGTCTCACAATAGGCTGTACATGACAACACAATGTATGTTGGAAAAACTTAGTGTTACAGTATAATCTATATTGTAGTTTTCTACTTGCAATATGTACTATACTGCAAAATACTGGCTACTGTATATCATATACTGCCGTGCCGGCCGGCAATTACCTGGGTACAGTTACAAGGTATACTACCTTTGAAGTAATGGGCGGCAGATCAAAGTGCCGGCCGGCAGTTAATAATATGCCGGCAGCCGACTGCACCCCGGCTGCCAGCCACTAGTCGTAGTAGCCGGCAGAGCTGAAGGTGTGCCGCCAACTGCCTGCCGGCCGTGGCAGGTGATAACCTGTGCCGGCCGGCAGATATTTCTAAACCAGAGAACTAAGCCGGCAGCTGGGGGCTATAAGGTACTATACACTAACAAGGGAAAACAGCATGGATGTAAAGCTGTAAGACAGCACTGCCTTACTGCCTACCATCCAGAAAGAGTGAACAAATGGAAGGGGAGAATGTAACATTCAAGCTTCCATCCATCCATAACATGCCGGGCTCTACCAGCAGATATATGGATGGTAGACCAAGAGAGGTCTGAAGTACACTCAACAGAGAATAGGCTTCTGCTGGCCGGCAGAAGTCTAGGCCAGTCCTACAACCTAACCTACACTAGGGTCGAATGTAGAACGATGGCCAAAGAATTTTGTGATGGCTAGGCCATGACCAAAGGACAGAGGGGGAGGGGTGAGGGTCCTACAAACTCCGTTCTAGTATGAGACTAACCCCAGTGGCTAAGAAAGCTCATCCTAGCCTAGGATCGTCTAATATAGCAAGGAGGCTGGCAGCACTTGCCATCTCCAGCAATACAAGAACGAAGTTTGGTGCTGTTATTTCCCCAGGCAATGGAAAATCTCATTCTCCAACCTAAGGATAACAGCACAGGACTAGTCTGCTAAACCACATAAAGAAGGAATCATCTCGTACAGAAACCTTCAGATGTGGCCTAGGGAAGTCTAGCCTCCTATGTCTGTAGCTTAACCTAGCCAAGGAATCTTATTCACTCTGCCAGGCAGTCACAGACCCCAGACAGAATACTCTGTTCTTCTGACCGAGCCCAAACCAGTCACTCTGGTTGCAGGACAAGGACAGAACCACTCCAGTAAAGTTTTACCTGAATACTATTCAGTCAAAACCAACTAGGGTTAAGCCTAGGCTAACTCAAAGAGGGAGAAAGGATTGATCTTAGACCTCCAGAGGAGAAAAGAACAATCGGGGAAGTGTGCGAAAGTATACTAAAGCCCCATAGGCTACTAGACCAGGCGCGGTGAGAACCGATTACCTAAATCAACGAAACTCTCTCGTATACAATCTTGGAAGAGGAAATATTCAACAATATCTTACATGCATAAATTATGCCTATAGCTTCAATAAAATTATCACACTAGGAAAATCTCTTATATCATGCATGGAAGTACTAAAAGCAACACGCCTAGGCTACTAAGCCTAGCGTAAGCAAGGATTGGTTACCTAAATCGCCGAAACTGATAAATACTAACGGAATAATATAAAGAATTTCCAGTAGGAAGGCTAAATAGCTAAATTTATTAAAGCATTAAGACCGGGAACGTCGCTCTGGCTAACTAAATGACTCGTGCATAGCGAGCGACAGCGTTCATGACGCCTCCAGTAGGCAACAGCTCTTGTTTACATTAATATCACTTTTGATTTAATTCAGAACGACAAGAGCTTACATTTGTACAAAGTAAAGATAATATTCAACTTTCCATAGGCAGAAGAGGCTGGAGAAAGCATCATAGCATTGAATAAAAATAAAAAATTTTAAGTAATTTGTATTTTTCCTAACAGTACTTACCTCGAACTACTTTCTTAGGAGTATCTGGGATCTCCTCCCAACCGACCAGAGTTATGTGTAGTTTACCCTAGTCCCGTTTTCTATGAGGGGTAACCTCAGGTGGAGTGATACGCGCCCTGAGGCTAACCCCGGGTCAGAGAGCATGCTTGCTCAGGTCTCGATCTGCAGTAAGTTCTTGATAGCTTAGGTATCTATGAAGTCCAGCAAGGCACTCTGGGTAGGATGGGCGGGCCATTACCCGAAAGTAGTTCGAGGTAAGTACTGTTAGGAAAAATACAAATTACTTAAAATTTGTGATTTGTTCCAACACGAGTACTTACCTCAAACTACTTTGTTAGGAGACTTATACCTTAGGAGGTGGGAGTGTCCTTCAGGACCTAGAGACGGTGACGAGTATAGAAGAGGAACCTAGGTAGGAGACTAGGTTCTGCTGACCCCAAGGAAAACACGAGAAAATAGGGAAAACTACGCAAAAAACCATCTTAGTGTCTAAGTAACTCACATCTGCAAGAATCCTAGGAGACATGTCCTTCCAATGATAGTGTATCCCATGGCAGTTTCAGGGAGCTACCCGAGTCATTTCCGGTAATGGAATAGGGGAAGGAAGAACAAGGGGGCTCAGGAAGGAACCTGTGTCTCTTGGACTTACTACCCGCAGTTACCACTAGGGCTACACCTTTAAACCGTTTGGAGCGCGGAAATGACGGAACCGAGCGAGAACCCGTCCAGGGACTTTCTCGAGTAGTCCTTCAAGTAGTGAGCCGTAAAGGTCGACTGGCTAGACCAAGTACCTGCCCTCAGGATTTGGCCCACTGCCATGTTTTTCTCAAACTCCAATGAAGTATTTAGACCCCTAATGTCGTGGGGTCTGGGCTTTCCTGGAAGGAGGACCCCTGCACTACTGTAGGGCCTGACGATCACTTGCCTTAGCCAGAAGGAGGTAGTGTTCTTGGAGACTGGCTTCTTCACAGTCCCAAGGAAAATGAACAGACTTGATCTCGGGACGAAGTCTAGCTGTCCTCTCTAAATACTGCCATACTGCCTTGACAGGGCACAGCAGCAAGTCCCTCGGGTTTTCCGAGCAAGGGATAGCTGGCACTGAGAACCCTTCAACTTTGGGGTCACCAACAGCTGGATTCTGAGTCTTGGCTACGAAGGAGGGTAAGAATCTGAAGGTAGCTTCTCGCCAGCCCTTCGAGTGTGAGATCTCGTACGACAGGCCATGAATCTCACCTACTCTTTGCTGATGCCAGAGCTAAACGAAAGACTGCCTTGAGGATGAGCTCCTTGTCTAGAATGTCTTTTAGAGGCTCGAAGGGAGGTTCCAAAAGCATCTTCAGTACCCTAGCCACATCCCCCTGGGGCACTCTAGCGGCTTGGGGGGAACACGACTGCTCTTGATGAGCGTCGAGATATATCTGGAGGCACCTAGGTCTACATCCTTCAGGAGGAAGACTTGGAATGGACGTACCCACTAAGTCCCTGAGATAGACCAGGAAGTCTGCTATCTCGTGAATGGAGGCCCCATAACGGCCTGATGTTCTTCGAGGAGCACCTCTTAGAAAAGGTAGCCAACTATGCCTGGTACACCTCGACTGACGAACGCCTCAGGTACCCTGACATCCTTGATGCCGTCCTCGACGTAAATCCTTCCTTTCTCAGGAGATGCTCGATAACCTCCACGCGTGAAGGGGGAGGGACCGAGGGTTTTCGTGGAACCTCTGGAAGTGAGGCTGCCAGAGAAGGTCTGGTCTGTCTGGAAGTGGCCCAGGTAGAAGGCGTGCCAGTTTCTTTAGATCCGCGAACCACCCTCTCTCTGGCCACCAGGGCGCTATCAAAGTCACCCACAGGTTAGCTGTCCGTTTCACCCTAGGAGGACCTGTCTGAGCATCCCTTAGACTGGGAAGTCGTTAACGTCGAGGTTGTCCCAAGGGTGTTGGAAGGCGTTCTCGAACGCTGCTGCTGGATCTGGCACAGGAAAACAAAACACGGGGAGCTGTGAGTTTAGTCTCGTGGCGAAGAGGTCTATCACCGGCGAGCCCCACTTCAGGAAGAGGGTTTCGACCACTTCTGGGTGTAAGGACCACTTGGTCCCTACCACTTGATCCATCCATCGTGAAGCCCTGAGGGCTGTCGACAGTCCGAAGCATAGGGTTTTGAACTGCAACATTTTACCCTTAGGGACTTCCTGCTGGAGGGATGGACAGGGACCTGGAAGTAGAAGTCTTTGAGGCCTATGGACCTCATGAAGTCCTCCTCCCTCAAGGCCGCTAGGACCGACTTCGGAGTGTCCATCTTGAAGTCGGTGTTGCACACAAATTTGTTGAGGGCTGAAAGGTCTATGACCGGTCTCCAGACCCCTGTCGCCTTCTCCACCAGGAAGAGCCTGCTGTAGAATCCTGGACCCAGTTCTTGACTGGTTCTACTGCACCTTTCGCCAGTATTGCCGAGCCTTCTTCCTGCAATGCTGCTACTCTCAAGGGGTCCTTGGGTGCCAACCACTCCGCCTGTTGATCTGGGATTCGAGGTGGGGGTCCGCTAGGAAGGGCAGCCTGTACCCCTCCTTTAGTACTGCTACGGTCCACGGATCCGCTCCGTGGTCCCGCCATGATTGCCAAGATCGTTTGAGGCGTCGGCAGGAGTAGGGGGCCTCCCCTCCTATCTCCTTCGAGAGCCGCGGCCTGAACGCCCTCTCCTGGAGCCCAAGTAGGAGGGTCTGAAGGCTAACTGTGGAGTCAAAGCTCCTCTGCGGGGGAAAAGCAAGGGAAAGATATGTGTGCCAACTTCTACATCCGATGGGCGGACGGAGCCGAAGAGGCACTGGGCAAAGGTGGGGGGGGGGGGCCTCCAGCGGCCACTGAGGCAGGCACTGGAGAGGCAATAGCCCTGTTCGACCCGCTAGGGGGAAAACCACTTTGCCTTCGTCACGGATGGAGCCGTTAGGAACGGGGGTAGCCGTCATGGGTCTACCCCTTCCCGGGGAAATCCGTGGGGTTTAAGTACCCTGCCATGTCAGCGGCTGCCTCCGATGCTTGGATGGGGCTGGCCGGGACGATGGAGCGGCTAGCTCCATCACGGATGGAGCCACCGGGACGGAGGTATCCGTCATGGGTCTACCCCCTCCCGGGGAATCTGTGGGGTGTGAGTACCCTGGTATACCGGCGGTTGACCACGAAGCCTGAATGGAGCTGTCGTGGTACTGGGTTTGGATGCCATGCTGCTGGGTCGAGCCAGCGGCTGCCTCCGCTGGACGGATGGAGCTCCTGCGGAGATCCATGGAGCCGCGGGCTTCCCCGCGCTGGCTGGTTGGTTCCTTTGTTCAGGGAGGGCCTTCGAAGAACCGGAGGCCGGGACAAGGCTGCCAGTCCGAAGGGGCAACTCTCTCCGCTGGGCGGGAGAAGTCGGAACCTTCGCGGGCTTATGCCTGTCGACCGAGACCTGGTGCGATGACTTCCGTCGATGATCGGGTCTGCTGGAGGAGATGTACCGCGAGGATGGCAAAGGAGCTCTAGGGAGCCAGCAGTGAGGGCCTCTGCTGCACGGGGGTATCTACCAACCTGCTGAGGCCTGAGAGCCAGTCCTCATCCGTCGCGGGCTTTGGTTCGTTTAGCCTGTGGCGCCGTCTGATGAGGGCTAGTACTTTTCTGTACGCGGGGGCGTCGTCCGCTGAGCCTTCCGTCGGATGTCCTTCTGCCTGAGAAGGAGCACCTACAACGGGGGACCCCGCTTGGGGTGAAGGCATCCTTTGTCATGGTACGACTTCGGCGGTTCTGGATGGAGGACGGGCATCGCCGCTGGGACGGAGGCCTCCGTCCTGGACTTGTCTCCCCCCATGGAGAACCAAGCTGCTGTGGGCTTCCTCGTGGCTGCTGGTTGTCTTTCACGTTCTGGCCGGCCTATTGAAGTCTTGGAGGCTGGGACACGGCTGCCACACCGAAGGAGCGACTCTCCGCTGGGCGGAAGGAGTCAGAACCTTCGCGGACTTATGCCGGTCTGCCAGAGCCTGCTGTAGGGGGCGTACTTCGGAGCGGGAGAGTTAGCCCCTGGGAGCCAGCCAGAGGTACCCGGAACTGCTGAAGCTCCCAGCGAGGTGTCTGCGTGGGATGGTGACACGCACCCATTCCTCCCTAGGGGGACGACTTCTTTTGTGCCGCCTCCTGGGAGATCCTCCCACGGGCACGCTGACACGTGACGAGGGTACTCCGACGGAGGACCTCGCACGTGGGGGAGTCCTGGACCGACGCTCTCGCGGGGGTTCACGTCGAAGGACGGGCATCGCCGTCGGGATGGGGGCCTCCATCCTGGGTCCAACATCTCTTCCGGAGGTTCTCGTATCTGCGGACCTGCCCGTCGAGGAAAGCCGAGGGCTGCGCTCGTGACGAGCTAGGTGGTCTTTGGAGGTCAGGACTCGGCTGCCAGACCGAAGGGGCGATTCTCTCCGCTGGGCGGATGGAGCCGGAACCTTCGCAGTCTTACGCCTGTCGACTGGAACCTGCCATGATGAGTCCCTCCGTCGGGTGCCGCTGCTGCCGGAGGAGTATCTATCCGGGGAGCTCGTCCTCGGACGCCAACTTGAAGAGCCCGGCGCTGCAGCTAGCTCCAGCAGCCTGTCGCGGTGAACCATCACCCACCCACTGCTCTTGGGGGAAACCCTTGCAATGGGGTCCGATGGCGGGGAAAGCTCCTCGGCAGTGCCCTCGGCTGCAGAAGTGACTGAAAAACATGCCAGAGAGGCTGAAGAAGAATTAGGGACATTTTTCCCCCACATGGGGTCATCAGAGGAGACGTGGCCTGCTTGCACCAGGACTCCGTCTCCCATACACACTCCTGCCCCTCCCTCGCCTGGAGCGACGCCACAACCCCACTATCCTGAAGATCAGACTCTTGGGGAAGGGCCGCGGGCCCCTTCCCCACAACGGACTTACCTCGTCCCCTACTCTGGGTAGGGGAGGGTGGTAGGGAAGCTCGGTCAGACGAGACGCCCGGCGAAGCAAGGGAGGAAGTGACGCTCGGCATCTTAGGCAACCTCTTCATCGCCTACTTCTTCTTGGTGCTATACCACACCCACTCAGACTCCTGGGGAAGAGCAATGGGCCTCTTCCCCACAACTGACTTACCTCGTCCCCTACTCTGGGTAGGGGAAGGAGGCTGAGAAGCTCTGTCCGACGAGGCATCGGGAGAAGTAAGCGGCGAGGAGAGGCTCGGCTTCCTATGTGACCTCTTGGACGCCTTCTTCTTGGTGCCGAAGCGCACCCACTGCACCTCGTTCCAGGACTTGCACTCCGGACACGTGGCTGTAGGAGAACATAAGCTGCCCCTACACGACGAACACAGAGGAGAAGG
This sequence comes from Palaemon carinicauda, assembly GCF_036898095.1. Classification (NCBI taxonomy): domain Eukaryota; kingdom Metazoa; phylum Arthropoda; class Malacostraca; order Decapoda; family Palaemonidae; genus Palaemon; species Palaemon carinicauda. Next base: position 249,274,612 of record NC_090725.1, on the reverse strand, counting down.
GTAGGAAAGGGTATAGAATGAACACAATGGGTCCACGTGGGGACCGTGTGAGACACAAAGGGGGTTGGGGACACAAAGGGTTGCGTTGGGTAAGGAGAGAGCGTCGAGACATCGCGACGCGACCAGAGAACTTACTGGAGATCGAGACCTGAGCAAGCATGCTCTCTGACCCGGGGTTAGCCTCAGGGCACGTATCACTCCACCTGAGGTTACCCCTCATAGAAAACGGGACTAGGGTAAACTACACAAAACTCTGGTCGGTTGGGAGGAGATCCCAGATACTCCTAAGAAAGTAGTTCGAGGTAAGTACTCCGTGTTAGAACAATCCAAAATTACGAGAGAACACAAGGGAATCACCGAGCAATAGAGCTACGCGATAAGGAATAAGATGGCGCCGTTGATGACGTCATATACAGACTCGAAACGAGGAGGAGAGGTACCTTAATAACAGCTCTCCTTTTGTTTTCGTTTTCTTGCCACTTTTCCCTCTCGAAGCGTTAACGCTATTCAGGGTGAAGATAGTTATGTGGCGTGTCAAGAATATGTCCTCTGATATTATGCGATATCCCTATAAGAATTAATTAGGGATATTCGCTCCAGGAGTTAGAATTCTGGGTACCTTAAGGTAAAATTCTCTGGGAATATCACTGTAGTCAAATATACCTTAGGAAGCTACCTTAAAGGAACTTCCATCAGGACGACATGGCCTGAGCCTAAAAATCCTTATGATCAGTGCCCAAGCCCCCTCTCCACCCAAGCTAGGACCAAGGGGGACCAGGCAATGGCTGCTGATGACTCAACAGATGGACATATAGGCTCTCCCAAGCCCCCATCCTTAGCTCTTGAGGGAGGGTTTTGCAAATGCCATCTCTTCTTGGAAGACTATGGTTGTAGATACTCGGCCACTTACAGTGACAGTAGAAGTGTATTCCCTCTCAACCAATTCGGGTATGTTTTTTTTTTGTAGCTCTAAATGAGCAGTAGTCTGCGGTAAGCCAGCCAGATAGTTTTTGAATTTGTCAGGCCAAGCAAGTCTTGATGGATATTGGTTGGTGGCAAGGCAAATAGAATCTTGGAGTAGGCATCTCTTCATCTCATTATTCACAGATGCTTTGGAGGGATTGGGTCTTGCATATACTGGACCGAGGCATTTTAGACCAATGGTTCTAGCTAGAAAAGAGGCAAGGCACAAAAATTTTTTAACAAAACTACTTGTTTGACAAGATGGAGTAATGGATGACTTTACTATGGTGGCCTATTCACAAAAATGTATTGGCAAATTGTTAGTGATGTGCCAGACAGATATAGAAACTTTGTTCTGGAATGAAAATTGTATTGTGGTTAATCAGACTCATCCCAGGAAGGTACAAAGTTGTGGCTTAAAAGACCAAGTGCTTTTCACCAAATGGTTTATGCATCCTGACTAGCATACAATGTTGAAGTTATTTGGACACACTCCTGGTTGACCTTCTTATCAGTGTCAACAACAAACTTTAAAACTATTATTCACCCCCCTTCCAGACCACCCTCCATAAGAAAGCAATATTTTCTTATTAACTTAGGATATTTTGGGGGATATATGCCACAGCATGCTTTAATTGATGTCAGCCCTACTTCTAGAGGTACTACTATAACTCGGTTTGCTAAACCTTCATTCGTAGAGAAGAAATGGCAGTCACAATAATCATATGTTTCAGGTATGTTTTATAAGACAGGACAGGAGTTGAACTGGTAGGCTGGTGAATAGACAACTTGGGGATTATTGTATATGCAGAGGTCAGTGAATGGGCTAATCATCATATAAAGCATGGATGAATTGGATATAACTGGTTTAGCAGGCTGGTCATTGGCCAAAACAGTTGTGAAGTAAGTTTGGCCAGTAGAGGACCTGTTAGCAGGGAACGCAACGGCAGTGAAGATTTGGTACATTGCGGAGCAGCCATGATCCGTACCAGAAATAACCTGAAAAATCAAAATTTTGATAGAAAGGACAGATTTAATTACATTTTCATCATATAAGGATAAAGGAATTGAAACTAGGGTCCCCAAACGATCACTGAAGTCAAATGCTAACTACAGAAGAAAGACTGTGGTGAGGGCATAGAATAATTTGTCAAGGCTTTTTTATTTGGGAAAAAACAAAGGTAGAAAAAAAAAGAAAATTGTATAATTAATGCAAAGGGTTGAAATTAAAGATAGTTGGATGCATGGTAGGGAAAATCTATTTTTTTTCTTTTTAAACAGATTATTTTTTTACATCATTAGTGGGCGTGATTATGGAATAAGATTTAAACATTAAAAAAACTATAAACAATGCCATTCCGTGATCCACTTTCATTTATCTAGTTAACTCTTGTAAAATGGATAAATATCTACAAGAGGTATTTGTATGTATGTCAAGATTGGTAGCAAACCACAGGCTACCCTTAAGTGTTTTCTTACTACTTAATAAGTATGTGAGTATACATGTCTTCGATTTTAATTATCCTTATTTTTCTTTTAGATTGCCAACCCCAGCTCCAGATGATGTATGCTGGAAGTTACAACTACATGATAAAGGAATGTGATCTTACCAAAGTCTTCCAGGTGCGAGACATTGAGGAACTTGACGACGACTGGATTCAGACCAATCTTAATAAGTAAAGAAACAAATTACTTGCACAAATATACATTTATATAAGTTTCTATATACAGTATATTCTTTTTCACATTATGCTTTTTAATGTAATCATAAAAAAATAAAAATAATGGAAGAATTTATTATAAAAAAGATATAATAAAATTATTACATTATAAGAATTTGTGTATCTTTAACAAAGTTAAATCAAATGCTGTCACAGAGCAATAGAAAACACACCTTAAAGCTTTACAAATTTAGAATTTTAACTAGAGAATATGGTTTAATACTTATGAAAGATGTAAAGATTTCTCTAGATTTACAAGCCAGAAAACAGCAGATTCACTTCAGTGTGAAGTTAATTGTATGAACGGCAAAATTAATCTGAAGTAAAAATAATTCAGGTTTCAACATGTATAAAATAAACTAAGTTAGTCCTTTAATCTACATGAAAGAAGAATTCCCAAAAGATAATTCTTAGGAATAAAAACATTAACATTGTAACGTCTTGGATCATAGAAGAGGGACAGAGATAGATTAAATTTATCTTAGTCTGTGAAAGATTACCATATTCACAATCAAGGGAAGAAACTGATTGGTAATATATTGGATAGGTGCATAATATAAATACAGTAGTAATTTTCTTAATAGCTGTATCTAAAACTTGTTAAATAAAATTAAAAACTTATGTTTAAAACTTTTAGCCATAGGAAACCCAATTCAATAATAAAATATCTGGCAATCACTAATCGAATACCGAATTCATTGTACAGTATATCAAATCCAAAATTAATTTGTTAAAGCAATGAAAGTCATCTGATGAAGGTTTTAAATTTCTTCAAACAAAACTTTAATCAATGTGATCATTGATGTATTTTTATTAACAACATATTGCCGACCTAGGTGTTATGGCAAAACAGTAATTTCACTGATAAAAAATCTGTGAGGTTTCAATTATCCACCTAGTGAAACTAACTTAGTAAGGAGGCTGCTTGTTTCATTCCATTTGATAACATTCTCCCTTTATCATCTCATCAGTGAACCATATGACATCCTGACAATTGAAGAGGTTGAAATACTCAAATAAAATACAATATCTCTTTGACTGGGAAACAAACTATTTTTTGAAGATTTTGTTGAAACATTGCAGTGCCAATTCTACGAACAAATGATAAATTAAGAATGAAGAGATTCGCTCTTACTCTTTAAAGCTGCAGTGTTCCTTTGATTAGAGAATGCCATCACAATCATAAATGGTAGCTGTAACTTCATCAATGGTCATTTTATCATTCAGTAAGTTAAAGTGTTGATATAGTAACATCTGAAATCAACTCAATTCTCAAAGTTTAATTCCAGTAAAATCCTAACATACTGCCTCACCAACCATTTCATTTCTTATGTTACTCTAAGATCTTTACATATTGCCCGACATAAACTATTTCATTCGTTATGTTCCCAAAAATCATTACATATGACCTGACGCCAACAATTTCATTTGTTATGTTCTAAAATCTTGACATATTGCCTGACACCAACCACTTCATTTGTTATGTTCCTTTAAAATCCTTACATATTGCCTGACACCAACTATTTCATTTGTCACCATTTCATGATTCCTAATAGCAGTCCCTGAAGGCTTCACAGGCTACATTACCTATAGTCTATTTTTTTTAGTGGTGCATATTTGCACCGACTCACAGGGGTGCCCTTTTAACTCGGAAAGGTTCCTGATACCTGATTGGTCGGAAATATTTTTGTCCGAACACCTTCATTGTTCTCAAACAATTACCAAGTAATGTGAATCAAAACTTATTTATTAACCTATATTTCTCCATCAGATATATGTTTGGTCAATAAACAATGTGAAAGAATAAATATAATATAAAGTATCGTCATGGTAAGTCTAAATTTAAAAACACAATCCGCCGAAGTCAACGACAGCAGCATATTTTCGGATGCACGCTTTGTAATTTTGTAATTTTTCACATATTTTAACACAAATTGGGATAAATTACACTTGGCATAAGTTAAACATGTTATTATAAACTTTCTTTGAATACCAGAATTTACCAAAAACATGAAATTAATAAAACTTGATATTTGTGAAAACTTATGGGGATGTAAAAGAACAGCCTGTAGCAGCCTGGCGGGAAAACAATCCCTTCTGACTGTCATAGACTCAGTTTTTATTTCGTACTGGTCATGGGAGAGCTGAAGCTCCCAGACATCCTGTCTCAGCCCCGGTGATAGTGGGGCTAAGACAAGGATGTGTGATGTCGCCGTGGTTGTTTAACTTGTATGTTGATGGAGTGGAGCGAGAGGTGAATGCTCGAGTGCTTGGACGAGGATGACCATGAATGGGAGGTAAATCAGTTGTTGTTTGCGGATGATTCTGCACTGGTTGCAGACGCGCAAGAGAACCTTGGCCGATTAGCGACAGAATTTGGAAGGGTGTGTGAGAGAAGGAAGTTGAGAGTTAATGTGGATGAGAGTAAGGTTATGAGATGTACGAGAAGGGAAAGTGGTGCGAGGTTGAATGTCATGTTGAATGGAGAGTTACTTGAGGTGGATCAGTTTAAGTACTTGGGGTCTGTCGTTGCAGGAAATGGTGGAGTGAAAGCAGACGTACGTCAGAGTGAATGAAGGATGCAAAGTGTTGGGGGCAGTTAAGGGAGTAGTAAAATATAGAGGGTTGGGCATGAATGTAAAGAGAGTTCTGTATGAGAAAGTGATTGTACCAACTGTGATGTATGGATCGGAGTTGTGGGGAATGAAAGTGACGGAGAGACAGAAATTGAATGTGTTTGAGATGAAGTGTCTAAGGAGTATGGCTGGTGTATCTCGAGTAGATAAGATTAGGAACGAAGTAGTGAGGGTGAGAACGGGTGTAAGAAATGAGTTAGCAGCTAGAGTGGATATGAATGTGTTGAGGTGGTTTGGCCATGTTGAGAGAATGGAAAATAGCTGTCTGCTAAAGAAGGTGATGAATGCAAGAGTTGATGGGAGAAGTACAAGAGGAAGGCCAAGGTTTGGGTGGATGGATGAAGTAAAGAAAGCTCTGGGTGATAGGAGGATAGATGTGAGAGAGGCAAGAGAGCGTGCTAGAAATAGGAATGAATGGCAAGCAATTGTGACGCAGTTCCGGTAGGCCCTGCTGCTTCCTCCGGTGCCTTAGATGACCACGGAGGTAGCAGCAGTAGGGGATTCAGCGTTATGAAGCTTCATCTGTGGTGGATAACGGGGAAGGGTGGGCTGTGGCACCCTAGCAGTACCAGCCAAACTCGGTAGAGTCCCTTGTTAGGCTGGGAGGACCGTAGAGAGGAGAGGTCCCCTTTTTTGTTTCATTTGTTTGATGTCGGCTACCCCCCAAAATTGGGGGAAGTGCCTTGGTATATGTATGATGTTAGGAAAGATACAATTTTTGAAGAAAGTCATATTTCGTTGAGTTTAGCCTGGTAAACATTTTATGTGAAATTTTTCTAGGGCCTGGAATGAATTAGGCTATTTACATGTAAAAGGCAACTCACAATGGGAAAAAATCCCGGCACAAAACCCATTATGGAACCAATTATTTTTGTATTGTCAGGCATCACGAACAATAATTTCCCCTTCTATTCAATTACTTTAGTTCTCTGTTTTGTTTACATTAGCTTTCTTGATACGATTTATATCTTTAGTATTGTGCAAATTGTTGATTTCAGCACCCCATACTACTTGAATATAGCAAGACCTGCAAACACCACTCCAACTTTAAAATGACCCCTTTCTAAATTCTACATTTTGCAGTTCATAACAGCTCTCACAGCACCAACTGATATATACTGTAGTACTTAATTAAATTTAACCACTATCCTGAAGAAACCTCTAGGTCACTTTCTTGACTACAATCATCTTTAATTTAATTTTAGTTAAAAAAAAAATGGTTTTGCTCAGTTTTCTCGTCTCTATTACATTATTTCATCAATCCAACATTGTTATTTGCTTAATTCTGCTCTTGACACCAGGTTATTGGCATACAAAAGCTTCACCAGCCTCCGTTTCATCAGGGTTCTATGTACCTTGTTTGTTTTCAAGGTGTGATTCAAGCCAGAGGTACTATATTCAAATTATCAATTTTCCTGTAATGAGTGTCAAGGCAGACTCAATTGTACTTGCCCTGGGATGCAAGTTATCATAATTCATAAGGCTATATTTCTGTGCCTAAATGTAGGCTATGATTAAAATATGAAGACCCTGTCTTACTTTCCTATGGCTTGTACCTAGGTTTACACAATCCCCCTTATGCTTCAAAGGTTGGCTGTTCATTACAATAAGATCCATGGGAGCAACCTCATTTGATACTTTCCCTTCACTTGAACAGATCCATAACTAAAATTACAGACAAGGTATGCCATTCATTCTTTCCTTCCTCTGTGGTCTAAGAGCATGTTCAGTGTCATACAAAGTTTTTCAACCAAAAGATAATTTCTACATGGGTGAAACATAAGAAATTCTAAATAACAAAAGCTAAACTTGAGTAGTTTGGATGTTTAAGGGCTAAACTGAGGCTTGGGTACATAGCTTATCGCCAAAGTTTAGAGAACATGACTATGCAACAATAAATTTTTAAAATTTTTAGAAACAAACTATAACATTACAACTAAAAAATTCTAGTGGGCCTTTGACATTCAAACAAGCTAAATTTACATACTACTAGAGATGAAATATAGAAAAATTAGCTACTACAAAAATGCTTTTTAAATTTTTTCAGTTAACTAAAAAACAGTCTAATCAGACAACCTTGTTAAAAAAATTTAAATGATTAAGGTGGCCATTAAAACCATACAAAGCAAAGTAACACAATCTAATGAAGCATGCAAATTTCTTTTTCTAGTATCAGTAATGGTGACATGATTTGTTTTAGAGGTTATATAAAATATCCAAGGTAAGTAATAAGATGATCATTAAAAAAATCAGACAATAACCCTTTGTCATCCTGATTATTTAACCAGTGATATAAAAGTAAAGGGGTTTATTACATATGCATGGATGTAAATACTGTATAGAAATTACTATGGAAAAGAAAGTTCTGGAATAAAACTGTCAGCTCTCCTTACTATATACCGTATATCATTATACAAATAATCTTTCAAAGATAGAAATCTTTGTCCCTCTTCCAACAAGCTACATACTTACCCTACTTCACTACTGATATATTTTGTACATTATTAGTAGACTATATAAGTTTAATACCATCAATTCTTCATATTAATATAAAAATATCTTTTACAATATACGCATAATTATGAGATATTACACCCTGGAAATGAGACCATATAACAAGTGTGATGCAATAGCACAAGTTAAAATTAATTCAATTTAAAGCAATATATCATAATAGTTTGTACACATTAATGGATAGAAAAGGAAAAGAAAAAATGACTACTACTCATATGACTGACAGACCAGTCTTTAACATCCACAAAAGTTGGTACCTGAACATTAAAAAAATTAAATCCTTGAAAAATGACAAAAACTTTGGGAATTCTGAACTAGGGATTTTCAATTCTGAAGATAAGTAATAGCAAATGAGTGATAAAATATACCCATGTGTAAGGCTATAATTATAATGAACAGTTATGCAAAATATAGTAAATACCTGGTACTTGCTTTATCAGGCATAACACTCAAGTCCGCTTTCACTTGTTACTATGAACTGTTCAAAAAACCTAGTTGCAAAGATTTAAGAAATTTGAAATTCAAATCTGAACAAAACTAAAGTGAAAGATTACAGATTTGAAAAAAAAAGCACAATACTGTAAGAATGGAAAAATACACACTTTAAAGCAGCCGTCAGAATGAAAACAGGCCAATCAAATAAAAGAATTAGGGGAATATGGGGAATCCTTTCAGCATCACAATGAAGAGTTATTGATAGAACATTATAAAATAACCTTGCATAAGCTGCAATTAATATGACTAAGCAAGCATTTATAAAAGAATTTAAAATCTAAATTTCATTAGCAATGCTACAATACTTCAGTAGGAAAATACAGTAATGTGAACAAATTAATCAATTATACTATAAACAGATGACCTTCCACCAAAATTTTAATATAAGGGGCATATACTGTATACAGCATGCTGATTACACTGCAAAAATATCAAAACAAAAGAAAATCCCAGATTTTAAAAGTAATATGACAAATTTGCAAGTAATTTGCAAGTAATTTGTATTTTTCCTAATGATACAAACCTGTAGCTATTTATAGAGAATATTACTTTTGGTGAAGTTGAAAGACGAGCCATAAGACTTTTAGCGAGGGTTAACCATCCAACCGTAAGCTAGCGGGGGGAGGGGGGTTACTTAGCTACCCAATTCACTCTCACAACTGGGCTGCGTAACCACTTTTGCTAGGAGGTACGAGGGCTTCTAGGGGGATAGGTGCTAGTGGGCCATTTTGTATAAATAGCTACAGGTTTATATCGTCCGGGAAAATACAAATTACTTACACATTTGTCATTTGTTCCGTCACTAATATAACCTACGCTATTTATAGGGGATGACTTGCCCCTTAGGAGGGTAGAAGTCTGTGCACACTGGTTTCTTGGCATTAACACGGGGTTTGCCCGGACGTAACTACCAGAAACACTGCGCCTCGTTAAAACCGTACTACGCATGGTCTGCAGCCTACGCAAGCTATGTATTTTTGATACTAGCAATGTGACTGTCTAGGTAAGAGTTCTTTGAGTTACAGGAATCTTCCGAGAGTACCATAGACATTACCCAATACCCTCCTCGCTAGGGGTATAGGGACACAAAAAGTATTATTTCAATACCTGGTAACACAATAATACAAAGAAAATGGTTTAACCTGCAGATAGGTGAGGCCAGCTTTGCAGAGGATCCTGGGTACTGATTCCCTAAAAGAGAGGAAAATGAAGGAAAGAAAGAGCCAGTCATTCTTATGCATTCATCCTAGACTAATCCCAGGTAACCTTTGCCCTCAACCCTCTGCAACTTGTTCATCAAGGAGCTTGAGTTGTTTAAAGCACTTGTTGTGCAGCCACCACAGAACCAATGGCGAACGTCTCCATGCTTCGGTGTGTCATGTCTTACAGGTAGTGAGCGGTGACGGTCGTTTGATGCTTCCACGTGCCCTCTTACAATATCTGCACCACTGTGTAGTTTCTTTTGAACACCAGGGACGTTGCAATACCCCTGACAAAATGAGTTCTGGGTCGCCATGTTGGAGGAGGGTTGGGAGGTCAACGACCCTCCCCATGACCTTCCCCGTGCTGACAAAGAGTGCCGACACATGGGGGCGAACAGCTGATGTTCTTTTGAGGTAACACCTCAAACTCCTTACTGGACATAGTATCAGTTGATCTGGGTTATTGGTTACAGTACGAAAACTCCCAATCCGGAAGGGCCCGAATCTAGGATCCGCTACTCCTGGATTTCGAGTCACGGCAATAAACTCAAGGACGAAGCTGAGAATTACCTTCCCCCAACTCCTTGAATGGGCAATTTCATAGGAAAGACCATGCACTTCATTAGCTCTTTTGGCCAAAGCCAAGGGGGGTTGGAACACTGTCTTTAAAGTGAAGTGGTGATCTGTTGCCTGACGCAACGACTGAAGGATGCAAACCACGTTCAAAGGAGGAGGTCTAACTTCTGACAGGGGGGAGGTAAGCTTGTAACTTCGTATGAGGAGAGAAAGTTCCAGCGAGGACGAAATATCAACTCCTTTCAGTTTAAAGGCAAGGCTCAAGGCTGAACAGTAGCCTTTTACTGCCGAAACCGAGAGGAGCATTTCCTTCCGAAGGTGCACAAGGAACTCCACTATTGTTGAAATAGTGGCATCAAGGGGAGAGATACCCCTTCCAGTACACCAACCACAGAAGAAAGTCCACATAGTCTGGTAGACTGCAGCTGAGGATCGTCAATGTCAAGTCATTCTTCTCGCAACTTGTTGCAAAAATCCTCTCTGAGTGAGGAGGTGCTGGATAGTCTTAAGTCGTAACTAAACTACAGCTTTGTGCAAGATGTTCGCACTTGGCTGTCTAGAGTAGATCGTGTCATGAGAGTTCTCTCGGAAGTCCTGTCAGGAGTTGCAGAAGATCCGCGAACCACTCTGCATGATGCCATAGCAGAGCTATGAGAGTTGGAAAGACACTGTCGGATGCTCTGGCCTTGTTGAGTACTCTTCTCATCAGAAAGAATGGGGAAAGGAGTACATGTCTATGTTGTCCCACCATTGTTGGCATGCATCTAGACAAAGAGCCTGGGGATCAGGGACTATGAACAATAATGCGGTAGCCTGAAATTCAGGGACGTCGGAAACCCCACAAAGTTAGGACTTTGTTGGGTACTAGATGATTCGAAGACCACTCGGAGTCCACTATCTGAATACTCTTGCAGGGGATGAAGCGGGCTGATAGGGACACCGAGTTGTCTTCTGCCCATCTCAGTATCCCTACTGCTAGATGGCATAGAGTCTGAGAAAAGGGACCGCCTTGTTTGTTTATGTAAGCTACTACTGTGGTGTTGTCGCCCATCAACATCACAGAGTGACCCACTAGGAACTGCTAGAGGACTAGAAAGGCTGCCCTCATTTCCAAGAGATTTATGTGCAGGTACCCTTCGGACTCGGACCAGAGGCCTCAGGCCGTGTGGTGCAGCATATGCCTAACCCCGTTCTTTTGATGCATCTAAATAGTGCATCAATTACGGAGGGAGAACGAGAAGGACGACATCCGTGCTGAGGTTTTCGTCTGACACCCACCACCTGAGGTCTGTCTACTATACTAGTCCTATGGAAACTAGAATATCCGGGGAATTGCTGGTCTGATTCCAACTGGACTTCAGCTGCCATTGGAGAGATCGGATCCTGAGGCGGCCATTGGGCAATAGACGGGCCAGGGATGGTAGGTGACCCATGAGACACAATCATCATTGGGCTGGAAGCTCATCTCGTCTGAGGAAAGGTCTTGCTACATTCCTCAGCCTCTGTACCCTGTCCACTGATGGGAAAACTTTCTGTTGATCAGTGTCGACGATTATACCTAGGTATACCAGACTTCTCAAGGTTTACCACGATCACCAAATCTTGGCAAAACGCTATACATATGTCTTGGTGCTGAAGAAGTGTTGCCACCGAGTCTGTTAGGCTCATCCAGTCGTCCAGATATCTTCAGAAAAGGATGCCGACCTTGTGAGCCCAGGATGACACCAGGGCGAACACTCGTGAAGACTTGAGGTGCTGTGAAAACACCGAAGCACAGCACTTACTTACTTTGATGGCTGCTTTTCCAGTCCCATACAGCAGGGGAACCCCACTCTCTACAGGGTCTCCACTGTCATTTTACCTTGTTCGTTCAGAGTATTAAACGTTTCATATCGCGTATTGTTCATTTTCTGTTAAATCGACACTGTTGTATGACTGTTGAAATAAGAAAGTCTTCAGTTTCCTCTTGAAAGCCTTAATGTCTTCAACCATTCGAATGTTTCATGGAAGCTTATTATATAGTTTCAGAGCTGCATATTCAAAGGCTCTGGAGCCTAAAGCAGACATAAATCTAGGTTCCAACCGTTTGAAGCCATCTGTAACTATTCTCGTGTCGACATGATTTGTTGGCTGCGCAACATGTAGCAATTCTAGTAAGTGTTTTGGATGCCCAGTTCTGATAACTTGGTGGGTTATTGTACATATTTTAAAATCAGTTCTTGCTTTAATCGGCAGCCAGTGTAAATTGATTAGTATAGGGGTGATCCTTTCTCTAAGTGGGACACCTTTTATCAGTCTTGCTCCTGTTTATTATGTTTTGTAATTTCTTAAGTTGCACTTTTGGTAAATTGTAATAGAGAGAGTTGCAGTAGTCAATCCTGGTAATAACACAGTTTATCACAAATTTCTTTAAAGAATTTCGTCCAGGTACTTTTTTATAAACGCAATATTTCTTAGATGATAACCAGTAGTTTTTATTACATTATTTATTTGGCCATTTAGAGACAGGTTACAGTCAAGAAATACACCTAGATCTCGAACTTTACTAGATATCGGCATCGAGTCATTATTTATGTTCATTTGAATATCACCTAAGTTTCTTACGCTTTTTCTCTTGCCCACCAACATGAATTCAGTTTTATTCTCATTTAATTTTAGTTGTTTAAATGTCATCCATTCTCTAACACTATCAAGGATTCAGTTTAGAGTTTCAGTAGTGTCATGTATATCATTTATGGAGAAGTAAAATTGTGTATCATCTGCAAATAGTTTGAACTTCACGCCATGCCTTTGTAGCATTTTCGATAGACCAATAGTATAGATGCAGAATAAGATTGGGCCAAGTACACTCCCCTGGGGTATCCCTCTGTTTAAGGGTTCATATGATGAATAAGAATTCCAATTTGTACACAGCAATTTCTACCAACTAAGCAGTCTTTAAGGTATTCGAAGGCTTGATCTTCAATGCTGATGGGCCGTAGATCATTTAGTAGCAGTTCATGCACAACTGTATCAAAAGCAGCACTGAGATCGAGCAGTATTAAGATACCACATTTATTTTCATCCATCATTTCTAGCATATAATTTACAACAGAGCAGATGGCTGTCTCCGTAGAGTATAGTTTTCTGTAGGGAGACTGGTTGTCAGGCAAAGCTTCTATTACTTCTAAGTGGCTGACTAGTTGTTCATGAATTACATATTCAAGCACTTTTGAGACAAAGGATAGATTTGAAATAGGTCTATATGAGCTTAATTCCTGATAGTCCAGTGCACTTTTCAGAACTGGTGTGACTATAGCCATTTTCTCAGATTTAGGAAACTTACATTCATCAATGCTTGCATTTGCTATTCTCATTATTATTTTGGCTAGACTAGAAAAGTCTCTCTCTCCAATTACTTCAGATACTGGCATAGGATTGATCGCACAGTTTGTTTTCTTTGCTTTCTTGATAATTCTGGTGATGTCATCTTGTGTTATGTTGTTAAATCGTATTAATTTTGTCTGTGTCTGGTGTATCATTAATCTGATGTTGCGTATCTACAAATGACCTGGTTATATTTTCAATTTTGTTTTTAAGGAATACTAGAAATTATTTCCTAGTTCCTGGTCTCTGTATCCATCAGGTAGCTTCTTTTCTTTTACATTTACCATTATACCATTCAGGAGATGCTATAACTTACTGTATTTATGTCTGTTGTTGCTTCGAGGATCTTTCTCTTATAGTATTCACTTTTTTTCTTAGTAGGTAGTTATATTGACACGCAGCAGTTTTGTATTCTACCCAAGTACTTTCAGTTTTTAACCTATTCCACTTTCTTCCTTTACGTCTTTTTTCCCTCTTTTTTACCAAAGTCTCTCCATCAAACCAAGGAGGTTGGTCTTTTACGGTTATAGTCTTTTCCATTGGTTGGCACATGGTATCATATTCACTTTTACTCACTTTATTATAAGTGGTCATAAGACAGTTAGCACACTTAGCTCCTAACAGACGTTGGTCATCATGATCACAGGGAATGTTGATAGCATCATTTATTTTCTTTGTAACTTCTTCAATAAATACAGTAGGAGAAAATTTTGATTTTAAGTCTAAAGTTTATTTTCTTTACTAATGCATGTTTCTGTAGAGGTAAATTAAACGTAATAAGTTTGTGTACTGGGGAGATAGTACATTTCTCCTCGACTTTTATATCAGATACAATATTATTCATGTCATCACTTAGAACTAAGTCTAGCGTGTGCCAAATTAAAGTACCGTAGTTGCAAGGTCGACATTATTCGCTAGTCGATATGATTTTAGTAACTCACTAAATGGCAAAGCGTCAGGATTTGATGCGTCATCCATCCAAAAACTGAAGTCTCCACAGATAACTAATTCGTTTTTCTCCATGATAATCCTCTTAATGAAAGCACCGAATTCTTCAAAAAAGATACTAGTGTTTGTTCTAGGAGGTTTGTAGATTGTTATAAAGGATATTCTTCTATTTTTTGGCGTAAATTTTATTTCTATATATTCAAAGCTTGTTACACTAATTCTTTTCAAGGTTTTGAGATTTGAGTAACTTTTATGAACAAAGAGTTCGACACCCCCACCAGACCTACCTTCTCTCGGTATGTGAAAGAAGGCATGTGTGGGGGCCGTCATTTCAGTGATCTTTGCCTTGTCCAAGTTATCTAACCATGTTTCAGATAATGCTAGCATATCTAAATATTTCTCGCTTGTCAATTCTCGAATTTGAACAGTCTTATTACCTACAGATTGTATATTTACATAGCCACTTCCCTAGTAACCATGATCAGTATTTTCCGCTAGTTTTTTTAGTTTCAAGTCACTTGGTCTGTTTAACTTTGTGCAGTTTATACACTTTGACACTTGCAAATTAGACTCCCTGGTGGAGTGTCTCCCTGAACGTTTCCCGCAGACTTTATTTTCATTCTTAGACTTGCAATCTTTTTCAAAATGTCCATACCTCTGACAGTGGTAGCAGGTGATCCCGTGGTACCTATCACGTATGTTATAGATACCCCATCGTAATGAAACTTTGTCCCCATTATCATGAATAGCCCTCCGAACTTCAAGATCACATTTCAGCACATGGTGGGTGGTCCCCCGATGCATTTTTCTTCAGGACTACACTATATTTTGGATTTGGTCCAGACAGCGATTTCTTTGAATCAAAGCATTTACTACATCTTCATCATTGTATACATTGCATATCATTATTTTTGTTTTTAGTTTTCCAATTTTTCTCGTTTCAGTGTCAGCCACCAATGTCTGGTATTTTTTGTTTTCAAGTATGATCATTAGATACTTCCTTGAAGATGGAGAAACTAGGATCTGGAAGTATGTATCCTACAGATCCAGTGTGCACATAACGTCCTGTGGTCTTACCACTTGTCTGCCATCTCCATGCTGAACATTCTTTGTCTAACAAACTTGTTCAGTGCTGAGAGGTTGATGACTGGTTTCAAGCCTCCAGATGTCTTTTTTACAAGAAAGAGTCGACTGAAGAAGCCTGGGGACCCATCAAGGATCTCTTAGATAGTGCCCTTCTCCAACATGGTCTGGACTTTGGGCCAGCTCGTTTGCTGATCCCTTCACATAGGAGCTTGATGGGAATGGATCCAGAGTCAGTGGAGAGAGAGTTTGAATGAACGGGATGCGATACCCTGTGCGAATCATGAACTGTCCAGGGTTCAGTTCCGAGCTGCAGCCACCTCCGCAAGCAGTGTTGCAGGCATCCCCTCACTGCTGGACAACTGAGAGGATTGCCCGTCGCAGTGGGAATGGCCTTGGCTGCTCCCTCTGCTACACTTACCTCCACGAGAGGACTTAAGAGCCCTTCTGCTCTCTGGCTGGAAAGGGGTTCTTTGACACTTTGAGACACTGAAGTCATCATTGTTGAAGTCCTATTCATCAGTGGTTTCATTCGCCGCTGCTGTTTCTTCTGTGACGGAAGAGGCTGATAGGGGCGAGACGTAAGGGTCCTACATAAGAGGGAGTCCTAATTGGACTTTCTTAACCGCCTCGCCACCCGCTCGACGTCTTCCGGCCTAAACAGAGAGGAACCGTCGAGAGTCCACTTCCTCAGTTTCGTTACCTCTGCTCGTGGGACCTGTTGATTGGACCTTTCAATTTCTATTATCGCTGAAGAATCGTGTTCGACTACAGGTTCACTACCTGGTGGGTGAGGAACTCAATGGTTCTAGTTCCCGATAATAGAAAAGTCTCCATCGACTTCCTCGTGGTCTTCTTGGACCAGTCCTTGGTCATGATGAGGTGTCCTACAGACCCCAATCAGAGATCTAGTCATGAAGTAGCCTGCATGGCATACTTCACGACCTTCTCTTGGTTAAGGGTCTCGGAAGCCGAGAATGAGACAGAGAGTCCAGAGAGTCTCTCGAAGGAGAGAGCCTCTAAAGAGTGGTCCAGAGACAAGGCCGGAAGGGGCTCGTTGGAAACCTCACAATACCTCCTCTGCAACACAAAAAGCTGCAGAAGCAGCTTAGAGTAAGAGCCCGATCGAACGGAGCTGGAGGAGCCAGCGATCTGGGAGCACGCCTTCTGTCGGGTGCTCGTCAGCCCCTTAGACCAGGGCAAAGCTGCACTGGTCTTGGGAGGGCTCCGAGTCCCATAGACATGGTCCAGTACGTTTTTGCCCTCTTGCGGGGCCACCACTAGATCAGACAACCCATTGATAGCCCTCATACAGGCCAAGACGTAGGTGTGTTCTGACTCCTTCTGCTCTGCCTTCGTTAGCTTAGGTCCTACAGCCTTTGGAAGATAGTCATCCTCGTCGTAATTGTCTTCTACCCCTGAGCTCACCCATAGGAGCCACGGGCGAGTCGAAGTCGTATCGTGTAGAAAGTACGTTGCTTGCAGACGTCCTTGTTGGACCCGAGGAGGATCATTGAGGCTCTTCTTGCAGAGTACTTGGCGCCATTGCCGAGGTCTTGGTAACCGTTTTTGAGTCCTTCGATTACTTACTGGACAAAAAATACTCCTCCAGTAGCAAAGGTCTGGGGTGCTCCTCCTTTTTGTCCCTCTCTTAATGAGAGAGCTACATCTGAGTGAGAAGGGTTCCCTAAGATGGATCTTTAGGAGATTGAGAAACTCAGCTTCAGCAACGATCAGTTAGTGCCCTCCCACGGAGGAGTTGGATGGATGATCCTCCTCTTCTGCTTAGTTGTCAGTACTGGTGTCAAATGTACCTGTGCAAGATCCTGTTGGCATCCCGTACCCAACTCAGCTGCTCCTCACTTCCTCTTGAAAAGAGAGATGGCCATCCTCGAGGAAGAGGGTCTATGGTGTGGCACTACAGACGTACGTCTGGGGTCAGACGAAGGGGAAGCTGTAGACGGGGAAGTTGTATCTAGAGGAATCCTTGGTGTGCTGTAGTTGATTTCCCCGGAAGAATAACCTGTGTACCAGCCAGACACACTGCCTTGACCAGAGCATCAAACCAGGAAGGTTCCTTACAAAACGCAGTACTGGCTGGAAGATCCCTCGGAAGGTTAGGTGCTGGAGGTCTAGGTTTGGGAGACTGAAAAGGAAGATTAGGATCTTTACCTGGTTCAACTGACAGCGGTACAACTTCCAGCTCATGCATGGATGAACAAGGCCTAGAAGTGGAAGGTTGGGCCTTCGACGGTTCCCACTGGGAAGGGAGCGGGACCGGTCGTCTCCGATGCTGAAGATCCTTCAGGTTACCAGCTTGCCTAGTCTTGGGGGAAAGAGTCTCCCTAGGATACAATGACTCAGGACTGTACCTGTTCATAGGGGACTCCTCTTGATGGAGCGGAGATCATTGATGTAGGAGAGGGGAACTCTCAGGTGGAGGACAACAGGAGTTGTCTCTATGGCAATCACTCGTTGCCCTGGAATACTGGCTGGTAAGCGGCGATCACGAGCTGACCTGTGAGGGATAAAAGGATAGTTACAATCTCTCTTAAGCGAGTGGCAATCTAGTCCTGGTGATCTGTGCTTGCAGGCCAGAAGGTGACTTGGCAAAGCATAGCATCTGCTAATAGCTGGCGAACACTGATGTACTGGCGAACGGCGAGGAATTGGTCGAGGAGGAGGTAAATGACGAGGTGGTGAGCATCGAGAGGTCTGGAAACGGCCCGAGGGAGAACGTCTGTGAACTGGCGAACTGCGAATAGCTGGCGAGTGACTAGCAGTTGGTGAGTGATGAGGAGTTGGAGAGTGATGATAGACTGGCGAACGCCATAGGGCTGGTGAACGCCGAGTCAAAGGAGAGTCCAAAGCAGGCAAGGGTTGAGAACACAAGGGCTGACAGCGAGACTGTCGGTGATGCTCTCGCAAAGGAGAGTGACCATGGCGAGTGACGCTCTCTAAAAGATGGACAATCTCGGGGTGACAAGTGACGAGCAGCAAATGAATGACGAGACTTTGAAGGAGAATGTCTAGCGGGTGAGAGAAAAGATCATTGGTCTTTAGAGGAACTGAAGAGACGTCTCCTGACGAGTGGAGAAGGAGAACATCCGGAGCGTCGAGGAGGATTACGGTCTCTGGGAGCTCGTCAGCGACAGCGAATTTCCTCGGCAGGGGAGACCTGCCCTGCAGGGAGAGGTACTGAACAAGTGTGCATGAAGACGGTCAAGGAGAGAGCACACACACGCTGAAAAGATAAAAAAAAGCAACTTAGTCAGTCATAAATAAAAAATGGTGGAGGAGGAGGAGAGAGGCAACATCCGTTCTCCACCAAGCTAAAGCAAAGTGGTTACTCAGCCCAGGTGTATGAGTGAGTGGTGTAGCTAACTACCTTCTCCCCCAACTAGCGAGAGGAAATTTAACCCTCACTAAAAGTCTTGACTCTTCTTCAGCTTCGCCGAAAGTAATATCCCCTATAAATAACGGTTTGTATTAGTGATGGAAAAATGATATTTTTCCTGACTATACAACCTTGAGTTCTTTAATATGAGTATGCTTTCAACTTGGCTGGAGCTTTAGCTATTATTGGGAGGTAGCAGGGAAGTATCAGGCTTCACCCCATACATTGAGTAGCCACTTTGACCTTCACCTAGGATATGCAGGGTGGTTGAGGCAGTTAGTGAAACTTAAAAGTACTCAGGTTTGTGATTTATAGTTATGAAAAATATAACTTACTTTAAAATTTTTTGATCTGTTCTTAAACAAATACAATCCCTTCTTTAATAGGAGACACATCCCTAGCCCAATAACCATACTGGACAGTCAAGGAAGAAGATATGTCCTTGGAAGGATATGTCACAATATTTGGCTAATTAGGCGTAATGTCCCTATTCTATCCATCCTCCCCCTTGTATGGTGGATAGGAGTAACACTTCTATTAATGACTTGTATTGGACAGATGCTCGGTATGGAAGTTCACCCGCGTCAGCATCCAATCCAGCAAATAACGTAACGCCTCCTACACCCTCAGGGAAGGGAAGGTTTTCCTATAGGGAGATGGGTAAGCTACACAAGGTCACAATGAGAATGTATCTAAAGACCTATGGATATTGTGTAGAGGTTGCCTTTCACATCCAGACTCCAGCCTTTAGCACTTCTGCTACTGACAGGTTCTTCCTGATGGCTAGGGTAGATCCAATACTCTGGTTTTGTGTGATCGAGTCTGGGGTGGTCCCCACATGGGAGTGTGTCTCCAATCATTCCCTTGAAGCCAGAACTTAACATCATTTTAGGATCTTTCATTCATTCTGTACTGAAGAATGAGTCATGGTGTCCCCCCTCCCCTCAGAACAGAAATGTGTAATTCTTGCTCTACTAGTCATTTTTTCAGGAAGTAGAGGAAGAATGATTGAAGTCAAAGCTGCTTGGATTCTAGGTTCTTGCCACTAACTCCTGAACTAAGGATATAGATTTCTATCCTTCTGAATACCTAGTAACACAGGCAGATATATGCAGTTTTCCTACTCGCTTTTCTGGGGTAACCAAAGTTCAAGAGGGCTCAATTAAGAGACCTAAAGAAACACTAAGCAGCTTTAGCTCTTAGGAAGGAAAGACTGTGATTATCCCGGCTCCTCATGAGTCTAGTCGATTCTCTTGAAAAGTCCAGGTCTGAATCCAAGTTTAACACTTGGATTGGTGACTGAGCAGTATCTTTACCCGTCGAAATTGGAGAACTTCTCCGATAAAGGAAGAGAGGTAAACTGCTAATATGGGTACAATTCAACCTGTGACTGCTAGAAGCAATCATGGTCTTTCTGAATCTCGATACCTTCTACCAACTGTCAAGTGACAGGGAAGACAGAGAAAGAGGAGTGGAAAGGCATAAATATCTAGGATTCACAGTGGAGATGAAAGGCATCTTTCAAATTTGCTGGAAGTCTGCAACTGGGAGAATCCTGACATGGCGAATAGGACAAGTGATGGTAAGAAACTCAAGTCTTCCTTCTACACAATGATGTGGGGATAGCATAGAATCCAACATCAGGACTGTTGATTGAGCGTATTTCCTTGAAGTCTTCTTGCCTAGAAGAACCTTGTGCAGCTGCATCATGTCTTCTACTCAAAAGAGTGCACTTGCTTGAGAAGGGTTTATGTATAGGCCCGCTTTGTAAATTTTAATACGGATGGAAGTGGTTTTGGCCAACATCTTTACCAAGTGTTTTATCAAACCCTTTTGAAACCTAGCAAGGAAATGTTTTCAGCATTCCTGGTAGGCTGAGAAGCAGATGCGATCCTTCTGTCTATCACATCCTCTAGATAGGAGGAAATTTAGGTGAGCACTTCATACCTTCTTCTATACATCTGTGGATGGTACACGAAGTACTTACAACAGAATTCTTCATGCAAGGACTAGGGAAGATTTTCCCATATTCCTGTTGTCACATAAAACAAAGGTAAGGGAGCTCTGGTTGTAATTTACTAAAACTTCAGGAATTATATGAGTGATTGCTGGTGAGGCCGCCATGTGCAACTAGCCTTCTTGTTGACAGGGTAATCCGATCCAGAAGGCAGAGTAAAAACAGTTATGTTTACTTTGTTGCTATGATTGTTCGCTAGGGTACCACGTAGCTGTCATGTCAAGGAGGTTTTAAAGAACCTTATTTGATAAATCTTAATCCACAGATCAAGACAAGAGAAAATCTTTCTCTTCATGCAGAAATGATTACCATGTAAGAGGGTAAAAAGGAGCACTCATCAAGATCTGTCGGTAGACTATGTGCCAACTGAAATTACTGAAAAGACTTGCTTGAACACTTGGGAAGTGGTAGCCAGTCCAAAGCACTGGACTTAGATTGGTAGAAACTTTCCCCAAAAAACAAAGCAGAGAACATTCTTTGTAGGACAGATGAATGGATCCAAGGGTGCGAGTCCTTCAGTCTACAGGGATAGAGTGGTGATCATTTTCATGACAGATTGTGAGAAACTAGCCATGGCTGCTCAGGATTATGTCTGGACAACCAAGCACGAAGCCCGAAGACCAGTCTCCAATTCCCTGTAGGTTATTCCATATGTAAGAGTACTACAGAAGTCTGTAAAGTTTCTTGGCAGCCTTAATGTCACCTGCATTCCTGCCAGTAATGGGTGAGTTTTGGTAGATGAAGAGCAACAAAATCGGCAAGCAGCTCTAGAACATTGTGTCACTTCCCATACTGACCAGCTTGTACTGCTCATAGAAGCTGGAGGAAGTCACTAAATTCTTTGATCCTGTCTGCCTAAGCTTTTCCAAGGAAGCAAGAGCCTGGATTAGCCAACTGAACTTGTAGATCGCCAAAATCTTTCTCAGAGCTCGTTAAAGGTGTGATGGGGTTCTCATATTAGTTATTAGGTGTGATGGGGTTCTTGTAACAGTTACCCTTGAAGGAAATCTGGTTGCATCTTCTTCCACCATTACAGCCCTATATCGTTCCCTTCGTGGGAACCGAGAAGAAACTCTTTATTACCTTGTCAGAAGAAGCGGGAGGTAACTGTATTCCTCTTCTCTGGGTTCCAAATAGATCCTAGGGCATCTGATTGATGCACCAAGAAAACTTAATTTTTGGCGCTTGATCGGATCAAATCAGTGTACAGTACAGTATTGTACTTCCTCATAATTGAGTTTTGACAAACCATGGGTCGTAGTGCAGTGTGTGGGTATGATTACCTAGCCATTGAACATCGATTTAGCTTGGAGGCTGTCCATGGAAGTCGATTCCATACGAGATGACTCAGATGTTGGGACCATGTGTTCAGATTTCATCTAGGTCCCTACCCTAAGTGAGGAGTCTTTTGGTTTGATCAATTAAGGAGGGTGTCTGCAAAAAGCCCAGGAACTTTTGGTATCTGGAATACCATTACTCATAAGAAGGTTGGAACTTCCGTACTAAGAAGCTCTAAGGGTAGTTGTCTCTTACGCCTTTTTACTGAAGAAAATACACAAGAAACCTTGGTTAGAGGGAATTCTTACTGACAACTCAGCACAGCATGCATAATGTGGCATCACAGTGCTTGTACTAGTGCCAAGATCAGAATTAAGAAGTCACCTATTCCAACATTTTGAGCACGTCACTGGGATGGAAGATTTTGTTGTCTAGGAAAACTTAAGTGATGGAGCAGCCTTCAAGTGTGGGAAAATCGAAATCAGAGAGCAGTAGTCTAGCATGATGTGTCACCTAAGCGTCTCGGGAACGCCCTATGGCAGAGTACTGGAAGTACTGCATGAACTCAGGTACCCCACACCAAAAATCCTTCCAAAAGGTTGGAACTTTGGTGTGACGCAATTCCTCCCATGAAACCAAGACGAGGGAATGGCCTATGTATAAAGCAACTACTCTAGATTGGTCGTCCTGTGCTTCAGTGATTCCTTCCCTCTCTTCTATAGTAGGTGTGCTGTGAAGGAACAGCTAAACTAGTTACCTAGTGGCTCAAAAGTGATGAACCCTTGAGGCACAAGTGTAAACTCAGATTGTTGTTCCACATCATGTGGTTCCCAATCGCACAATTCCTGATCTCCGTAAACGATCGTAAGTTTCCCAATTGCTGTACATGATCATAAGGTTCCCAAGCTCGGAAAGCAATTGTATGGTTCCTAATTCCTGTACAGTCAAGCCTCGTTATTAACAATAGTTAGGTTACAAACACAGGCGCGATAAGCGAATTTTCGCAAATAAATACTACACTAAAGTGGGCTAACTCCTAACCTAAAAAGTCACTGCCCCTTGCCACAAGCAG
>NC_090725.1:249156344-249246344 GCF_036898095.1 Palaemon carinicauda | reverse complement strand
TTCGGCGCTAACTTCCAGCGCCACGGACGTACCAAGATGTACGATGTCAGCCACCTCAGACTGCTGAATGGGTTCAGGATCGTCAACGATCTCGGCTTCGCCTCCAGGCTTCCCGAACCCCTTGAAGTCTCGTGCAGAGACAACATCAGGCCACAGCTTCCTCCAAGAGGAGTTCAGGGTACGCCTCGAAACTTCCTGCCAAGTGAGATCGATGAGTCTGAGGCATATCACAATGTTAAAGTGATCTTTCCAGAATTCACGCAGAGTGAGGTTTGTACTTTCTGTGACTTGGAAACATCTCTGGAAGAGATGCTTCGTGTACAATTTTTTGAAATTAGAAATAACTTGCTGGTGCATGGGCTGGAGAAGAGGGGTGGTGTTAGGCGGTAGATACAGGACCTTTATGAAGGAATATTCGGCCAGAAGATGTTCCTCGAGGCCAGGAGGGTGAGCTGGAGCATTGTCCAACACCAGCAGACATTTCATAGGGAGGCGCTTTTCTTCCAAATATTATCGGACAGTCGGACCGAAGCAGACATTCACCCAATCAATAAAAATTTGCCTCGTTACCCAGGCTTTAGCATTCGCCCTTCACATCACGGGAAAGTTCTCCTTGATGACTTTGTGGGCTTTGAAGGCTCGAGGAGTTTCAGAATGGTACACCAGCAGGGGCTTCATCTTACAGTCCCCACTGGCGCAAAAACCAAGGGTAAGCCTGTCCTTCATAGCCTCTTCTCCTCCGCCGTGATGAACGTCCGACGAGGCATTTTCTTCCAGAAAAGCCCAGTTTCGTCGCAATTGAAAACTTGCTGCGAACTGTAGCCTTCCTGCAGTCAACTCGTCAAACGTTTTAACAAAGGCTTCGGCGGCCTTCGTGTCCGAGCTGGCTGCCTCCCCATGCCGTACCACTGAATGAATACCAGTCCTTCTCTTGAATTTCTCGAACCACCCCCGAGAAGCCTTGAACTCTGGGGGTTCCTGCTGGGATGTTCCTTCTCCTGCCCCTTCTTCGGCCTGAGAACTCACGAGATCACCGAAAATGGTGGAGGCCTTCTGGCAAATTGTAGTCTCGGTGATGGTGTCTCCTGAGATCTCTTTGTCTTTGATCCACACAAGAAGCAGCCTCTCCATCTCGTCATGCACGTGGGTTCTCTTGTTGGAGACGCCCTTAGAAGGTGTCGCTGCTTTAATGGCTGCCTTCTGCTTCAGGATGGTGCCTATCGTAGACGGATTTCGGCCATACTCCTTGGCGATCACACTTGAACGCATGCCAGAGTCGTACTTTTTCACGATTTGGAGTTTCGTCTCCATCGAGAGCATCGTCTTCTTTTTCTTTCCTTCGGCAACATTCTTGGGACCCATGGCTACAGTATTAAGCTCAATAATACACTACGTACATTATATACTATGTAGTAAACACTAATACAGTACAGTGCACAGTAAAGAATGTTTAATAACGATAACACGTGGCGTACGAGTGTATTCAACACTACGTAAAACAAGCGAAAGCACACGAAGTCAATGTTAACGATGCCGCAGTCGGAACGAAAAGAGAGAGAGAGAGAGATGAACGCCCGTGCGTAAGCAAGGTGGGATGGTTGCCGACCAATAGGAAAGCAGGATCTTATGGCAGCAGCTAGCATCTGAGTAGGGAGATAACCAAGGGGTGAGCGGGAGGCTGTAAGCGAGTTTTCCCAAGTTCAAAGTCTGGCGGCGCGCGAATTTTAAAATTACTCTCGGCGACGAGTTGGGATCTCGTAAGCTTTTCGTATCCTGAAAATTCTTTCGTATACTGGGGCATAAAAATCTTCGTATCGCTTTTCGTACCCTGAATTTTTCGTAAGCAGAAACTTTCGTATCCAGAGGTATCACTGTACTGTATTTCAAAAGATTATACCATTAAAGAACAACACTGCAGATGTTACTGCTTTAACATATTGAAAAAAAAAGCCTTTGACCAAGGAAATTATTATTTTTGGAAGGTACTGGTGTAGTCCTCAGGAATTTTTTGTTAGGCTAAATCAAGGAACCCAATAAGATTGCACCAAATAATAAAGCAAATTTGTTAAAGTAATTTCAATTTTTCCTAACCATACAAACATAAGCTAGATGTCACCAAAGCTGGATTTCTGGGCAGTTAAACTTTTATAACGAGGTGTAAACAAGTGGCCAGTAGTTACCGGCCAGAAGCTTGGAAATCCCACCCCCTGCCTGCTAACCAGGCAGTCACTTTGATTGAGGTTGGGCCTTCTAGGGCTTAGGTGATGGCAGGAAAGTTTGAATGAAGGACTTCGTTTGTATAGTTAGGAAAAATTCAAATTATTTTCCAAATTTGCAAGATGTTCCTGCACAAGTACAAACCTTTGTCATTTAAATATATGTCTCACCTTTAGGTGGGAGGAAGCTACTAATCCAACTGGCTGGATACTTATCCTGAGATACCAAAAATTTGGACCCTTTAAGTGGTGCAGAGTTAAGGTTCCTTACCCATTGTGAACTGGTGGTTTAGCAATACCAGCAGGTCCATGTTGAGCAGAAAATTTCTGCATACTAACAATGAGGCATATACTGTATATATCAGTGGGTTTGCCTAGATACAACACTCGTAAAGAGTGTGGGGAATGACACTTCTATAAGATATAATAGAAAGGCTATAAGGTAAGTGGGGCTTACCAAAATGCAAAGCAATTCCAGTTAACAGGGCTTTTGATACTGTTCCCCAAGATAGGGGAAGATGAAAGGAAAAGGCTAGTCAATCTTTGCTTTCATCCCAGTATAACACATAACCACCACCCTCGATCTGATGCAAATAGTCCTGTGAGAGGAGCCAAGGCAGCTATGACACTGGCAGCTGTGCAGCCACTACAGGTCCTAGTAAATAAATATCTATGAATAGTCTGCCATTTTCAAACGCCTACCTGGAATACCTGTGCCACAGAGAGATTCTAATGGAATGCCAGGGTCATACTTACTTCTGACATCGTGAGCTCTAACCCTAGAGCAGAAGGCGAAGGTGGCAAAAGGGTATGATTAATAATTTCTCTCAGCTAAGAGGATAAGTATTCTTAGTCACTTTTTTAACTCTTCCAGTGCTGACAAAGAGGTGCTGCAAGTGAGG
The DNA here is from genome assembly GCF_036898095.1 of Palaemon carinicauda. Lineage (NCBI taxonomy): Eukaryota > Metazoa > Arthropoda > Malacostraca > Decapoda > Palaemonidae > Palaemon > Palaemon carinicauda. Next base: position 249,243,226 of record NC_090725.1, on the reverse strand, counting down.
TCAAGTTGTTTGTGTACATTTAAGGTAGCACCTCAGTGTCCTCATAGGACATAAAAACAGCTGATAAGGATTGTTGGTTACTGCTCTAAGTATTACAACCTGAAATGAAACTACCTAGAATTGAGAACTGACGGATTCTGGGTTTTAGCTACAAACTCAGGGACAAAGGAGAAAGAGACTGCCTCCAGCTCTTGGTATGAGCAATACTACAGGAGAGACCATGAAGCTTGCTAGCCCACTTGGAGGAGGCTAGAGCGAGCAAGAAAACTGTTTTGAGGGTAAGGTAACCTTTTAAGGCAAGCCTCAACAGATCATAAGATGCCCTCTTAACCCACGAAGGACGAAGGGCGGCACCGCCAAAGGATGATGACGGTTTATTGATATTTATAGAAGAAAAAAACTGTTAATATATTATTTTTCACTCTAATATAAAAGTATTTGGTATCATTGAAACCGCAAGAAAATTAGCTTTTTTAATAGGGTATTTATTGTTTAATACTGTACATTGTTAATTACTTTGGATATAAAAAAAATGTCTTTAGAAATCACAGTTGCAAAAAAAATCAAAGTCACTTTGAAGCTGGATTATTACAAAACTTATTATTCCCATTTGTTATAACAGTGCTAATTTTGTAAAGAATGTAATTTCGAAAAAGTCCTATAAAAACCAGAATATTGTATCCAGTAATAGCATGGTAAAAAAAAATTATATATCAACATATCAAGTGACACTTTTTCACCATTTGGTAATGCGGATTTACAAAAATATTACAGCGATCATAATTATCTCTTGGATGGCCTATCAGTATTTTGTTGATAGATAATATAAGCATTTAGAACTAAATCTAGAATTAATCTTTATTGTTCCTGTGAGTGATGTCTTTTGTGTTAGTAGGGCTTCTGCAAGAGGATGAAGCAACAGGTTAAATGTCAAGATCGTCGTCATAAACATCGCTATTAGTAATATAATCCTCATTATCATGCTCACTATGGCTGTCCAAATCATCAGCACTTGCTTCTGAATCATAAAGATAATCAATATCTTTTATCAATATCTTTTATCCCGCCAACAGATAACAAAATCTCGATCGATAAGCCAAATGGCACCTACCCCCATCGGCAACGGCGCATGCTTAGCACACTCCTATAACCTCAAAGTATAAGATTTCTGGCAACTTTACTTTGTAAACGATCACTGATTGGTTAAAGTAGCCTGAGACGTCAATAGAAGGCGGAGGTAAAGTTAGATGTATGAGGGAGAAAGGATGAAAAAAAATGCATCCACAATATAGACGCTCGCAAGTTGATGGCAATTAATGCATCCATTATATGGACGGGTCGTCCTTCGTGGGTTAAGGGAACATAAGATCTTGATAACAACCAAGGGTGGTGGTCTTACCTCTATCTGAGAACAGTACTGCATAGCGAGTTTCACTAAAAAAGTAATATCAGCTCCTTTCACCCTAAAGACTTGGCACAAGGCTGAGCAATAGCTTTTTACCACTGATACTGAAAAGAGCTTTTCTCTCTAGAGGTAAAGTAAAAATTTGGCAACTAACGATAGAGGCTCTGAGAGGAAAACACCCCTCCCATGACACCAACCACAGAACATGGTCCACTTGACTTGATACATCTGGTCTTGTACAGCAGGGAAAACCAACTCTCTACAGGACATCCAAGGTTGTTTTATGATGTTCATTCAGGAGCATTTAAAATTTCACAATGCGTATTGTTCGCTTACTGTTTGATCATCACTGTCAAAACACTCGCAGAATAAGGTCTTCAGTTTCCTCGTGAAAGCCTTAATATCTTCAATTATTCGGATGTCTCGCGGGAGCCTATTGTATAGTATCGGGGCCGCATATTTACAGGCTCTAGAGCCTACAGTAGACATGTATTTAGTTCTAATAGTTTGAAACCATCTGTAACTTTCTCGTGTCAGGAATATTTGTTGGTTGCACAATATGTAGCAATTCTCATAGATATTTTAGACAACCGGTTGTACATATTTTAAATTCAGTTCTCACTTTAATCGGCAGCCTCAGTAGATCAATTACTATAGGGGTGATCCTTACTTTAGGTGGGACACCTTTTATCAGTCTTGCTCCTCTGTTTATCATGTTTTGTGATTTCTCAAGTTGTACTTTTGGTAGATTGTAGTAGATAGAGTTACAGTAGTTAATTCTGGTAATCATACAGTTCATCACAAGTTTCTTTATCAAACATTCATCCTGGTACTTTTTTGTAAAAGCAATATTTCTTAGATGATAACCAGCAGTTTTTAGTACGGTATTTATTTGGACATTGAGAGGCAAGTTGCAGTCAAGAAATACGCCTAGATCCCGAACTTTACTAGATATCGGCACCGAGTCATTATTTATGTTTATTTAAATGTTACCTAAGCTTCTCACAGTGTTTCTCCTGTCCACCACCATCAACTCAATTTTGTTCTCATTTAATCTTAGTTGTTTAATTGTCATCCATTCTCTAACACTATCAAGGATTCGGTTTAGAGTTTCAGTAGTGTCGTCTATATCATTTATTTAGAAGTAAAATTGTGTCATCTACAAATAAATTGAATTTCACACCATGCCTTTGCAGTATTTTTGATAGACCGATAGTATAGATGTAGAATAAGATTGGGCCAAGTACACTACCCTAGAGTACCCCTCTGTTTAAAGGTTCATATGGTGAATAAGATTTTCCAAATTGCACACAGTAATTTCTACCAACCAAGTAGTCTTTCAGGTATTCGAAAGCTTGATCTTCAACGCTGATGAACCGTAGATCACTTAGTAGCAGTTCATGCACAACTATATCAAAAGCAGCACTAAGGTAGTAGGTTGACCAGGGCACCAGCCACCCATTGAGATACTACCAATAGAGAGTTATGGGCTCCTTTTACTGGCCAGACAGTACTACATTGGATCCTTCTCTCTAGTTACGATTAATTTTTCCTTTGCCTACATATACACCGAATAGACTGGCCTATTCTTTACAGATTCTCCTCTGTTCTTATACACCTGGCAACACTGAGATTACCAAACAATTCTTCTTCACTCAAGGGGTTAACTATTTCTTCAGTGCCTACTTTCCTTTTGGTAAGGGTACTTTAGCTATGGTAACCAGCTCTTCTAGAAGGCCACTCCCAAATCAAACCATTGTTCTCTAGTCTTGGCTAGTGCCATAGACTCTGTTCTTAAAATCTTATATTTTTCCTTGTTTCCTTTCCTCACTAGGCTATTTTCCCTGTTGGAGCCCCTGGCCTTATAGCATCCTGCTTTTCCAACTAGGGTTGTAGCTTAGCAAGTAATAATAATAATAATAAAAATAACAATAATAATAATAATAATAATAATAATAAAAATAACAATAATAATAACAATAATAATAATAATAACAATAATAAGATCGAGTAACATTAAAATACTACATTCATTTTCATTCATCATTTCCAGCATTTTATTTACAACAGAACAGATGGCTGTCTCCGCAGAGTAAAGTTTTCTATTTAGTTTTTTGTTTAAAGTTCAAGTAGTGTCGTCTATATCATTTATTGAAAAGTAAAATTGTGTTTCATCCGCAAATAGTTTGAACTTCACACCATGCCTTTGTAATATTTTCGATGACCGATAGTATAGATACAGAATAAGATTGGGCCAAGTGCACTGCCCTGGGGTACCCCTGTTTAACCCTGGAAAGGTATGATGGGTCGTATGCGACCCCTACAGCATTTTCAAAACCTGTTTTTTCCCCATAAATCATCAGCTGTCTCGAATATGGAAGTGATCGACCTGCAAGGGGTGACTAGTCTACATGCCATTGTCTGCTTTAGGACTGATTTTCGTCTAACTTCCCTCCTTCCCCGTTTTTTTACCCCCCCCAGGGGTCGACCTCGACCCTGACATACCTTTATAGGGTTAAGTGATCAAACAGCAAAGTTATTACATAATTATAAATTGTCGAACAGTGTTGATACTTGTTTGGTTCTTTATAGTTGGAAAGTGTGGATGGATGGTGTGTCTACCACTTGCATGACATTGGTTTTGGCTTAGATGCCTTATATTGCCATGAGGTCCATTTTCCCTCAAATGCTAATTTCTGAATTTTTTTTATTTTTTGCAAATTTGATTTTTTTCTATTTATTTTGAATTTATCTTCAATAATGGCCAGCAGGCAGTATTCCCTCGGCATGGATGTCATCAACACACTTCTAATGGAGTTAAAAAGAGATGTTGATGATAATATGGAGTTTGCAACCCCATTCTTCATTTCAAGTGGTAGATTGGGCTGTAAGAGTTGTTGCGGTCTGCGGCCATTTTGTTGACATACCCGAAAGGTAAGTTGGCATATCTCTATATATTCTTGTTCTGTATAGAATTCGTGATATTTTGGTATATTTTAATGCATAAATATAATATTTTAAAGGAGATACAATGATTTTCATAAGAAATTTACATTGTGAAACTAGGCCGTCAAAAAACGATCTTTAGATTTCGCCCCTGATATAACAGTAAATTACATCTTAGTGCACATTTTATTATGTATTTCTGTTCTAGGATAATATGAGTTTATTCTATAAAAAAATTAGCCTCTTCCTATTTCATTTGGGTACCCAAAAAAATTCATGAAATTTGGACAAATTTTTTTGGCCAAAAAAGTTACCCTTTTTTTCTCATTTCAGATCTTGACTTCTACGGGTCCAACTCATTTCCAGCAATTACACGCTGTTGCTTTGCTATCTAAGAAGGTGTCCCTAAAGGGATTTATGTGTATATGTATATTTCTATTTTTTGTGAATATTTACGTCGTTTTTTTTTTTGTATACTTAAATTTTTAATATATTTCCAATAAATAGTTATTTTGTAGATGGGTATCATTTATATTTTCAGTAGTTTTTAGCATTCTTTGAAGTATTTTTAGCAAGTCAAACAATACAGATTGATGCATAACTAAATTTTTCCTGAATTTTTTTCGGAGTTGGGGTCGCGAGCGACCAAGTATACCCTTAAAGGGGTGTCCGAGGAGCGTACCTATCCAGGGTTAAAGGTTCATATGGTGAATAAGAGTTTACAATTTGTACACAGTAATTTCTACTATCTACGTAGTCTTTCAGGTATTTGAAAGCTTGATCTTCAACGCTGATGAACTGTAGATCATTTAGTAGTGATTTATGCACAACTGTATCAAAAGCAGCACTAAGATTGAGTAATATTAAAATAACACATTTATTTTCATCCATCATTTCCAGCATATCCTTTACAACAGAGCAGATGGCTGTCTCCTTAGAGTATAGTTCTCTGTAAGCAGATGGGTTGTCAGGCAAAGCTTCTATTACTTCTAAGGGCTACTAGAGTCATATTGAGAATGGGAGTGGACCAGACTTGGTTCAAACACTCCTTAGCAAGTAGAACGGTGGAAAACCATAGATATTGAAGCTGTCCCAAGGATGTTGGAAGGTGGCCTCAAACACCGCTTCTAGGTCTGGCATTGGTAAGCTGTACATTGAAAGCTTTGGATTTAGAGATGTTGCAAACAGGTTAACTTCCTAACCTGTAGTGAAACAAATATGAACTCATTCTAAAATCTTTAAAACTAAAGGCTAGGTTGGATTAAAAACTGTCAGTGCCTGCAACACAGTTTTTGCATCACTAAAAATAGTAAAATCACCCTCTTTCATTCCTGGTATTTTTTCAATAGCAGCCAGGATACAATAAAGCTCAGCTGTAAAGATAGAGGATGTTAAAGGGAGTACACATTTACAATTAAAAGAAGAATTGTACACCACAAATCCAACACCAGCGCTGGATTTGAAGCCATCCGTAAATATAAATCCACTATCCCTATGTTGCTCTGTATATTCTGAAAAGGTAGATAGCATTTCTTATTTTACCATGTTGCCTTTACAGTCAGTAAAATAATTACAGAAAGAGATCTCTGGAAGTTTCCAGGGAGGAGTGACTGATAGCCTAAAAGGTAGTACCCGACTCCTGGAAAGATTAAATTTTTGCACCTGCAAATGAAACGGAAAGGTCATCCATGAGGATTGTGTGGAGATCGTCATCTGGAATTACAGAAGAAATCCCATTAATTGCTAGTGCAAATAAAGTAACACTAAGCATGAAAGAACCGTCTTTTAAAAAGGCCTAAATGAATAAAGGCAACTCACCTCTTATGCCAAACTCATGGATAGTTTTTATGATACCATATGATGTTTCTTGGAAGCAAATGGACTCACAAACAGATGACTCTAGATGGACATTGTATAGTGCATTCTTCAAAACCGGCACTGAACTGGTGATAAAATACTCTTCTTTTCTAGTATCCATACAAGCCTTGCATTGACAATTTTTCCATGATTTTACATTAACATTTCAATGCAATTGGTTGGTAGCTTGCAGCTAAAAATTTGTCCTTTCAAGGTTTTAAAAAAAGCTAAAATACTGGCCAGTTCCCTAACTGTTGGGGAACTATGGTTTTGCCATATTCTGTTAATGATACCTATAATAAAAATATTAGTACTACTGTATTACATAGATGCTTTATCATTGCATAGGGAATTTTGTCTAGGCATGGGGCTTTATCATTACATGATGATACATACATACATACATACATATACCAAGGCACTTCCCCCAATTTTGGGGGGTAGCCGACATCAACAAATGAAACAAAACAAAAAGGGGACCTCTACTCTCTACGTTCCTCCAGCCTAACAAGGGACTCAACCGAGTTCAGCTGGTACTGATAGGGTGACACAGCCCACCCTCCCACATTATCCACCACAGATGAAGCTTCATAATGCTGAATCCCCTACTGCTGCTACCTCCGCGGTCATCTAAGGCACCGGAGGCAGCTGCAGGGCCTACCGGAACTGTGTCACAATCGCTCGCCATTCATTCCTATTTCTAGCACGCTCTCTTGCCTCTCTCACATCTATCCTCCTATCACCCAGAGCTTCCTTCACTCCATCCATCCACCCAAACCTTGGCCTTCCTCTTGTACTTCTCCCATCAACTCTTGCATTCATCACCTTCTTTAGCAGAGAGCCATTTTCCATTCTCTCAACATGGCCAAACCACCTCAACACATTCATATCCACTTTAGCTGCTAACTCATTTCTTACACCCGTTTTCACTCTCACCACTTCGTTCCTAACCCTATCTACTCGAGATACACCAGCCATACTCCTTAGACACTTCATCTCAAACACATTCAATTTCTGCCTCTCCGTCACTTTCATTCCCCACAACTCCGATCCATATATCACAGTTGGTACAGTCACTTTCTCATATAGAACTCTCTTTACATTCATGCCCAACCCTCTATTTTCTACTACTCCCTTAACTGTCCCAACACTTTGCAACCTTCATTCACTCTCTGACGTACATCTGCTTCCACTCCACCATTTGCTGCAACAACAGATCCCAAGTACTTAAACTGATCCACCTCCTCAAGTAACTCTCCATTCAACATGACATTCAACCTTGCACCACTTTCCCTTCTGGTACATCTCAAAACCTTTCTCTTACCCACATTAACTCTCAACTTCCTTCTCTCACACACACTTCCAAATTCTGTCACTAATCGGCCAAGCTTCTCTTCCTCGTCTGCAACCAGTACAGTATCATCCGCAAACAACAACTGATTTACTCCCATTCACGGTCATTCTCGTCTACCAGTTTTAAGCCTCGTCCAAGCACTCGAGCTTTCACCTCTCTCCCCACTCCATCAACATACAAGTTGAACAACCACGGTGACATCACACATCCCTGTCTCAGCCCCACTCTCACCGGAAACCAATCACTCACTTCATTTCCTATCCTAACACATGCTTTACTACCTTTGTAGAAACTTTTCACTGCTTGCAACAACCTTCCACCAACTCCATATAACCTCATCACATTCCACATTGCTTCCCTATCAACTCTATCATACGCTTTCTCCCGATCCATAAACGCAACATATACCTCCTTACCTTTTGCTAAATATTTCTCGCATATCTGCCTTCCTGTAAAAATCTGATTCATATAACCCCTACCTCTTTTAAAACCACCCTGTATTTCTAAGATTGCATTCTCTGTTTTATCCTTAATCCTATTAATCATTACTCTACCATACACTTTTCCAACTACGCTTAACAAACTAACACCTCTTGAATTACAACACTCATGCACATCTCCCTTACCCTTATAGAGTGGTACAATACATGCACAAACCCAATCTACTGGTACCATTGACAACACAAAATCACAAATTTTTAAGTAATTTATATTTTTCCTAACATACTTACCTAGAACTACCTTCTTAGGAGTTACTGGTAACTCTACCTAACCGACCAGCTTTTTGCATAGTTTACCCTCTTCTTGTTTTCTACGGGGTCAACCTCAGGCAGTGTGATACGTGCGCTGAGACGACCCGGGGTCGGGCAGCGTGCTAGCTCAGGTCGTCGACTCGTCAGTAAGTTTCGTTGGAACAGGTACTACTCGATCCTGCAGGTTCTCTGGGAAGGATGGGTGGGCCATAACCCGAAGGTAGTTCTAGGTAAGTATGTTAGGAAGAATACAAATTACTTAAAAATTTGTGATTTGTTCCAACACGGTTACTTACCTAGAATTACCTTCTTAGGAGACTTACACTTTAGGAGGTGGGAGTGTCCTGCAGGGATCAGAAGTCGACGGGGAAGCACGCAAGATAGGGAACCTCTAAGGAGGTCTTGGCTCCACGACCACTAGAAAACTGCACGAAAAGAAGGGGAAACTATCCAAAAAACTCACTTTGTGCCTAATGGCTTACCTTTTCAAAACCAACTCCGATACATGTCCTCTTGAAGGGCGCTCCTTTAAGTGACTAAGATCTTTTCAACATCTTCCTGGCCCGGACGGACCAGGGAAGGAAGGAAAGGGGGTTAAGGTTAAGGAAGGAACTAGTGTCTCTTGGCATTAACACCCCTGGTTACCCTGGGGCTATGACCTTAGATCTCTTGAAGGGCCGAAATGATTGGGCCAATGGAAAACCTGTCCAAGGATTTTCTCGAGCAATCTTTGAGATAGTGTTCCGTGAAGGTGGACTGTCTAGACCAGGTCCCATCCTTCAGGATCTTTCCCACAGCCATGTTTTCCTCGAAGGCCAGGGAGGTGCTCAGACCTCTAAAATCATGTGACCTTGGTCTTTCTGGGAGAGGAGTCCCAGAAGCCTCGTAGGCCCTCTTTATCACCTGTCGCAGCCAGAAAGAGATCGAGTTCTTCGAGACCGGTTTCTTCACCCGGCCTGTTGAGATGAATAAATTTTTGATCTGAGGGCGGAAATTTTCGGTCCTCTCCAGATATTTTCTTACTGTTCTCACGGGACATAAGAGTAGATCCTTCGGGTTGTCGGAGCGAGGGATGGTTGGCACCGAAAAACCATCAAACCGAGGATCCCAACACGCCGGGTTCTGCGTCTTCGCCACAAAGCTAGGGACGAACCTAAAGGTAACTTCTCTCCACCCTTTGGAGTGTGAGACCTCGTAAGAGAGGCCGTGTAACTCGCCAACTCTTTGCGCCGAGGCCCGGGCTAAAAGAAAAGCTGTTTTAAGGGTGAGTTCTCTGTCTAGTACGTCCCTGAGAGGTTCGAAGGGTGGCTCTGACAGAATCTTAAGAACTCTGGCTAGGTCCCACTGCGGAACCCGTACCTCCTGGGGGGAACATGATTGTTCAAAACTGCGGATGAGCATAGAGATGTGCCTTGAGGCTCCCAAGTCAATGCCCCTAAGAAGGAAGACTTGACTTAGGACTGCTCGAACTCCTTTGATGGCCGGAATGGACGAACCCACGTCGTCTCTCAGGTAAACCAGAAAGTCTGCAATGTCCTAGATCGACGCCCCTAAGGGCCTGATGTTCTTGGGCGCACACCACTTCACGAAGACTGCCCACTTTGCCTGGTAGACGACTGCCGAGGAACGCCGTAGATAACCCGACATCCTTGCCGCGGTTCTCGATGAGTATCCTTCTTTCTTCAGGGGCTTCTCGATAACCTCCACGCGTGAAGGCGGAGGGATCGAGGGTTTTCATGCCACCTGTGAAAGTGAGGTTGACGCAGGAGGTCTGGCCTGTTCGGAAGCGGCCAAGGAGGACGAAGAGCTAATTCTTTTAGGTCTGCGAACCAGTCTCTCTCCGGCCACCATGTCGCTACCAAAGTCATCGACAGGTTGGACGACACTCTCACTCCGTTCAACACTTGTCCTCGAACGCTGCTGACGGGTCTGGGATCGGAGAACAGAACACGGGGAGTTGGTCGTTCAGACGTGTGGCAAATAAGTCTATCACTGGGGAGCCCCACATTAGGATGACTGTCCGAGCTACCTCCGGGTGTAGGGTCCACTCTGAACCTATCACTTGACCCGCCCTGCTGAGGCCGTCGGCCATCACGTTCCTCTTTCCTGGGCTAAACCTTGCCGTCAGTTCCATCCCTTCTTCAGCCGCCCACCCTAACAGTTCCGTGGCTAGGGCGCATAGGATCCTTGACTTCATGCCTCCCTGTTTCTTTACATACGCCACTACTGTGGCGTTGTCGCACAATAACGCCACAGTGCTTCCTCGCAGGAAGTGTACGAACTGTCGACACGCCCTCAGAACCGCTATCATCTCCAGGATGTTTATATGGAGAGACGCCTCCTCGCTGGACCAGTCTTTTTGTCGATTCTCCTAGCAGGTGTGCTCCCCAACCCTCCTACGATACGTCCGTGAACAACAGCATCTCCGGGGGATTGGGGGCGAAGGACATACCCTTCATTGTGCTCGACCTGATGTTCCACCCAAGAAGGGTCTCTCTCGTCTTCGGGAGGACTGGGACTATTATGTGGGGCTCCTTGCCTTGGGTTCACGACTCCTTCAGATTCCACTGTACCGGGCGGAGCCTGAGCCTCCCTTGCGGTACTAATTTTTCCAGCGTAAACAGATGACCCAGTAACTTCTGCCAGTCCTTGGCCCTCCTGGGTTGTCCCGTCAGGAAGGGTTGAAGGATATGTTCCAGGTTGGCTAACCTCTCCCCTGAGGGGTAAACTCTTACTAACTGGGTGTCCAGGACCATCCCCAAGTAAGTCATTCTGGTGCTGGGGACTAGTTGGGATTTCCCTAGGTTGACCGTGATCCCTAATACCCTGCAGAGGTCGAGCAACATAACGCCTTGCTCCTTCAGTTGTTCCCTTGAGGCAGAAAGAAGCAACCAGACGTCCAGGTACCTGAGTAGTCATATGCCTTTCTCGTGTGCCCATACCGAGATCGTGGTGAACACCCTCGTGAACACTTGCGGGGCCGTCGAAAGGCCGAAGCACAGGGTTTTGAACTGCAGGACCCTGGACTCCCACTTGATTCTGAGGAACTTCCTGCTGGAGGGGTGCACGGGGATTTGAAAATAGGCATCCTTGAGGTCGAGAGACATGAGGAAATCCCCCTCCCTCAAGGCTGCTAGCACCGTCTTGGGGGTGTCCATTTTGAAGTCCGTCTTTGAGACAGACTTGTTGAGGGCTGAGAGATCTATGACCAGCCTCCACCCTCCTGTCGATTCCTCCACAAGGAAGAGCCTGCTGAAGAAACCCGGGCCGGGGTTCTCCACTGTCTCCAAAGCTCCCTTGGCGATCATGGACGCTACTTCCTCTTATAGTGCCGACCTCTTCAAGGGGTCCTTTGGAACCAGCCACTCAGCCCGATGGGCTGGGATGAGAGGGGGAGGCTCTTCTAGGAAAGGGAGTCTGTAGTCCTCTTTCAGGACCGTCACCGTCCAGGGATCCGCACCGAGATCCCGCCCTGCTTGCCAAAAATGTCTGAGGCATCCCCCTACTAGGGGCTCCTGAAGGAGTAGGGGGCCTCTCTTCCTACCTCCTCCTGGAGGAGCGGCCAGAGCGACCTCTCCTAGAGATACTGTAGAAGGGTCTGAAGGCTGACTGAGGGGCTTTGTTGGTCCTTCGGGTGGTCTGCTGAGAGGTTTGAAGCCAAGGAGCTGACGGTGGATCTCTTCGAGGCAGCAAAGGGGCGGACTGGGAGGAGTGAGGGACGTCCGCTGAGGCTCTTCTAAACACGGGCTTCCTCATAGGGGGGGGGGCCTAAGGTCCGTGTCTCTCACTCTCCTCCCTTTCTCCATCGTATCCTTCACCAATTTGATGGGGAAAATGTCGTTTCCCCACACAGAGGAATTCCTCAGTCTCCTAGCTTCTCTGTCAGGTAACTTCCGCACCAACTTGCTAAGAACAGTATCCCTCTTTCTAAGTACCCAGTTCGTAGCCATAGACAGGGACTGGGACGACAAAAACTTAAAGGCCTTGCCTCCCGAACTAACTATCTCCTTCAGCGTGGCCTGATTGTCTGGAAGGGAGAGGTCGTGGGACGCCTGAAACCCCACCAAGTCGCAAGACCACCAATCCAACCAGGAGGACACGGAGACAAGGTCCTGTGCCATGTCCTCCATCATAGAGGCTTCTGAGGGCCTCCGCCAGTCCTGCCAGGTAACTATCTATTCTCTCCATCCCCAACTTCACGTCCGGAGCAAGAGGGAGAGACAATGAAGGCTTTTGTTGCACAGGATTGACGACCATTCTGGACAGTCCGGAGAGCACGGCCTTTGCTGCTGAGGGCTTAGGTTCGTCTAATCGGTGGTGTCAACAAATTAAGGCCAGAACCTTACGGTAGGAGGAGATGTCGTCAGACGAGCACTCCCCTCCTTCCACCAGGGCGCCCGTCACCAGTTCCTCCGTACGGGGGTACTCCGTGACGGTAGGAAAGGCAACGCTGGACTAGTCTGCCCGTGGTATGGGCTGCCCCGTGGGGACGAAGGTATCCGTCATGGGAGTACCTTGTTCCACGGGGGACTCTGTGGATGGGGGATCCATGCGGACCGACGGGAGCCCTTGGTGCTTTAGGAAGGCCTCCAAGGTGCCTGTGGTCGACGCTAAGCCTTCCTTCATAAGATACCCGTGGTATGGGCTGCCCCGTGGGGACGAAGGTATCCAACATGGAGTACCTTGTTCCACAGGGGACCCCGTAGATGGGGGATCCATGCGGACCGACGGGCGCCCTTGGTGCTTTAGGAAGGCCTCCAAGGTGCCCGTGGTCGACGCTAAGCCTTCCTTCATAAGATACCCGTGGTATGGGCTGCCCCGTGAGGACGAAGGTATCCGTCATGGGAGTACCTTGTTCCACGGGGGACCCCATGGATGGGGGGATCCATGCGGACCGACGGGCGCCCTTGGTGCTTTAGGAAGGCCTCCAAGGTGCCCGTGGTCGACGCTAAGCCTTACTTCACAAGATACCCGTGGTATGGGCTGCCCCGTGAGGACGAAGGTATCCGTCATGGGAGTACCTTGTTCCACGGGGGACCCCGTGGATGGGGGGATCCATGCGGACCGACGGGCGCCCTTGGTGCTTTAGGAAGGCCTCCAAGGTGCCCGTGGTCGACGCTAAGCCTTCCTTCATAAGACGTACGTCCTTCCTAAGGGAAGAAGAAGCGGAGGCCACCGTAGGGTTAGTCACTACACGGGGGGCCTGGTTCGAACCCTCTTGCCGAGCGACTGGTCCGAAGGAGGAGGTAGGAGGATGAGACACAGAAGGCGAGGCTCTAGGGAGCCACCCGAAGCGGCCGCGGCTGTGGTAACCTTAAACAGCTCGCTCCGGGGCACTGTGATGTTCACCCACTCCTTGGACTTGTTCTCCTTGGCTTTCTTCTTAGAGGAAACGTCCAAGACTGCGGGGGGAAATCCTCGACGTTTCCCAGGTGTGGGAGGCTGCAGAAACACGGGGGGTAGCGTAGACGAGGGAGCGATTGAAGTACCTGAAATAAGCCATGATGCCGGGGAAGAATCCACACTTGGATGCCTCCACATAGGATCTTCCGAGGAGACAGGACCTGCGGGCACCAGGACCTCTCCTCCTACCCACACTCCCGTACTACTCTCAGGCCCCACACATGCCTGCCCCACACTAGACACTTCCTCCACAGGAAAATCAGACTCTTGGGGAAGGGCAATGGATCTCTTCCCCGCAACGGACTTACCTCGTCCCCTACTTTAGGCAGGGGAAGAAGGACGGGAGCTACGGTCTGCCGAGACTTCTGGGGAAACCACAGGCGACGAGACACCGGATTCCTTAGGCGACTTCTTAGCCGCCTTCTTCATCTTAGTCCCGAAGAGCATCCACTGGATCTCACTCCAGTTAGGACACTCCGGGCACGTAGAGGCAGGGGAACACACTTTCCCCCTACACGTGGAGCACAAGGAGTGGGGATCAATCTCAGGTTGATCCAAAACACAACGCTAATACACCCAGAGACACAAGGATGCAAAGGGAAAGTGAAAGGGAAACACGTGGGTAACACGCAGTAAGCACAAAGGATCGGGGGGACACGCCGCGACCAGAAACTTACTGACGAGTCGACGACCTGAGCTAGCACGCTGCCCGACCCCGGGTCGTCTCAGGGCACGTATCACACTGCCTGAGGTTGACCTCGTAGAAAACGAGAAGAGGGTAAACTATACAAAAAGCTGGTCGGTTAGGTAGAGTTACCAGTAACTCCTAAGAAGGTAGTTCTAGGTAAGTAACCGTGTTGGAACAAACACATATTAAACAATCTCACCAACCATTCAAGTACAGTCACACCCCCTTCCTTCAAAATCTCAACTCTCACACCATCCATACCAGACGCTTTTCCTACTCTCGTTTCATCTAGTGCTCTCCTCACTTCATCTATTGTAATCTCTCTCTCATTCTCATCTCCCATCACTGGCACCTCAACACCTGCAACAGCAATTATATCTGCCTCCCTATTATCCTCAACATTCAGTAAACTTTCAAAATATTCTGCCCATCTTTTCCTTGCCTCCTCTCCTTTTAACAACCTTCCATTTCCATCTTTCACTGTCTCTTCAATTCTTGAGCCAGCCTTCCTTACTCTCTTCACTTCTTTCCAAAACAACTACTTATTCTCTTCATATGAATGACCTAATCCCTGACCCCACCTCAGGTCAGCTGCCCTCTTTGCCTCACGTACCTTGTGCTTTATTTCCACATTTTTCTCTCTATATTTTTCATACTTCTCTATACTATTACTCTGCAGCCATTCTTCAAAAGCCCTCTTTTTCTCTTCCACTTTTACCTTCACTCCTTCACTCCACCATTCACTGCCCTTCCTCATGCTGCCTCCAACAACATGATGATAATGCAGTCAAATTCTCTCTCCACACATGCAAGATTTTATGTCTCTTCTTTGTTTGATGTGATATTATGAGTCCTTTCTTCTTCTCTACATCTATAAAGGTAGCCTGAAGAATCTTTTGACTTTTGGGATACTTTCTCAAAATGATCAAGTAAATTACTTACTTCCAAAGGATTACTTAATATATTGATCATTAATTCTTAACAGTGAAGTATTTGGAGTACAGTATATTTTCCAGAAATTTTATGAACTTTCCTTCATACGGCAAAAGGTGAGGTTCTTTTATTCACTGAAGAAACAAAAGATAACCAAGACTGACGTCGAGCTGCTTTGATCGCTCGTCAAAATTGTGCTCTGCATTCCTTGTAAGGAATGATATTCTCTTCACTGCAATTTCTGCAGCACCTTGTTAATGCAATTCTAGTAGATCTGTGTAACACCAATGGAACAGACCTGTCAGTTTTGGAATGAAAATGCACTCTACCTGTGTGAAGACTTCAATTTAGTTATTCAATTGCATCATCAACATTTTTGAATTTGTCTGCATTACCTTCTTTGCTCAACTCTTTAAATTTTTGCCAGTAAGTTTTATCCAAGCACCAGCAACGTGACTTGTATTCAGGTGGATCATTGTTAGTTTTAATTAATATTTTGGTGTATGATCATTTGTATACCAGTCTTCCAATATTCTCTAGTGAAAGTCAGCCCGACAGTTAGAACCTGCTATTGAAAGATACGGAAGTGAGTGGGCTTACCTGTGTTTAGAATCCCAAAATCTTCATTTTCTATCAATGATGCTAGCAGATTGCCCTTTTGAGTTTGCTAAAACATCTCCCCGTAATGGGTGTCTGATGATCTTATCACCCACAATAAAGAATAGTTGAGGGAGTTGGTTCAACACCTCAGCCACATCATCATATGAAATACTGTCATTAGGAGGTAAACATAGTGAACATATGGTATATTTTCTACTTAGATCTATTTGGACCTCTACTGCTTGTAGGGTAGTATGTAAATTTAAATATTTTAGTGGAATGTCGTGGCGAACATACATAAAACTTCTACCACGACTTGTTGCCTAACTATTACATGGTGTTCTATAATTAAGGGGTTCTCAAAGTGGGGTCCATGGTACCTTGACAGGGGGTCCAGAAAATTCAACACATATAAGTTTTTCTTCCATTTCCCACTACTTACCTCTACAAGGCTTCTTTCTCAGCTCTGACAGTCATGAAAACCAAGTTCACAGGGCTTGGATGCATGTGAAATATGACCTAAGAGTAAGTCTTTCATCCATCCTTCCAAGGATAGAGAAGTTGTGCACTGGGAGGCAGGCCCATCTTTCACATTAATAATGAACAAAAGACATCCAGTATTGATCAGGAAGGGGGAGAGGGAATTTATGAAAATCTGATTCATGGGAATTTCACGGATAGTTGAGTAAAAATATCAAGGATCCGTGACCACTATTTGGGAACAACTTTACATGATATTTTTCATATTGTGCAAATGCACTCGAAAATTAGTAGGGTGACCCTACAAAAACCTTTGTCTAAGTCCGTAAAGTGGTAAAGTCCAAGATGGCCATCAAGCTTTTTTAGACCATTCATTTATCAACACACGTTGATTACCAACAGTGGTATGTACTTCCACTTGAGTGTATTTGTACTTTGAACACGTATGACATTTATTTTTATAGCATTTCTTGAAAAATTATATCAATCATAATTGATAACAGGAAAAATGCCATACAGATATCATAAATACACTGATGGTCATTTCAGGGCTAATCTTTGTACAGATGTTGAAAAAATCTCTATTGACTATTGATACATACCATTTCAAATTTGGCTCGCATAAATACACACATAATCACGCTATAGGTGATAACAGGAAAAAAAGCCAGTAGTAACGAATGTGGAAATATTCGCGCCATTTACGAAGGAAAAAATAAATACATATACTGTACATATATCTAAAGTATTTACCAAGGAACTTCCTCATCATCATCTTCTCCTACGCCTATTGACTTTTTGTCAGTCGTCTCTATCTTGAGCTTTTAATTCAATACTTCTCCCATTCATCATCTACGACTTCCCGTTTCATAGTCCTCAGCCACGTAGTTCAGGGTCTTCCAACTCTTCTAGTACCTTGTGGAGCCCAGTTAAATGTTTGGTAAACTGTCTCTCTTGGAAAGTGCAAAGAGCATGCCCAAACCATCTTCACCTACCCCTTAACATGATCTCATCTCCATATGGTACTCAGGTAATCTCTTTTATAATTTCATTTCTAATCCTGCCGTGCCTTTAACTCCCAATATACTTCTGAGAGCTTTGTTCTCAAATCTACTAAATCTGTTGTAGATTGTTTCATTGTCATACCATGACTCATGTTCATACAGTAACATTAATCTCACTTAACTGAAATACTGCATAGCCTGATTTTTATATGTAATTTCAGGCGATTTGATTCCCAAATTTTACTTAACCTGGCCATTGTCTGATTTGCTTTTTTCAAGCTTTCATTAAACTCCAATTCT
This sequence comes from Palaemon carinicauda, assembly GCF_036898095.1. Classification (NCBI taxonomy): domain Eukaryota; kingdom Metazoa; phylum Arthropoda; class Malacostraca; order Decapoda; family Palaemonidae; genus Palaemon; species Palaemon carinicauda. The sequence continues at coordinate 249,225,504 of NC_090725.1, read as the reverse complement.
AAAGACCTTCTATTAGAAATCGTAGTTCTTAAATAACTAAATGATTCTACCTAATTAATCCTTTCTTCTTCCAATGATATTTCATCTTTATTGCATAGTCTGTTCTCATCATATCTGTCTTTCTCCTACTGTATTTATCATAAGCCCAACGTCCTGTGGTATTTCATGCATTCTAGTAGGAAAGCATTGCAAATCCTATGGTGCTCTGCTAATGACAGCATCATTACCATACTCTAGGTCAGCTAATTTCCTGTTACCAATACAGCCCAATCCTTCCCCACCATTTCCAACTGTTCTACACCTTACAAAATCCAAGAGGAGAATAAAAAACTGAGGTGACAAAACATTCCCTTTGAGTACTCCGCTGTTCACTGCAAATTTATTTGGTAGGACTCCACTAACATTAACTTGCTATGCTCATGAACAGTCTTAATCAAATTTACATATTTAAAAGGAATTCCATAATAACCCAGGACTCCACAAAATTGACCGGTGCACACTATCAAAGGTATTTTTATAGTCCACAAATGTTTCCATAAATACTTTCTTAAAATTTGAACGCTAATTAGCATATGCAAACGCACAATTAGCTATAGCAGGAATATAGATTTCTTGTAAGAAAACAACCTTGAGCTCTTAGAAGGCTCAAGTGATGTCGCTATACAAGTGTTAAAACCACTTATTTCAGATTATTAAACTGTTTTATGAATGTTAGGAGCCTATTCAGTCACTGGCTCAAAAAGCAACTGTGTGATCCAGGCTTACTGTGAGCCAAGAAAGAGCTACGTTTCTGAGTTGCATCACAAGACTGGATTGTCTGCGATGAGAGATTGCTTATTACAAGCCAAACTCTCTGGTGAAAGGATACCTTTTACCTTGTGATCTGGGTTCACTGCGAGTCCAGGTCACCGGTTGTTGAGATCGCTTGTGTAAAGCAACTCCCAGGTGAAAGGCTACCTTTCTTCCTTAGAAACACAATCCAGGCTTACTGAGAGACTGACTTGCATTGTGAGCCAAGCTTGTAAGAGGGAGAGAGATCACTTGCTTGAAGCAAACTCTCGGGCGACAGGGTAACGAGGAATTGAAAGATCAATTACATCAAGCAACCTCTCAGGTGAAAGGCTAGCTTTCACCTTTGATACCACGATCCAGAGCCTGAATTATATTGCTAGGTGGTGGGAGATCACTAGTACAAAAGAAACTCTCAGGTGAAAGAAAAACTTTCCCCCTTGCGCTGTGATCTAGGGTCCCTGAGAGCTTGGGTCTCGTGCAAGCCTGGGTCGCAAGATGTTGAGGAATCATTTGTTCTAGCAAACCTCTCGGGTGAAAAGTAACTTTCACCTTTGGTGCTGCGATCCAGGCTCGCTAGAGCCCGAATTGCGTTATGAGGAGGAGAGAGATCGCTTACATTAAGCAAACTCTCAAGCTTTCACCTTTGACACTCTCAGCCGCCTGGTTCTCTCAGTAACTCTGATGAGGTACAGTTCTCTTGCAGCAAAATATGAGACAGCTCCTGAGTTGCCTAGATAGATCAACTACCAGGCTACGACAGTAGATCGCACTAAAAACTGCGAATCCAGAAAACCCTGAATGATCGGCGGGCTCAGAGGGAGAAAAATTGGGGGAAAAAATTAAAGAATATCTCTTACGTGAAAGACCAACTACCAACTGAGTGCCTGAGGGTGCCGAGAGGTAGTTTAAAAGGTAAAGGTCCGATCGATCTATCGCTAACCAAGTCAGGCGACCGATTGCAAAGCAACTGCTTCCAACAAATGAGGTTGGAGCCCAAGTTCATGGGAATCTAGTTGCCAACATGTGACTGCCAACGGATTGGCAAAACACAAACGTAAATGACTTCCTCTCTAAAGGATTTCTAATCCTAATTGCTGACCAAGCCTGGCGATCGGTTGCAAAGTAACTGCTTCCAATACATGAGGTTAGACTCCAAACACCGGGGATGTAATTTGCTTGCATGTGTCCACCAACAGGTTGGTAAACAGACAGAACAGACTTCCTCTCTCGAAGATTTCTGATCCTAAGATTTCAGAGAAGTCTAACTCCAAGGCAGTAAAGGTAATCCCCTGGCTACATCTGCTCACCCTTAACTAACCTAAGGATTTAATGGAGTCTTGAGTCTACTGAAATTAAGTCTTCAAATCAAGAAATAAAAATCCCGAGATGGAAACGTCAACGGGAACAAATCCCAATAGTAAAGTCTTATTTTCCATAGCCTGTGAAGTGGAAGGAGAAGTCTGTCTCCTACCACGGCTAGGATCAAAGTGAAGAGGGTATGAGTAAGGGGGGGAATTAATTACCCCGCTACTACCAGTAACCGATGTGGTTGTTGAAACCTCATTTAAAGTTTCGAAGCCGTTTGCCTGCTTGTGCCAACATCTATATTCCATAGTAAAGAGTGAATGATTTATATTCGTGTAGGAAACAACTAAGATTAGAAACACTGATCTTCCAGCTGAATTGAGAGAGCGGTGGGAACATGTCTGTTCAGTCCCAAGGCTACTGTCGCAACAGATACATACCGTGCTGGGTACTGGAACCTCGATAATTCTTCCCTGGCCATACCAACTGTCGCCAGAATCCTACCACTACTAAAGGATGAAGGTTTGTACCATGTAGGAGCAACTTAAATTTTAAAGGGGAAAACTTACAACAGGTTTTATAAAGAGGCAATGTGGAGGGTGTTGGAAATGTATGATATATACAATATAACAAATTTGGAAATACTGTACTGTAATTTGTATTTTTCCTAACATACAAACCTGGAGCTATTTATAGGGTATTACTTTCGGCAACGCTGAAAACCAGCCAAGACAATTTTAGTGAGGGATAATTACCCCATCAGCTAGTTAGCGGGAGGGGGTTGGGGTAGACTAGCTACCCCACTCACTCACACCTGTCGGTTGAGTAACCACTTTTGCTCTCTGGCAGGACTTCTAGGGGGACAGGGTGGCGGGCCAATTTGCATAAATAGCTACAGGTTTGTATGTTAGGAAAAATACAAATTATTTCCAAATTTGTTATTTGTTTCAACACAGATACAGTACAAATCTTCGCTATTTATAGGGTGACTTACTCTTAGGAGGGAGGAAGTTCTACCAACTGGCCTTGGTCATGACCCGGGGTTCCTTCTAATTGATTTTGATCTAATTAGTAGGAACTCTACCCTCGCTAAAATCAAAGTAGTTACTCACTGATAGCAGCCTGCAGAAGCTTGTGTGAGAGAGACTCGTGGCTTGTCTTTACGTAGGAACTCGAGGATTCTAAGACATATCCAATACCCTCCCTCAAGAGGTATTGGTGACGTAACAAAGTATTCATTCATACTCAGGATGCATAAGGGAAACGATTCTTACCTGCAGAGGGGTGAGGTCAGCTATGCTTCGGTCTTGCATAGCTGTTTCCCCAGCGGGGGAGAAGGAGAAAGAAAGAAGTGAGCCAGACATTCTTTTCATTCACCCTAGACTAACCCGGGTAACCTCAGCCCTCAACCCTCTGCTACCTGTCCATCAAGGAGCCTGAGGCATTAGATCACTTGTTGTATGGCCACCACAGGACCAATGGAGAAGGTTTCCATGCTCCTGTGGGTTACGTCCTTCAGGTAGTGGGCTGTGAAGGTCGTCTGACACTTCCACACGCCCGCTTGCAATACTTGTGCCATAGAAAAATTCTTCTTGAACGCCAGAGACGTTGCAATGCCTCTGACGTCATGAGCTCTGGGTGGGTTGGAAAGAGGAGGATCTGGATATAGAGCGTATTCAATTACTTTCTTTATCCAGGAGGAAATAGTATTCCTTGTGACTCTCCTCTTGACCTTCCCCGTGCTGACAAAAAGTGCTCGTACATGGGGGCGAGCTTTTGCTGTTCTTTTTAAGTAACACCTCAGACTCCTTACTGGACATAGTAACAGTTGGTCTGGATCTTCGGTTACAGAATGAAGACTCTCTATCCAAAATGGGCCGAACCTGGGGTCTGGCACACCTGCATTTTGAGTCTTAGCTACAAACTCAGGGATGTAGTTGAAGATTACTTCCCCCCATCTCCTAGAGTGGGAGACATCAGCAGATAGACCATGAAGTTCGCTGACTCTCTTGGCCGAAGCCAGAGCGAGCCGGAACACCGTCTTCCATGTGAGGTGGCGATCTGAGGCCTGGCATAGTGGTTCATAGGGGAAGCCCTTCAGAGACCTGAGGACCTGAACCACGATCCAAGGGGGAGGTCTTAACTCTGCCTGGGGACAAGTAAGCTCGTAACTGCGTATGAGCAAAGAAAGTTCCAACGAGGAGGAAATATCGACTCCTTTCAGTCTAAAGGCAAGACTCAGGGCTGAGCGGTAGCCTTTGACTGCCGAGACCGAGAGGAGCATTTCTTCCCGAAGGTATACAAGAAACTCTGCTATAGTTGGAACAGAGGCATCGAGGGGAGAGATACCCCTTCCACGACACCAACCACAGAAAACTGACCACTTTGCCTGGTAGACTGCCTCTGTGGATCTCCTGAGGTGTCCAGCCATTCTTTTCGCAACCGGTTGCGAAAAGCCTCTCTGAGTGGGGAGGTGCTAGATAGTCTCCAGGCGTGAAGTTGAAGCAAGGCTACAGCTTTGTGGAAGACATTGGCATGTGGTTGTTTGAGGAGGTCGTGCTGTGGAGGAAGCTCCCTCGGGATCTCCGTGAGAAGATGCAGAAGGTCCGGGAACCATTCTGCGTGATGCCATAGCGGAGCTATGAGAGTCATTTGCAAGTTGTTGCTTGCTCGTACCTGGTTGAGGACCTTTCTCCTCAGACAGAACGGGGGAAACGCGTAAGCGTCCAGGTTTATCCACCATTGTTGGAAAGCATCTTGCCAAAGAGCTTGGGGATCCGGGACTGGGGAGGAGTACAACAGGAGCCTGAAATTCAGGGCCGTTGCGAAAAGATCCACAGTCGGGGAACCCCACAAAGTCAGGACTTTGTTGGCTATCAGAGGATTCAAAGACCACTCGATGCCAACTATCTGAGTCGCTCTGCTCAGCTTGTCTGCTAGCACATTCCTCTTGCCCGGAATGAAGCGAGCTGATAGAGTCACCGAGTTGTCCTCTGCCCATCTGAGTATCTCTACTGCAAGATGGCACAGCTGCTGCAAAAAGGTACTACCCTGTTTGCTTAGATAAGCTACTACCGTGGTGTTGTCGCTCATCAGCACGACGGAGTGTCCCGCCAGGACCTGGTGGAACTCTTTGAGGGCCAGAAAGGCTGCCCTCATCTCTAAGAGATTTATGTGCTGGTACCTTTCTGATTCGGACCATTGGCCGGAGATGTAATGGTGCAGCACGTGAGCCCCCCACCCTTCTTTTGATGCATCCGAAAAAAGCATCAATTCCGGGGAAGAGATGAGAAGATCGACCCCTTTGCAGAGGTTCGGCTCTGTCAGCCACCACCTGAGGTCCGACTGTTCCTCTAGCCCTATGCGGACTAGGTGATCCCGGGAATCGGAGTGTTGGTTCCAATGGGATTTTAGTCGCCACTGGAGGGATCTCAGACTGAGGCAACTGTTGGGGACCAGTCGGGTCAGGGGAGAGAGGTGACCGAGAAGGCGAAGCCAATACTGCGCCGGGAGCTCTTCCTGACTGAGGAAGACCTGTGCTATCTCCCTCAGTCTCTGGATCCTTTCGTCTGATGGAAACGCATTGTGCCTTAGGGTGTCTAATCGCATGCCTAGGTATCCCAGTTCTTGAGAGGGGAGCAATTGAGACTTCTCGAGGTTTACCACGATCCCCAGATCCTGGCAAAACCTTAGAAGCTTGTCTCGGTGGCGGAGAAGGGCTGCCTCCGAGTCTGCCCGAATCAGCCAGTCGTCCAAGTATCTTAGGAGACGGATGCTGACTCTGTGAGCCTAAGATGACACTTGGGCGAATACTCTCGTGAATACCTGGGGTGATGTGGAAAGACCGAAACACAGTACCCTGAACTGGTAATGCTTCTGATTGAACATGAATCTCAGATACTTCCTGGAAGACGGGTGAATTAGGATCTGGAAGTATGCGTCCTTCAGATTTAGAGTGCACATGAAGTCCTGGGGTCTTATCGCTTGTCTGACTGTGTCAGCCCTCTCCATCCTGAAAGGTGTCTGTTCGACAAACCTGCTCAGGGCCGAGAGGTCGATGACTGGTCTCCAGCCTGCAGATGCCTTTTTCACAAGAAAGAGTCAACTATAGAAGCCTGGGGACCCGTCGAGGACCTCCTGGAGAGCGCCCTTCTCCAACATGGACTGGACTTCTGCCCTGAGGGCAAACTCCTGTGCAGATCCCTTTTCAAAGGAGTTCGATGGAATCGGCACTCGAGTCAGTAGAGGGAGAGGGAGCGTGAACGGGATATGATACCCTGAACGAATCACCTCAACCATCCAGGGTTCGGCCCCATGGTGAAGCCACCTCTGCCAGCGGCTTTGCAGGCATCCCCCCACAGGTGGGCAAATGGGAGGATTGCCTGTCTTATTGGGACCGGCCTCGACCAGATCCCTTCTTACCCTTTCCTCCACGGAAGGACTTTTTGCTGTGAAAGGCCTGCTTTGGACCCTTTTTACCCTGCTGTTTTGGGTCTCTAGCCCTTTTTGGCTGCGGGTTTTGCTGAGAGGGGTAAGGTCTAGCTGATAAGACCTTTTGGATGAGGGAGTCCTGACTGGACTTCCTCCACCTCTCTGCCACCTGCTCGACATCCTCGGGATAGAACAAAGAATTGCCCTCGAAAGGAGCATTTTTCAGTCTCGCTACTTCGGCCTGAGGAAGATGTCTATGGAGCTTGCCTATGACGGCACCTCTCCTCGTCAGGATAGTGTTGGCCCAAAGGTTCACTACCTGATGGGAGAGGAACTCGATGGCCTGAGTGCCAGACTATAGGAAAGTCTCCAAAGACTTCCTGGAGGACTCTCGAGACAGGTCTTTGGACCGCATCAGTTGTCCTAAGGATCCTAACCAGAAATCCAGCCACGAAGTAGCCTGCATGGCGTACTTCGCCACCTTCTCCTGGTTTAGGATTTCAGAGGCCGAAAAGGAGACTGGAAGTCCCGTAAGTTTCTCGAAGGGGGTGGCCTTCGAGAGTGCCTCTATAGAGTGGTCGAGAGGCAGCGTTGGAAGAGATTCCCCGAGGATCTCGTAGTACCTCCTCTGAAACACATACGGAGGAGGTAGGAGCTTGCAGGACGAGTTGGAGTGGAGAGAAGAGGTGGACCCAGTTGCCTGGGACACTGCCTTCTGTTTGGCACTCTTCAACCCCTTTGACCAGGGCAAAGCTGCACTGGTCCTATGAGGTTTCTGAGTGCCATAGAACTGGTCAAGGACTGTTTCTTTTCCATCTAGAGGGGCTGCCGATGGATCTGGAAGTCCATTGATGGAACGGATGCAGGCTAGGACCTGCCAGAAGGCGTGTTCCGACTCCTTCCTCTCATCCTCTGTAAGCTTAGGGCTAGCGGCTGCTGGCAGAGCGTCGTCCTCGAGATTGCTCTGCCCTTCCACCTCCAAGCTCTCATCCATAGGAGCTCGGAGTGGGTCGAAGTCGTCAACTGTATAGACTGGGGATTGGGATACTACCGGGGAGGTGCTCGCTTCCAGCTGCCTGGGAGGCAGTGAGGAAGGAAGCCTGGCCGAGGATTTGGGGATGGTGAACAAATCCTTCAGTTCCCTCCCACGAGGCCGGAGCTCCTCTGTCCCCAAGGGCCTAGAGGACTCCGTCAGCTTACGGGTGGAATGTAAGTCCATTGCCGTACGCGGTGAATCCCGTCCGGTCGCAGGTCGTGCCTCCTTAGACACTATCTCGACCAGTAAAGAATGGAAAGAATCTCCATAGGAAGTAACCTTATCCTCCTTGGGGGGCGAAGGACGAATCCTTTTCCTTTTCCCCTTTGGCCTGGCCTGTGGCGTTTTGTACTGCAGGCGGCTACCCTGAGGTTCATGCCTAATCTCCTCCAGAGGTCTTTTGCGAGGGGATGATCGTCTCCCCTTGCCTGAAGAACCCGCCTGTGCAGGAACTTCCGACCTCCTCCTAGGAACGGAGGGAGGAGAGGAACCTGGGAAGAGAGGAGGCGACAAGGGAATCCTAGGTTTATCACCTAAGGACTGGGAGTGGGTAACGATTCCCTTCATGGCTTGGCGCATTACATTGAATAAGGTGCTAAGCCCCGGGGGGGTCACGGGCTCTTGAGGAACTAAGGGGAAGGTCCTTAGGAAAGAACTGCTCCCTGGGTTTAGGAGCCTGGGCAGGTTTCCTAACCCTCTTGTCTGATGGAGGCTTCCCTACAGGCAAGATCGGCACAGCCTACCCTTAGGGATAGGGTCTGGGCTCGCTTGCACAGGCGACTGTTGTCTCTGTTGAGGCCTAAGGGGCTCGAGAGACTGATTGTGAGCGCCAAGATGGTCGTGCGCCCTTGCGCCGAACTGTTGGTAGGCGGAAGGGAGCTCGTGCGCATGCCTTTCCCGATTGCACGCACCTTTTTCGCGCTCCTGGAGCGCATGAGGTTGTTCACGCACCTGGCGTGCATAAGGTTGCTCGCGCGCAGTAGGTTGTTCGCGTGCATGGCGCGCAACAGGATGTTCGCGGTCATGGCGAGCAACAGGATGTTCGTGCATATGGCGCGCCATAGGATGAACATGCGCGCTATGATCGCCATTTTATTTGCGTGCGGCAAGACGGTCGTGCGCGCCAAGTTGGTCGTGCACGCCGATTCGGTCGTGTGCGTCAATTTGGCCATGCGCACCAACTTGGTCATGCACGCGAGAGCTCTCAGGTTGGTGAGAGAACTCACTGCTACGCTCACCCAAAGGTTCACGATAGCTTGTGTTGTGTGAGCGCGAACGATCAACACAATGAGAGTTTGAAAACTCTGTCATAAAAAGAATGACTCTAGTCACGAGAACCCGAAATTTCAGCGTGAACTGTGTTGCGCGAACCCGAAGGATCAACGCAACGAGAATCCGGAGATTCTCTGTTACGATACACCGAAGTGTTAGCGCGACTAGAGTTACGAGAGCCCAAGGGTTCAGTGTAACTCAGGTTACGAGACCCCGAAGGGTCAGCGTAACGAGCAATCGAGGTTCCTCTGTCACAAGATCCAGAAGGATCAACGTGACTGACGGTACGAGAACCCACACCTGCCAAAAGTAAAAGTGGTTACTCAACCGACAGGTGTGAGTGAGCGGGATAGCTAGTCTACCCCAACCCCCTTCCGCTAACTAGTGGATGGGGTAATTATCCCTCACTAAAATTGTCTTGGCTGGTTTTCAGTGTTGCCGAAAGTAATACCCTATAAATAGCGAAGGTTTGTATCTGTGTCAGAACAAATATGTTTTAATGTTATGAAAATTTTATATGAAAATGTTATTTTCCTTAGTAAAATAAATTTTTGAATATACTTACCCGATGATCATGTAGCTGTCAACTCTGTTGCCCGACAGAAATCTAAGGTCGGGATACGCCAGCGATCGCTATACAGATGGGGGTGTACACAACAGCGCCATCTGTGAGCAGGTACTCAAGTACTTCTTGTCAACAAGAACTCAATTTTCTCCTCGGTCCACTGGTTCTCTATGGGGAGGAAGGGAGGGTCCTTAAATTCATGATCATCGGGTAAGTATATTCAAAAATTTATTTTACTAAGGAAAATAACATTTTTCAATATTAATCTTACCCGATGATCATGTAGCTGATTCACACCCAGGGTGGTGGGTGGAGACCAGCATACATGTTAACATTAGAAGCTAAGTATCCCGTATCTCATTTTAGCAGTTATTCAAAATAACAAACATAAAATAAATAAGTACCTGGTAAGGAAGTCGACTTGAACCATTACTCTGCCTTTTTAAGTACGTCTTCCTTACTGAGCCTAGCGATCCTCTTAGGATGCTGAGCGACTCCTAGGTGCTGAAGTATGAAGGGCTGCAACCCATACTAAAGGACCTCATCACAACCTCTAATCTAGGCACTTCTCAAGAAAGAATTTGACCACCCGCCAAATCAACCAGGATGCGGAAGGTTTCTTAGCCTTCCGGACAACCCAAAAATATTTCAAGAGAAAGATTAAAAAGGTTCTGGAATTAGGGAATTGTAGTGGTGGAGCCCCCACCACTACTGCACTCGTTGCTACGAATGGTCCCAGAGTGTAGCAGTTCTCGTAAAGAGACTAGACATTCTTAAGAAAAAAGACGCGAACACTGATTAGCTTTTCCAAAAGGTTGCGTCGAATATATTTTGCAGAGATCTATTTTGTTTAAAGGTCACGGAAGTTGTGACAGCTCTAACTTCGTGTGTCCTTACCTTCAGCCAAGCTTGGTCTTCCTCATTCAGAAGGGAATGAGCTTCTCGTATTAACAGTCTGAAAATAAAAGGATAAAGAATTCTCTGACATAGGCAAAGATGAATTCTTAACTGAACACCATAAAGCTTCAGACGGGCCTCGTAAAGGTTTTTAAAAATAGAACTTAAGAGCTCTTACAGGACATAATACTCTTTCTAGTTCATTTCCAACCATACGATAAGATTGGAATATCGAACGATATTGGTCAAGGCCGAGAAGGCAGCTCGTGTTTGGCTAGAAAACCAAGATGTAGAACATGTAGCCGTTTCGGATGAAAATCCGATGCTCTTGCTGAAGGCATGAATCTCACTGACTCTTTTAGCTGTGGTTAAGCATATCAGGAAAAGAGTCTTAAAGGTGAGATCTTTCAGGGAGGCTGATTGAAGTGGTTCGAACCTGTCTAACATAAGGAATCTTAGAACCACGTCTAAATTCCAACCAGGTGTAACCAAACGACGCTCCTTCGTGGTCTCAAAAGACTTAAGGAGGTCCTGTAGATCTTTATTGTTGGAAAGATCTAAGCCTCTGTGACGGAAGACTGATGCCAACATGCTTCTGTAACCCTTGAAAGTGGGAGCTGAAAGAGATCGCTCTTTCCTCAGATATAAGAGGAAGTCAGCTATTTGAGTTACAGAGGTACTGGTCGAGGATACGGATACTGACTTGCACCAGTTTCGGAAGATTTCCCACTTCGATTGGTAGACTCTAAGGGTGGATGTTCTCCTTGCTCTAACAATCGCTCTGGTTGCCTCCTTCGAAAAACCTCTAGTTCTCGAGAGTCTTTCGATACTCTGAAGGCAGTGAGACGAAGAGCGTGGAGGCCTTGGAGTACCTTCTTACGCGTGGCAGACGTAGCAGGTCCACCCTTAGGGGAAGAGTTCTGGGAACGTCTACTAGCCATCGAAGTACCTCGGTAAGTTATTCTCTCGCGGGCCAGAGGGAAGCAACTAGTGTCAACTTTGTCCCATCGTGAGAGGCGAACTTCTGCAGTACCTTGTTGACAATCTAGAACGGAGGGAATGCATATAGATCTAGATGAGACTAATCTAGTAGAAAGGCATCTAAAAGAACCACTGCTGGGTCCGGGATAGGTGAGCAAAGTATTGAGAGCCTCTTGGACATCGAGGTTGCGAAGAGATCTATGGTTGGCTGGCCCCAGGTGACCCAAAGTCTCTTGCATACATCTTTGTGGAGGGTCCAATATGTCGGAATATTGTCCCTTCCTACTGAGACAATCTGCTAAGACATTCAAGTTGCCTTGGAAGAAACTTGTTACTAGTGAAAAGTCTAGACCTGTTGAACAGGAGAGGAGGTCACTTGCGAACTCGCACCATGTCAGAGAGTAGGTCCCTCCTTGCTAGGAGATGAACATCAAAGCAGGGAGTTGTCCGTGTTCACCTCCACTACTTTGCCTTGAAGGAGAGACCTGAAGCTTTTCCAGGTCAGACGTACTGCCAGAAGCTTCTTGCAGTCAAAATGCATTGTCCTTTGACTCGAGTTCCATAATCCCGAGCATTCCCTACCGCCTAAGGTCGCACCCCAGCCTACGTCCGATGCGTCTGAGAAGAGAACGTGATTGGGAGTCTGAACAGTCAGGGGAAGACCCTATAAAAGGTTGATAAAGTCCTTTCCTCAAGTCAGACCAGACTAATCTTCCGGAAACCGGGATCGAGACCGCTTCTAGCGTCTTGTCCTTTTCCAGTGAAGAGCTAGATGAAACAGAAGAGGACGGAGGTGTAGTCTTCCAAGTGACACCAATTGAACCACGGATGACAGTGTCCTAACCAGACTCATCCACAGCCTGACAGGGCCGTGTTCCTTCTTCAGCATCTTCTGGATGGATAGCAGGGCTGGGGGTTGATCGTCTTGTTCAGCCATGTCCTCATCAGAGGGTTCCTCATCCGAAACTGATGAGGAAACGGCAACGGAGTGAGCAACGTCTGACTCGCTGAATCCGGTCGCACTGGTGGATGCGTGACGGAGCCGGACACAAGATCATGGTACTACTGCACAGTCTGTGAACTGTCAACCATGGGGATGCGAGGAAGTACAGCGACAACCCAAAACTGTCTAGACTGTCTGGGTAGTGCAGACAACCCCTTATCGGGTTGCTGAGGTTGCCGCACTGCGTCACAACAAGTCACCTCTGCTGGTTGTTGAACGTCTTCCCAGTGACACACTGAACGTCCACAACCACCTCCGAGAGTAGCTTAACGTCAACGTGCGACTGGCAACCCACACTGGGTCGCACCGGTGGAGGAACCATCTCAACTGGCGGACGTGAGTAGGATACCTCAGCGTCAACAGGGCGTACAACCAACCGGTAGGAAGGTCGTTGGCAAGAAGGTTCTTCTCCGTAAAAAATCCTCTATCAAGGACTAAGCTTGGACTGCATGTCTTGCAACAAAGCCCAAGGTCTATGGGAGCAGGTGTGGCAACAGACGGGGTTAGCGACTGAAGCGGAACCATTTACCCTCCCTGGAAGCATGTTATGCTTTAATTAAAGTCCATAGGAGGCTAAGCAGCTTAAGGCTCCTCTCCAAATGACAGAGTCCTCAAGGGAATATCAGAAGGAGGGAGAACAGCACTTTCTCATCTACAGGAACCATGTCCGAGAAAAGCTAGGTTATCTCAGTGAGGGTTTCACTGGTGCATAAGCAGCAGACCAGAAGGCAACGTTATGAAACTGCTTGACAGTCTGTGAACTGTCAAAAACTGAACTGTCAACCCCAACAGGTGCGTGAGGACATACAGCACTGGTGTATTAGTAGCACACCAGAAGGCAATGTCATGTAACTGTTAGACAGTCTGTGAGTTGGCAACAACCAAAGCTGTGTGGGGAAGCCTCAACTCCTGACTGACTAGTTTGCTGCGGGCGAGTGGCGGTAACCACAGTGTGTTGCTGAGGCTGGCACACCGTGTCAAAACACGGCAGCTTGTGGTAGCTCACGCACGGCAACGGAGAGCTCCGTGTGTCTGTGGGAGTCAGCATGCGTCTGGCAGGGTCGACTGCGCATGGGTGGAGGAGCTCTCACAACAAGAGTGTGGGAGCAGGCAGCCATGCCGGGCGCACAACCGTGGCAGGCTGTAGGCCAACGGGTGCATCGTCAACCTTCTCCGCAGTCGGAGTGTGGGAGCTGGCAACAACAAAAGCGGAGTCTGGTGCGTGGGAGGGACTGCCGTGGGTTGCGGAGCATGCCGCATTGTGGCAAAACACGGCAGCTTGACAGCACCTTCCCACTGCTGATGCGGTAGCTCACGCATGTCAACGGAGGGTGCAGCATGAACATGCGTCTGGCAGGGTCGACTGCGCATCGGTGGTGGAGCTCTCACAGGTGGAGTGTGGGAGCAGGCAGCCGCAGTATCTGCTGAACGCACAACCGTGGCAGGTTGTAGGTTAACAGGTGCAGTGTCAACCTTCTCAGCACGATACTCCTGCATGAAGGAAGCAAGCTGAGACTGCATATCTGCAGTATGGACCACTAGGGTCTATAAAAGACGGCAACAAACGGAGCTACTGTCCGTTGTGACTGAGGGTCTAAAACAGCTGGTGCGGCAACAGACGGAGTTACTGCCTGTTGCGGTACCACCTTGCCTCTCTCGGAAGGTGTGCACAGGGTTGCCAGGTTGGCCTTTTTTCAGGCCAAAAAACCTCGAATTTGACTTTTTTTTTTTTTTTTAATTGGCCTTCAGTAATATCATGAAAAATATGCGGATATTAAGTACTATATATTTGGCCTTTTTCTACATATAGGTTGGCCTTTTAAAGCTTCCGTTGTTTGAAAGTTGGACTTTTCTCATATAGAAAATCTGGCAACCCTGGGTGTTCAGTCGTCGAAGACTGCAGCGAGTCCGAACTGACCCAGTGGCTACACCTAGGCCGTTGGACTTGCGCGGAAGGGACCGACCTGCACTTAAAAGCTGCAAGATTTGGTCCATGGTTTCTGCGAGAAACCTCTTCCGCAGACGAGGAATAAATGGGCTCTCTCGTCTTTGTGTGGGTGGGGTGATCACGTAGGCAACGTGTGTAGATACACCCGAAACCACGGAGGGAAACGTCTGTTCGTCGATCAAGGGCTGTGGAACCCATAAGTCCTTCGACATTACTTCTCCCCTGGCATGGGAGCTTGTAAGAGGTATCGGACTAGGTGAACAACTGGCACGAACAGGCGAACCCTCGAACGCAACACTGTAACACTTTGCGCATATCACTTATCACTTTTGATTTTCTGTTTGCACTTATTTCACTGAACTCGAAACTTTAAGTGATTTGTACCTGAAACACGCAATCCTATCCTTCATTAAAAGGTAGTAATTGCGAAAACAGTTTTACAATGCAACAGAAAAACATAATGAAAGATAAAGAATTCAGTGGCTGGAAAAGAGACTAAACACTAGATCAAATAAACTACGTTTAAAATCTCCCACCGCATAAAGTCTGGGAACAAGAATAAAACTCTAGAAACGTTTTACCTTCTTCCCCTATAGCGACTAGGGAGAAGAGTAAAAAACGAGAACAACGTTACCCGCTTGAACGAAACGTTAATTCTCCTCTCTCTCCCTCCGTCTCTATCTCTCTCTCTCTCTCTTGACTTAGAACCTGAGAGATGAGCCCAATTATATATCGTTAAAACATATTATTTGTTAAAGGAAAAAAACTGAAAGGTTTCCCAAATAAAAAGTTCCTTTATTAGAATTAAAACCATTTAAGCTAAGAAAGAATGAACGAAATGCTAGAATCGGTTTACTCTTACTGCAACGTGAAACCGTGAGATACTCTCTCTCTATCGTAACGATAGAGCGCATGTTGAACGTTCTGAACGTCAACAACTGCGGAGACTAAACTAAACGTTAGTTCATCTTTGAAAACAGTACGAGACTATCAAAGAAATTCTTTCAAAAACATTAAAATTAAAAAAGTATAAATTCTTAAAAGGAAATACGATATGACGGGCTCAATGTTAATTAACTTCGGTTCCAAGTAAGGACCGCCTACTATTAGGAAAGGTCGCATATAAACAAACATAAAAATTAATTTTTTATAAGTTTATAATAAATGGAAAGTTAAACGAAGAGGCCTATAAATGGCGGAGAGATATAAAATAAATAGCAAAATTACCAAAAACCTAAACACACTTCCGTCTAAGGGAAGGGTCGGTCATTTAAAAGTGAAAGAGAGTCCATACTCTCTTCGTCACCAACACTTCCGTCTAAGGGAAGGGTCGGCCATTTAAAAGTGAAAGAGAGTCCATACTCTCTTCGTCACCATAATTAAATCTATCCAAAACGAGTCAAGTTTTGAAATGAAGATAAAACCCCTGCATAGCGAAAGCTCAAAACTGGAATAGTGTACTTCACCAAAACGTTGTGAAAACAAATCCAGTTAGGGACGGCGTATTTAGTAGGTCTTGCCTGTGGCACGACAGAGGAAAAATTGAGTTCTTGTTGACAAGAAGTACTTGAGTACCTGCTCACAGATGGCGCTGTTGTGTACACCCCCACCTGTATAGCGATCGCTGGCGTATCCCGACCTTAGATTTCTGTCGGGCAACAGAGTTGACAGCTACATGATCATCGGGTAAGATTAATATTGAAAAATTAAATATATGTTCCAGTATTTACACAAGAGTCACTGGCTTTGTGTGAAAATTATTCTGAAACCAGTGTATGTTACATCTCCAAGGCTGTTCAAAATAACTATACGTGGAATAATGTGAAAAATCAGAGAAAGGATAATGTGATGTTATGAGATTAGAGAGCATTTGTGAGCTAGTATAAGGCAATAAGGATAAAAATAAACCAGTAAGATGGAGTAATGAATGGTGTTATGGTTGGCAAGAGAATGGCATTGGTTGATTTACTCTCAAGTATCTTAGATTAAAAATAAATGATACTAGCAAGACAAGATAAAAATAGGATCAGCATACTGTGTAGTGTAATAGAGAAAAAAAAATAAAAAAAGTTTCTGTTTATCTTACTCTTTCTCTGGCTCTGGTGATCGTTTGTCTCTGACTATTCAGATCATTGAGTATTTGGGCTCCTATCTCCTCTGTTTCCAAAGCTACCTTCTGTCCATGGGTTAGGCGGGCTGATGTACGCTCAAGAGTCACGGTGTTGTCCAGCAGTGACTGCCGCTGTTCCTCTCCAGCACTGAGACCAGCCAAGCCACCCTCCATTAGCTCAGCTCTTATATTTTCTGCCATAACAGATTCAGTATGATAATTGAAACACAAAGTTTACTTAACAAATAATTCATCTTTTTTTTCACATAAAAAAAAAAAAGATGAATTTTTAAAAGTAATTTGTATTTTTTCTGACTATGATATACAAACCTGAGTCCTTTACAAAGGAGAATGAACAACAACGATGCTGAAATACAGCAGTCAAAACATTGTAATGAGGTGTAAATAGTTGACCGGTAGTTACCTGCCTGCACTTTTGCTTGCTCACTGAGTAGTCACTTTGATTGCAGCTGGGGCTTTCTATGAGGTTGGTGATGATGGGAAAATATGAGTAAAGCCCTCACACTTGTATAATTATAAAAAATGACAAATTCATAGATAATTTGTATTTTTCCTAACGATACAAACCTTTAGTTATTTATTACGAGTATTACTTTCGGTGAAGCTGACAGGACAAGCCATTAAAATCTAGTGAGGGTTAACTATCCATCCCGCTAGTTAGTGGGAGCTAGCGGGGAGGTAGCTTGCTACCCCTTCCACTCTCACACCTGTGATTGAGCTCACTTTGCTTAAAGGTAGGACTTCAAGGGGTATAGAGTCGGCAAGTAAGTTTGTATAAATAACTAAAGGTTTGTATCGTTAGGAAAAATATAAATTATCTCCGAATTTGTCATTTGTTTCGTAACAGGAATATAAACCTATGCTATTTATTAAGGGTGACTCACCCATTAGGAGGGTGGACGTTCCTGCCAAACTGTTTTTTTTGGCTTACCTGGGGGCTCCTTATTTTGAATAGGTAGGTCCCTATACCTTGCTAAACCTTGCTTTGCAAGGTACGCGTCCTATGCAAGCTGTGTGACTGTCAAGGTAAAGTTATTCCAAGTCTTAGTAGGAAAAGCTGCTGTAACACAGACTTCCCAATACCACCTCGCCAGGGTACGGGGACGCAACAGTATTGGCACAATACTAGGTACACAAGGAAGCATGGTTTACCTGCAATGGTTTGAGGTCAGCTTGTGCAGAGAACCCAGGCTGCTGCCTTACCCAAGAGAGGGGAGGATGAAGAAAAAAAATAAGAGCTAGTCATACCTTTTCATTCATGCAGACTAAAACCGGGTAACAGTGCCCTCAACCTTCTGCTACTTGTCAAATAAGGAGCTTGAGGTATTATACCAACTGTTGTGCAGCCACCACAGGGCCGATAGAGAACGTATCGAGCCTCCTGTGGGTCACGTCTTGCAGGTAATGGGGTGTGAACGTAGTTTGACATTTCCACACCCCGGCCTATAGAACCTGTGTCACTGGAAAGTTTCTTTTGAAGGCCAGGGACGTAGCTACGCCCCAGACATTGTGGGCTCTAGGGTGACATGAAGGAGGATGATCTAGATTTAGGGCATGGTCTATGACCCTGTGAATCCAAGCAGAGATGGCATTCTTGGTGATCCTCCTCGTTTCTCCCTGTGCTGACGAAAAATGAAGGTACACGGGGAAGGGCTGCTGCTCTTCTTCTGAGGTAAAGCTTCAAACTCCTCACTGGGCAGAGTAAGAGATCATCAGGGTCATCTGTTACAGAGCGGAGTCTCAAAACCTGGAAGGAGTCGAATTGGGGATCCGCCACACCCGGATTCTGAGTCTTGGCAACAAACTCGGGGAGGAAGCCGTACGTTACCTTTCTCCATCTCCTTGAATGGGTGATATCATATGAGACCACGAAGTTTGCTCACTCGTTTAGCCAAAGCCAAAGCAAACAGGAACACTGTCTTCCAAGTAAAGTGGTGATCTGTTGCCTGGCATAATGGTTAGTAGGGAGGTCTCTTTACAGACCGGAGAACTCTTAACCACGTTCCATGGAATAGGTCTCACTTCCGACTGAGGACAGTTAAAGTTCGTAACTCCGTATGAGTAAGGAAAGTTCTAGTGATGAGGAAATGTCCATTCCATTCAGTCTAAGGGTGAGGATTAAGGATGAGCAATAGCCTTTTACAGTCTTGACTGAAAGGCGCATTTCTTCACGCAAATACACGAAGAACTCCGCTATCGCTGGAATAGTGGCATCGAAAGGAGTGATATCCCTTCGACGACACCAACCACAGAAGATGTTCCACTCTGCCTGGTAGACTGCTGCTGATGACTTTCGCAGGTATCCAGACATCCTGTTTGCAACTCGTGAAAATCCTCTCTGAGTGAGGAAATACTGGATTGTCTCCAGTCATGAAGTCATAGCGAAGCTACAGCTTTGAGGAGGATGTGGGCATAGGGTTGTCTGAGTACAGTTGGACCTCATCAATCGCGGGTTCTTGCTTGCGGTTTTGGTTTTTCGTGGCCAGAGGAAAATGAAAAAAAAATTCTTTGTGATAACTGTTTACCCAACATTAGGAATTTCATTTATAATAGTTGGCAACAGCATTGGGATGGCCAAGAATAATGCAATACCTATCAAATAAAAATTCTCATAAAAATCATGAAAAAATTCAAGCCAGGTGATGATTTCAAATAGCACTCTCTTCTTTACACTGGGAGCGTTGCGTGCCACTACCTATCTACATCTAGCTGGTCCTAGCTCTCACTGTACAGTGTATAACCATCTAATGTGGTAAAAAATTACAATTATATTTGAAATAAACCAAATTTTGATTAAACTGGTGTTTCACTTAACTGTATCCAATAATAATGTATGTAATATTCACATTTTAGTATCGTATTTATAATTAAAAACAGCGAATTATAATCTCATGCCTTGTTTATATTCAAATCAGCTGATCAGCCCTGCATAGTCAGTCGTCAACCTATAGTCACTTTCACGATATTATCCCACTGATATGATGATTCACTTTCCCAGAATTGCCTCCTGATATAACCTATCATGCATATTAGTATGATATCTCTTTCACATTATTACTGTTCATCACTTATCATTATTACATCCTAAATCCTTTTCCCAATTCCTTCCCGTATCCCTTTCGTACATTTACATTGCACTCCTACACACACATCTACAACGTATCTATCCAACTCTATTGATTCTCTTTATATTTCGCGATTTCATTCATCTCTTTTCTAGCATTCATCTGTCATTTTTATCTTATTAATCATTCTAAACCCCTTTCTTATCCCTCATTCCACTTATTCCCATTCCTATTTTTCATTCCTACTCGTATTTCCCAAATATCTTGATTTCGCTAATTTATCTGAATTAATGTAGATTTGGAGAAGGGGATGTGCAAAGAAGAAGGAACTGTCATCGTCCGCGGATTGGCTACTGCCTACCCACAGCGTGTCTACATGTATCGTTCCATTTGTCGTATTGTTTCGTCCTTCTCTCTCCCTGTTCTCCCTGGTGTTTCACTTAACTGTATCCAATAATAATGCATGTAATATTCATATATTAGTATAGTATCCATAATTAAAAACATAGCGAATCATAATCTTATGCATTGTTTACATTCAAATCAGCTGATCAACCCTGCATAGTGCATCACTAAACTCAATTTACGGATCAAATAACTCCCTTATTATAAAGGCATGATACCGAAGAATATTTCATATTTACTAAAAGAAGCCATTATTATTTGATCTATCATTTTCCAATTAGCATACAGTACTAATTTCAATAGTTTTACTTGAAATGCTTCTCTCATCTCTCATATCTTATTTTCTTGTACAGTGCGTTGAATCACATAACGTTAACCGGAATTTCATTCATGTTGCCGATGTACGATATTTTATAGTTTTTAACTCGGTAGTGTTGGATTATAAAGCCTCAATAGAGACTTAGCAAAGAAACAAAGATTTCCTTTATAAGAAAGAAAGAGAGAGAGAGAGAGAGAGAGAGAGAGAGAGAGAGAGAGAGAGAGAGAGAGAGAGAGAGAGAGAGAGAGAGAGAGAGTGTCGAAGTTTTATGGCATCCTGAATAAGAGAGAACTAATGCTGTAATGAGTTATAAATTTATATGAAAATTATGATAGATTATAACACATCAGTGATTATGTAATATCACATATTTTTAGTAATTTGTATTTTTCCTAACAGTACTTACCTCGAACTACTTTCTTAGGAGGATCTGGGATCTCCTTAATCACCGACCAAGAATTTTGCGTAGTTCCCCCTCTCTCCGCTACCTTGTAGGGGCGCTCCGGGGCGGAAGGATACTCGCCCTGGAGCGACCCCGGGTCAGCGCGTGAGGCCGCGCTTGTTAGCTCGTCAGTAAGCGTATGTTCAAGTCCTCCTCGAACTCCTGTAAGATACTCGGGGTAGGATGGGAGGGCCATAACCTGAAAGTAGTTCGAGGTAAGTACTGTTATGAAAAATACAAATTGCTAAAATTTTTGATTTGTTCCAACACAGAGTACTTACCTCGAACTACTTTCTTAGGAGACTTATACTTTAGGAGGAGGGAGTGGCTTACAGTTCGGAATATTCGAGACTTCCTGGGGCGCGAGGGTCTGGGTTGCCCAGGGAGAGGTAGGAGAGTAGGGGAAAGCACACAAAAGTCTACCTTATGTACAACTCACCTTTAATTGTAATCCTGTCATGATGTGCCTCAGCGTCCCACTCTCACATGGAAGGAGGATGGGGAATAAAGGATGGGATATAGGGAACAAGGGGGGTAGTAAGGAGGAACCGGTGTCGCTTACGATTACTTTGTAAAGGGCTACCCGGGGCCCAAACTACTAAACTTGTTGCATAGCTGAAATGGCTGGTCTGATGGAGAAGGCATCCAGGGACTTTCTTGTACAGTTCTTGAGGTAGTGGGCTGTAAACGTGGACTGCCTAGCCCAAGTGCCTGCTCGTAGGATCTGACCTACCGCCATGTTAGTGTCAAAGGCCCCTAATATCATGGGGTCTCGGGGTACCAGGAACCGTAGAGCCCTCACTCTCATAAGATCTTTTTATAACCTGACGCAGCCAAAAGGATATGGTGTTTTTGGAAACTGCCTTCTTGATTTGACCTGTGGAAACAAACAAACTCTTAACAGCTGGTCTAATTTTGGCAGTTCTGCTGAGATATTTCCTGACCGTCCTTACGGGGCACAAGAGCAGGTCTTCCGGGTTGTCCGAACGCGGAATTGCCGGAATGGAGAATTCCTCAAACCTAGGATCCGCAATTGCAGGGTTCTGGTTTTTCGCCACGAACTCTGGCAAGAACTTAAACGCCATATCTTTCCAACCTTTCGAGTGGGAGACCTCAAAGGATAGCCCGTGCAGCTCGCTCACTCGTTTTGCCGAGGCCAGAGCTAGTAAGAAGACGGTTTTGAGGGTGAGGTCTTTGTCCAGAATATCTTTGAGTGACTCAAAAGGAGGCCTCGAGAGGGCCCTGAGGACCTTGGCTACATCCCACTGGGTAATGAGCGGGGGTTTCACAACTATTCAAAACTTCTGATGAGCATTGAGATGTGATGCGAGGTACCCAGGTTAATGCCCTTAAGTTGGAAAACTTGGCCCAGTGCCGCCCGAACTCCCTTGATGGCTGGGATGGAGACTCCGAGGTCGTCCCTCAAGTGCACTAGGAAGTCCGCGATATTGTGGATCAAAGCGTCTAAGGGCCGCAGGTTCTGAGTGGCATACCATTTGACAAAGGTTGCCCATTTCGCCTGGTACACAACACTTGAGGACTTCCGCAGATAGCCCGACATCCTGTCAGCAGTTTTGTCCGAGAAGCCTGCCTTCCTTAACAGGCGCTTGATAACCTCCAAGCGTGTAGCCTCAGCCCCAGTGGGTTTTTGTGTACCCTTCGGAAGTGAGGCTGACTTAGAAGGTCTTATCTTGCCGGGGATAACGTTACTAAAGTATACCAAAACGCTTAGGCTAGCCTAACTCAAGTCGGGATCTCGGCTACGCTAAATCACTGAGGCCCTATCGTATACTATTGAAACGTTTAAACAGAAGAGGAAATACTACATGTGTAATCTTATCTTCACTAGTATAATTTGCCTAAATAGCTAGAATTCATTAAAGCTAAATACCGGGGACGTCATACTACTAACTGAATAAAGCATTTATGGCGTACGACAGAGGTTCAAAATGGCCGCCTCCGGTGATGGCTCTGCTCCACTAAACACATCTAAATTATGCTAATTTAACTGTGAAAAGGGAGCCAAAAATTATACACAGGAAAGATTAAATACTCAACTTTCCAGAGGATGAAGATCCTGGAGATTGCATTGTAATAATCCTTGAAATAGTAACAAAACTGAGAGCAGTTGGGAGATACACCGTTCTTAATTCGCTACTACAAAAGGAAAAATACGCCGTAGTAGTACTGGGAGGGGATCCATTGGGTAATCTTGATAACGACTTCCCTTCAAATTCGCCACTCTTCCCCCTCAAAGCAAAAACTTTATTCAGGGTGAAGATTGCTGTGTGACGTATCAAGAAATACGTCCCCTGATATTATTCGATATCCTTAAGAATTATTTTAAGGATACTCACGCCAGGAGTTAGAATTCTGGAGACCTGTGGTCAATTCTCTGGGAGTATCACTGTAACCAAATGTCCCTTAGAAAGCTGCCTAAAGGAACCTTCCATCAGGACGACATGGCTGAGCCCAAAAACACTGAACATTTACAGGAAGTACAGTTAAGCTGTACTGTACTAATATTACTGTACATATATTAGTAATATACATTACAGTATCAGTGAGTAATAGGTTACAGCACAGTATTACTAGATAGGAACAACTTTTGCTATACAGAACAGTTATGGGAGGATGACGACTCGTAAATTTTACCTCGGCACAATACTGTACTGTAACCTTACTGTGTCCAGTACATAGTGTACATGTGTGCAAAGGTTCTGTACACTGTACATATGATTATAAACTGTTGTCAAAACCAAATTGAAACTATTAAGTAGTATTTACTGTGTTAATCATCAGCTTGGGCACCAGCTTGTGGCAAGAGGCAGTAACTTTTTAGGTTAGGAGCTAGCTCACCCTAGTGTAACATTTACTCACCAATTTCCGCTTATGGCGACTGTCTTTGTAACCTAACTATTGCGATAAGCAAGGTCTAAATGTACAGTAATATACAGTAGACCACCGCCATACGACATTAATCCGCTCCGGAGTTGGTATCGTATGGTGAAAATGTCGTATGGCGGGCAATAGAATAGCTAATGCGTCCAAAACCCCAGGTAAAAACATCAAAATTTTATATACTTGTTGAAAATTAGTAACAAAATAGTATAGTAAGCACTGTACTACAGTATACTTATATATAATATACATGTACTGTACAGTATATAATTAAATAACATTACAGGTATAAATAAAAATTATATACTGTACTGTACTGTAAAGGAAAAATTAAATTCTATTTACCTTTGGAGTGACGTGACTTGAGCTGGTAGTGGGTGGAGGCAGAGGGGGGAGGAGACGGCAGATATAAAAACGTATTAATGCTAATTATGTTGTGTACACTTAATAATCAATTTAATCTTACTATTAAACACTTAAAATTAAAAATGTTTTTTTTTATTTTTGTCTTTTGAAATTTTTTTTTTTAGAACTTAAAAAATTACTCTTTTTTAGCTTTTTTAATAGAATCACTTATATTATCTTTGCTTTCTGACACTTCTCTTTTGGAAAAATATCTATCCAAAGAAGCCTGTTTCTGACGACTCCTCAAAATATTTCTAAAAGGACTCATACACTTGTCATTAACACTCTCCAGAAGACGACCTGTGTGAAGTTTTTCTGGGCGTTTTTTTTCAATGAATCTCGTAAGGTTTTCATACCAACCGATAGCTTCCCTTATTTCTGCCGGTCATTTCTTCAGTCTACCCCCCCCCCGTCCTCGCCACCACTAGAGCTGTGCACTTCTTGGATGATGGTCAACTGCATTGCATCACTAGCAATCTTGGGACCCATGGCTAACGAATTAAAGTTGGAATTAAGCACTAAAATGCACAAAAAATACGATATCGCAAGCACTCACACGAGATCAAGTCTTTACGAAACGCACACGAGATTCTGGACTGAGCGCACGATTAACAAAGAGAGAGACTGAGGCAGCCTCTCTCTCAGTTATTGCAGGAGGGATTTCGGCCAATAGCGTATCGGCATCTTAGTGACGCCGACCAATAGCAGACCAGCTTCTTAGTGACGTATGCAGTGACTTATGAGCGTGGTGGTAGGCGAGTGACTCACACAGTCGTGCACGTAAAAACTGACAAGTTTGAATTTTGGAATTTGATGCCGTAAGGTGGGGAAAAATGTCGTAACGAGGGGACGAAAAAACATCGTATTCCACACCGTAACGTGAAAAATACGTAAGCTGGGGACGCCGTACCCCGGAGGTCTACTGTACACTACGGTATCAGTGAGTATTAGGTTACAGTACAGTATTACTAGATAGTTGATTGATTGATTGAAAGTTTTCTGGCATCCTGACATCTAAGGTCATTGACGCCGATACCATTTACTGTATATGAAAATTAAAAGAGAATTCCATTAAAACCATAAAAATTAAGAAGTCATTAAAATAGTTAAATAGTTTTTAGAAGACCTGCTTCTGAAATAAATCTAAAAATTCCGCTCGCATAGTAAGACACATCATGTCCAAGAATCTTGGCAAGGATAAACCTGCCATCCTCACCTTGAGCCTCAAACAGATATCTATTTCTTAGGTTAGTAAAATTAGGGCATTCGGTCAACAAATGCCTCACTGTTAAAGGTACTAAGCAGTCCTCGCAATACGGTTGGTGTTGGCCCTTCAGCAGAAACTCGTGTGTCAACCGTGTGTGACCAATACGGAGACGACAAAGAGTCGTCTCCCATTTTCGGGGAATCATGTTATACCTCCAAGGTGATATGATATTTGTTACTTCCCTCATTTTATTGCCGTCTTGACTGTCCCAGTGCTGTTGCCATTTATCACAAACCAATTTCTTGATGTAAGGTAGGAGATCGTTACATGGAATGGGATACCTCCTTGGTAACAACTCGGATGCCGCATTCTTCGCCAGTAAATCTGCCTTCTCATTCCCAGACACACCTACATGTGCTGGAACCCAACAAAATCGAACAGTTATACCTTTCCGTCCAATAATAAAAAGCCATTCTAAAATCTTTAAAACTAGAGGGTTACTAGAATTAAAAACTTCTAAAGCTTGAAGAACACTCCTTGCATCACTAAAAATTGTAAAATTACCCTCCTTTTCCAAAGCTATTTTCTCAATAGCGGTTAATATGCCATACAGTTCGGCAGTAAATATGGAAGCTGTTAGAGGAAGTGCACCTCTACAATTAAAATCATTACTATGTACTCCAAATCCAACGCCAGCATCAGATTTGGAGCCATCAGTATATATAAAAGTCGATCCCCTATGTTCTTCGACATGTTCCATAAAAAGAGACCTGGATTCTAAGTCAGTCATATTCTTCTTAACTCCAATAAAGTATTTACAAAATGATATGTCAGGTAATTTCCATGGAGGCGTTGATGATACCTTGAATGGAAGTACCTTATTTCTAATTATATCCAGACTATTTAAAAATCGTTTCACCCGAAAGCCATAAGGTTGAGGAGATTTTGGGTGCAACTCAAAGTATGATGCGTGTCTTACAAGGCTTGCAGTCTGAAAGGCTAGAGAGCTAGGGAGTCTTTGCAATCTAAACCAATACCGAAGAATGGAAGACATTCGGTAAAGGTCTAGAGGTAACTCTCCAGCATCAACAAGGAGACTTGGGATAGGCGAGGTTTTAAAAGCTCCAGTAGATAATCTAATACCTGCATGATGTATCGAGTCTAATATTTTTAACCGGCTTGGGGTGGCTGAAGAATATACCTCACAACCATAACTAATTTTGGAAAAAATCAAGGCCTTGTATAATTTTAAAATAGTATTGCGGTCTGCCCCCCATGATGTATGGGACAATACTTTTAAGATATTCAGAGCTTCAACACATTTAGCTTTTAGCGCTTTTAGGTGAGAAACCCATGTAAGTCTACAGTCAAATATCAAACCTAAAAATTTGGTTTCCGATACACATGGTATCCGTTGACCTTTAATGTATATATCCGGGTCTGGATGTACTCCCCGGATACGACAAAAATGGACAATGGTAGTTTTACTTGTCGAGAACTTAAATCCATTCATGTCAGCCCACTGGATAATTTTATCAATAGAGAGTTGGATTTTTCTCTCAACCATTGCCATTCTAGTGCCAGCAAATGATATTGAGAGATCATCCACAAATAGTGTTGAGAGAACATCCTGGGGAATGGCTGAGGATATCCCATTAATTGCTAGTGCAAAAAGGGTTACACTCAGCACACTACCCTGAGGAACTCCTTCTTCCTGGCACTTACTCTCTGATAGAGTTTCCCCCACTCTCACTTGAAAAACTCTACGTGAAAGAAATGCCTGAATAAATAGTGGCAGCTCTCCTCTCAATCCCAATTCATGAATGGTTTTAAGAATACCATATCTCCATGTGGTATCATATGCCTTTTCAAGGTCAAAAAATACTGTAACATGGTGCTGTTTGGAAGCAAAGGCTTCACAAATAGAAGACTCAAGTCGTATCAACACATCAGTCGTTGAGTGCATTTTTCGGAATCCACATTGAATCGGTGATAAAATACCTTTCTTTTCAAGGTACCATATCAGCCTTGCATTGACCATCTTCTCCATAATTTTACATAAACAAGATGTCAATGCAATAGGACGATAGTTTGCTGCTAAAAACTTGTCTTTACCGGGTTTTAAAAAGGCTAAAATAATGGCTAGTTCCCAAACACTTGGGTAACTATGATCATGCCATATTCTATTAATAATGCTTAAAATAAATAGCTTTGTATTAAAATGTACATGTTTAATCATTGCATATGGAATTCCATCGGGTCCAGGGGCTGTATCGTTGCAATGAGCAAGTGCGGAATCAAATTCTCTTTCAGTGAAAGGAGAATTATACGACTCTTCCCTTCTTGTTGCAAAATTTAAAATTTTATTTTCTTCAGTGCTCCTATACTGGTGACCAGGGGCTCCTTCACACTTGCTGGATACATTTGAAAAATGATTAGCCAAGGCATTGCTAACTTCATTTGCTTCAGTTACATACTGGCCATTCACCTTCAACACTGGTGGTGGGTTGGGGGTGAATTTGCCAGCTATCTTTTTTACTTTCCTCCACACAGAAGATGCTGGTGTTCTACTGTTAATGGAGGAAACAAAAGACATCCATGACTGGCGCCTTGCTTCTTTCATGGCACGACGGAACTGTGCTCTACATTTCTTGTACATAATTAAATTCTCATCAGTTCGGAGTCTACGCAATCGTGTTAGAGATCTTCTTGTGGCTCTGTGGAGTGCAGTTAGTTCTGAAGACCACCACGGGACTGGTCGTCGTTTGAATAACCCTGTTGTTTTGGGAATTGAATTGACTCCTGCTGTATGAAGAGTTCCATTCAGCAGGTCTATAGCATCATCAATACTTTCAAACTGTTCTGCTCTCCCTTCGATTTCACTTAGCTCGGAAAATTTAACCCAGTCTGCCTTGTCTAGATTCCAACGTGGCGATCTTTGCAAAGGTGGACCCTTGTTGGTGTTTATAATGATTGGTGCATGATCACTAGTATGCCAATCATCTAATGTCCTCCAATCAAAATCAAGAAGGCAGTTAGAGCTTGCAATTGAAAGGTCAATGCATGACAAAGTACCTGTCTGAACATGGAAGTGCGTGGGCTCTCCTGTATTAAGGAGCCCCACATCCTCATTCTCCACAATTGATGAGATAATATTGCCCCTTGTGTTGGCCAAAACATCACCCCATAAAGGATGTCTACCATTCATATCTCCCAGTAAGAGAAAAGGTTGAGGGAGTTGTTGAATAACTTCTGCTAAATCATCATATAAAATATCATCATTTGGAGGTAAGTACAGAGAGCATATTGTATATTTTCTCCCTATATCAATTTGTACAACAACTGCCTGCAGGGTTGTACGTATAGACATAGGTATTTGGGGAACATCTCGACGAATGTACATGAGACTTCCGCCATGGCTCCCTGCTTGTTGATTATATGGTGTTCTATAGCTAACATACTCTCGAGGACTAGGAGTGTTAGAATCAAGCATACTTTCCTGTAGACATACTATTATGGGGGAATGCTCATGAATTAGGAGCTTAAGTTCTTCATATTTCGCCCTCAAACCCTGACAGTTCCATTGCAAAATGGAGGAGAAAACTATGGATTATTTCTGGAAGACGTCTTGGGTGAGGTCTTCCCATTAGCAGTTTTTAATCTAACATTATTACTTGTAGGTTTCTTCAGAGATGGTCTTGTTATGTTGGGTTTTACGTTGGAGTTTTTCTTTGTATCTTTTTTATATATTTGTTGAGGGGGATGGTGGACCTCAACTTGAATTTCTGATTTATTTAAATTGTCTTCTGGTTGATCGCCAACATCAACAGACAAAACATCATATTTATTTGATGTCATAATTCTAGTATTTCTTATGGAAGGGGGTGAGAGAGATGGAGGTCTCTCTCTTTTACGATTAATAGGTTGCAGGTTACCAGGTTTTTGTACCTTCCCCACTACAGGTACACCTGATAACTTGGTGTCAGGTGGAATCTCCATTAAATCAGGCAAGGATATGGCCTGGGAGAGGTTAGTACTATCCTTTGTAATGGGGGACAAAGGTTTGATAGTGGTGGGCAATGTCTTTTTGTTGATACTCAATGATAAATCTTTAGGAGGAGATGTTCTTGTCTTATGCAGCACTTTATCAATAGATTGTGAATTCCTTTTTCGAGAACTACCTACAGTAGTAGGTGGGTGAGATGATTCCCGAGGAACTTTTTCTCCTGTTTTTAATGTTTTTGCATAAGTATTAGATTTATTTAATAATCTCTTGGCATGCCCCACGCTTACATGTTCAATAATTGATTTATTGAGGGCAGCCTCTTCTAACTTATAAAACTGGCAGCTCCTATCATTAGATTTATGATTAGAGTTGCAGTTTAAGCATCTTGCCTCAAGTGTACAATCCCCATGGTAAATTTTGGAGCAAGTATTACAAATTTTTTCATTATTGCAAACTTTGGAAGGATGTCCAAATTTAAAGCAATTATAACATTGCAGTGGCTTCTGCTTAAAAGGTTGAACTCTGATCCTTTCGTTTTCTATGTCTATGTGGAAAGGTACATCAGCATCCTGGAAAGTAAGAACAATCATTGATGTTCCAGGTACTTTATGTACTTTCCACACTGATAGGGGACACATGGCCAATATCTCCTCTTCAGTAAATTCATACAGATCCCTATTAAAAACCACTCCCCTTCCATAGCTAAAGTTTAGATGGGGTTTGATGTCCAATTTTATATCATCATTTACTGTCTTCAAATTAGACAGTATAACAGACTGTGTGTATGACTTGGCCTTTATCAAGAAACTTTTCTTCCCGAATCGAGATATATCTCCAGGTGCGATCGTACCTACCTTCCTCTGAAGAAATTTGCATATCTTGAAATAATTTTCCGTACCTCCCACAGATTGAGCAAGAAGCCACATTGGTGGTTTTGGCTTTCTTTGGGATGGTATATCTGCCTCTATATCTTTATCAGCCCAGTCTGCTGGTCTGTAGACATCCAGATCTTTAGGTGCCCCATCACAAAGAGCACCCTTAACACTCATATTACCTACTTTAATATCAACAATGTTACAGCTTGCATTAAATGCTTCCTCATGACAATTAAATGATAACCAAGATTCCCAATTATCATCTTGAAGTTTCATTCTAATTTCTTTTATTGATCCGTAACACTCAAATATTTTATGTAGCACATCATAATTAGCTTCTAAAGGGATTTGGGTAACGTGCAGGACTTTCAGTTTTCCTGTGTTGCCCAAATTACCCTTTTTCAGAATGTTTAAAGAACAGTCCTTTTTAGTTCCTAGGTCGTCAACGGAGTTTTCTTTAAATAAATTGCCAGAGGTCGTCAACAGTGCCGGGGGCGAGTCAGCATATCCAGGGGAGGTGGGGTCATTTTCACAAGAATCCATCATAAAAAAGAAGAGAGAAGAGTGATTTTTTGAAGTTTGAGTTACCTGCTTGAGAACATTAAGGCATCACATGTTGGGAAGGAAATTTACACTCTCCACTACCGGCACAGTGAGAGTATACTTCCCAGTATTACTAGATAGTAAAAAAAAATTGCTATAAGGGGATAATGACGACTTGGTAAAACTTTACAGTACCACAATACTGTACTGTGACTTGTGTCTAGTATACTGTATACAGTACGTGTGTGCAAATGTACTGTATACTGTTTATATGATTATAAACTGTTGCAGAAACCCAACTAAAACAATATTAGGCAGTATTTATTGTATTAATCATCAGCTCGGACACCCGCTCGTGGCAAGAGGCAGTAACTATTTAGGTTAGGAGTTAGCCCACCCATTTACTGTATATGCAAAAATTCCCTTTTTGTACCTGTGTCTGTAACCTCACTATCGCGAAGAGGGAGGCCTGACTGTAGATCGTGTCATGGAGGGAATTCTCTTGAAGACTCCATTAGGAGCTGCAGAAGGTCCGGGAACCATTCTGCATGATGTTCTAGCCTTTTTGAGTACCCTCCTCATCAAACAGAACTGGGGAAAGGTGTAAACATCGATGTTGTCTCACAGTTGTTGGAATGCATCTCGTCAGAGAGACTTGTGGTCGGGGACTGGGGAGCAATACAATGGAAGCCTGAAGTTCAGGGTCGTTGCGAAGAGATCCACCGTCGGAGAACCGCACAAAGTCAGGACTTTGTTGGCTACTAGATGATCCAAAGACCACTCGGTACTCACTATCTGAGATGTTCTGCTCAGGCGAGCACATTCCTCTTGCCTGGAATGAAGCGTGCCGATAGTGGTATCAAGTGAATTTCAGCCCATCTCAGTATATCTACTGCTAGATTTGATAGGGGCTGCAAAAAAGTACCTCCTTGCTTGTTGATGTAAGCTACTACCGTAGTGTTGTCATTCATCACCACCACTAAGTGGCCTGCCAGGAACTGATGGAACTGTTGAAGGGCCAGAAAGACAGCCTTCATCTCTAGGAGATTTATGTGGAGGTATTTTTCTGTCTCTGACCAGAGGCCTGAGGTCGAGTGGTGCAACATGTGGGGCCCCACCCTTTTTTGGAAGTGTCTGAAAACAGCATAAAAATTGGGGGCAGAACGAGATCTACGCTCTTCCGCAGAATCTCGTCTGTCACCAACCATTCGAGATCCATCCGTTCCGCTGGTCCCACGGGGATCAGTGTGTCCGGGAAGTTGAAGGCTTGATTCCATCTGGACTCGAGCTGCCACTGGAGGGATTGAATCCTGAGGCAGCCGTTGGGAACTAGACGGGCCAAGGTGCCCGAGGAGACATAGCCACTTCTGGGCTGTAAGTTCTTCTCATATGAGAAAGGGTCTTGTGACCTTTCTCAGCCTCATTATCTTGTCATCTGATGGGAAGGCTTTGTGGAGATTGGCGTCTATAATCATGCCTAGGTATAGCAGTCTCTGAGCAGAAAACAGGGAGGACTTCTCAAGGTTTACCATGATCCCCAGATCTTGGTAAAGCCTCAGAAGTTTGTCTTGCTGTTGAAGAAGGGTTGCCACGGAGTCTGCTAGGATCAGCCAGTCGTCTAGATAATGGAGGAGACAGATGCCGATCTTATGTGCCTAAGATGACACTATGGCGAACACTCTGGTGAAGACTTGTGGTGTTGTGGAAAGACTGAAGCACAGTACCCTGAACTGGTATTTCCTGTTGTCTAGGCTGAATCTTAAGTACTTCCTTGAAGATGGATGGATTGGGATCTAGAAGTATGCGTCCTTTAGGTCTAGTGTGCGCATGTAAAGTCCTGTAGTGTTACCGCTTGTCTGACCGTGTCTGCCATTTCAATGCTGAATGGAGTTTGCTTGACAAATTCATTCAGAGCTGAGAGGTCGATGAATGGTCTCCAGCCTCCAGACACCTTTCCCACAAGAAAGAGTCAACTGAAGAAGGCTGGGGACTCGTCAAGGACCTCCGGGAGAACGCCTTTCTTCAACATTGTCTGGATTTCTGCCCAAAGGGCTAGCCCCTTTGCTGATCCCATTGCAAAGGAGTCTATCGACACTGGATTCCTGATCAGGGGACAGTGAGATGAAGTGAACGGGACGCAGTACCCTGAACGAATCACAGAGACTCTCTAGGAATCAGTCCCAAGTTGCTACCACTTGTTTCACCAACTTTGCAGGCATCCCCCCATTGGTGGACAAGCAGGGGGAGTGCCTATCTTAGTGTTTGCAGCCCCAACAGCTCTCTCTAGGATACTTTCCTCCCCTGGTGGACTTTGTGCCTTTCCTGTCCTTGGTGTCGTCTTGCTCGTCGAGGTCTTGGATGGGTTAGGCTGCTTAAGAGCTGGTGGTTTGTAGGGCCTGGATGTTAAGGCCCTATGGAGGAGAGAGTCCTGGTGAGACTTCCTCCATCTCTCTGTAGCCTGTTCCAAGTCCTTTGTCTCGAATAAGGAGGATCCCTCTAGAGAGGAGTTCCTGAGCCTACCAATCTCAGCATTAGGGACCTGCTGATGGAACCTCCCACATACTGCATCTCGACGTTTCGGGATGGTATTTGCCCACAAGTTCGAGACTTGGTGGGTAAGAAATTCGATGGTGTGAGTACCCGAGAGGAGGAAGGTTTCCATAGCCTTCCTGGTACAGTACTTTCTTTGGAAAAATCCTCGGTCTGTAGGAGGAGGTCGAAGTAATATTCAGAAGAAAAAATAGATGAGAGAGAGAGAAATTTAGATTCAAACTAGGGGAGCAATTTCCCAAGTTCGAGAGCCCTCTTGCCCGTCACAATTCTTCAAAAATATGAAGAAACCACATTACTCCATCAAGACATTCTCTTGTTCAGAAGGGTACCAATTAGAGGAAGAATACCATCACTCCCTCCTGAAGGAAAAGAATGATTGTTATAAGATCCAAGGAACTATAGTGAAAGGGCTTTCAATAAGACCACCCACTTTCTTTCAAGCTTACCGAAGAGAACAAGGAGAGAGAGAGAGAGAGAGAGAGAGAGAGAGAGAGAGGTTGGTAGAGGAGCAGCAGCAAGAGTGAACTCCTCCTACTTCCCCTTGCCAATGGGAAACAATGACAAAAGCATTCCACAGGGTTCACACTCATGAGCACATAAGGTATGCACAGCAAATGATGATGGTCACTATCAAGCTCTAAAGGGATGAGCGAACACTTGGGCTGTATCGGATAATTCTCTCCCAAAGAAAGGAAGTTACCCAGTGCTCAGAGTTACCCTCTGAGAAAAGTTTATCTTCTTCCTGATTGGAAGAGCAGGAACAGAACTCTTCAAAAGGATATCTGTGTACAGTTCTTCCCTTGAAAAAGTATACAACAATTGGGACTAAAGAAAGTACACTAATAGTAACTTTGATGTAGTTCTGCCGTTTAAGCGCCCACAAACACAAAAACTAACACTATGCCAAGCCAAACTAAGAAATGATCTAACGGTCAGGCAGAGCAGTATGTCCATATGTGTTGTAGATAAGGGCAAAAGTAGTGACAATCTGGCAGGTGGGTGGATACCACACCACCTCACCCGAAAAACTGCTGAAGACATACTCATAATAATAGGAAGAAAGGTCTGTATCCTCATATGAACAAATGGCACTTATCCACTCATGATAAACAAAAATGGAGTAACTTGTTTTATCTTATATCAATTCATCATCTCACACTTCCTTCGAAAAACCTATTCAAAGGAATTGAGGAGATATACGTGAAAAAAAATCAAAACAAAAGAATTCCAGTAAGATCCAAAAATTCAATCAAAATAAGGGAAAGCAGCAGAAAGCAAATGTGTCTAGTTGGACCATGCAACTTCAAGGACTGAACTACAGTATTGTACAGTATTTACTTTTGAGGTGACTGAGGATGGTCAAGCAGTGTCCTAAGGCATTTTCACTTCCTTGATTTAGTAGCTACTGCGCCAAGTTATGGAGATTTTTTTATCTTTTATCATGGTCAAACGAATAACACATGAATTTCAGGTAAGAATCATAAAAACAATTAACAACCTAATGATGATGCACTGGTATCTACTTTAATGCAATCAAATAAATAACTTAAAATATTGAATCAATAAGTAAAAGCTTCGTGCTAATTTGCAATAACATTTTATAAAGCCTAATATGACAAATTTGTAAGTAATTTGTATTTTCCATAACAATACTAACCTGGAGCTCTTTAATAGCATTATTATTTCGGCGAAGCTGAAACTAGCTGAAGCTTTTGAAACACGACAAATTTGAAGTAATTTGTATTTTTCCTACCAATACAAATCTATAGCTATTTATAGGGGATATTACTTTCCGAGAAGCTGAAAGAAGAGCCATTAGATTTTTAGCGAGGGTTAACCACCCATCCGCTTGTTAGTGGGGGGAGGTAGTAGCTACCCCTCTCACTCCCACACCTGGGTTGAGAACCCATTTTGCTTGGAGGTAAGACCCACTTTGCTTGGAGGTAGGGCAATCTGTATAAATAGCTACAGGTTTCTAACATTAGGAAAAATACAAATTACTTCCAAATTCATCATTTGTTCCCTCACTAAATAAAAAACCAATGGTATTTATAAAGGAAGGCTAATCCCTTTGGAGAGTGGAAGTCCTTGCTAATCTAACTTTTGGCTTTGACCCAGGGCTTCCCCTTTGCTTTTATTGCACATAATTGGTGAAAACCCTACAACTCGCTAAAACCGTGTTATGCATGGTCCGTGGCCTATACAAGCTGTGTGCTCATGATGCTAGCAATGTGACTGTCAAGGTAAAAGTTCTTCCGAGTCATGGGAATCTTCAGAGGTCACCAAAACATGCGCAATACCTGCCCTCCTTAGGGTATGGGAATGCAACAAATATTGAAAAAATACCAAGTTACACAAGGGAACAATGGTTTACCTGTAGTTGGTCAGCTTTACAGAGGACCCTGGGCACTGATTCCCTGAGAGAGGGGAGGAGGAAGAAAAGAGAGAGGGGAGGAGGAAGAAAAGAAAGAGCCAATCATTCTTAATCATTCTTTCAGAGTGATCCCGGGTAACCTTTGCCCTCAAACCAGTTGTTTTGTAGCCACCATAGGACCAATGGAAAATTTTTCCATGTTTCTGTGGTTTACATCTTGCAGGTAGTGGGCGG
Source organism: Palaemon carinicauda (assembly GCF_036898095.1). Classification (NCBI taxonomy): domain Eukaryota; kingdom Metazoa; phylum Arthropoda; class Malacostraca; order Decapoda; family Palaemonidae; genus Palaemon; species Palaemon carinicauda. The sequence goes on along the minus strand of NC_090725.1, from coordinate 249,189,814 downwards.
TGAAGGTCGTCTGATGCTTCCACACGCTCGCTTGTAGTACCTGCGCCACAGAGTAGTTTTGTTTGAATGCCAGGGACATGGCAATGCCCCTGACGTCATGAGCTCTGGTTCGAAGTGTTGGAGCAGGATCAGGATCCAGTGCCAGGTCTATACAAGCAGAGATGTTCTTGATGTTCCTCCTCTTGACCTTCCCTGTGCTGACAAAGAGTACTGGCACATGGGGGCGAGTTGCTAAGGTCATTTTGAGGTAATACCTCAAACTCCTTACTGGGCATAGTAACAGTAGATCTGGATCATCTGTAACAGAACAGAGACTCTTTATACGGAAGGAATCAAATCTAGGATCTGCTACCCACGGATTTTGAGACTTTGCAATAAACGCAGGGATGAAGCCGAGGGTTACCTATCCCCATCCCCTTGAATGGGCAATGTCATATGAGAGACCATGAAGTTCACTAACCTTTAAGGCCAAAGCCAAAAGCGAGTAGGAACACCGTCTTCAGAGTGAGGTGGCGATCTGTTGCCTAGCGTAATGGTTTGTAGGGGGGACCCTTCAGGGACTGAAGAATCCGAACCACATTCCAAGGAGGAGGTCTCACTTCCGACTGGAGACAGATAAGTTCATAACTTCGTATGAGGAGAGAAATTTCCGGCGAAGAGGAAATATCTACTCCTTTCAGCTTGAAGCAAGACTCAAGGCTGAGCGGTAACCTTTCACTGACGAAACCATGAGGAGCATTTCCTCCTTTAAGTGCACAAGGAACTCTGCTATTGCTGGAATATGGCATCAAAGGGAGAGATACCCCTTCCACGACACTAACCACAGAACAGTCCACTTTTTCTCGTAGACTGATGCTGATGATCATCGCAGATGTCCAGCCATTCTTTTTACAACTTGTTTCGAAAATCCTCTCTGAGTGTGAAGGTGCTGGATAGTCTCCAGGCATGAATTCGTAGCAAGGCTACGGCTTTGTGGAAGATGTTCGCAAGTAGCTGTTTGAGTAGATCATGTTGTGGAGGGAGTTCTCTTGAAAGCTCTGTTAGGTACTGCAAAAAGTCTAGGAACCATTCTGCGTGATGCCATAGCGTAGCTATGAGTCATTGAGAGATTGACCGATGTTTTGGTCTTGTTGAGTACTCTTCTTATCTGACAGAACAGTGGAAAGGCGTAAACATCAATGTTGTCCTACCGCTGCTGGAATGCATCTTGCCCGAGAGCATTGGGATATGGGACTAGGGAGCATTACAGCTGGAGCCTGAAATTCAAGGATTTTACGAACAGGTCCACAGTTGGGGAACCCCACAAAGTCATGACTTTGTTGGCTACTAGATGATTAAAAGACCACAGAGAGCCCACTGAGTTGCTCTGCTCAGGTTATCTGCAAGCACATTCCTTTGGCCTGGAATGAAGCATGCTGATAGGGTCACCGAGTTGTCTTCTGCCCATCTCAGGGTCGTAAAATCAAAAGCAAAACAACCGGCCTCCCCCTGGTAGACGGTCGAAGATATAACCTCTTACTAGGTAGAGAGGCTGCCCACAGTGTGTAATACTCACCCACTGAAAATCCAGGTCAGCTGTGCAGAGTCCCACGGATACTGCGCCCCAAGGGAAGGGAAGTTAAAGAAAGAAGTTTGTTGTCACTCACACACATACTTCCTTGATGAAAGGTGAATTGGGATTTGTAAGAACGCGTTTTTAGGTCTAATGAGATCATGAAGTCGATTGATCTGACAGCCTGTCTGATCATCTGAGCCTTCTCTATTTTGAATGGAGAATGCAGAACAAACTCGTTCAAGGCCGGGAGGTCTATAACGGGTCTCCAGCATCCAGATGCCATTTCTACAAGAAATAAGTGACTGGAGATGCCTGGGGACCCTTCAGGACCTCCTGGAGAGCATCCCTCTCCAGCACGGTCCTGACTTCGGCACGTAGGGCCAGGTTTCTTCGCTGATCCCTTTGCGTAGGACCTTGTCGTCATTGGAGTTAGAGTCAGAGGAGGGGGAGAGTCTGCAAAAGAGACAATATACCCCTTCCTTAATATGGAAGTTGACAAGGGGTAGGCTCCATAGTACATCCACCTCTACCATCTGCTCATTATGCATCCCCTTATCGTTGGATTGGTCTGAGGACTGCACTCCCTAGTGGGGGCGCTCTCGCTGGGGGTTCGTGTTAACTTTCCCCTTTCTTCCTCCTCTGGGATGAGAGGGAGGTCTGCAATCCTGCCACTTCGTAGTCCACTTCTTGGGTGCATTCCCTCTTTGGTTTTAAGGTAGAGGAGAAGGTTGTCTCTACTTTCAGAGTTGCTGGCTGATAGGAGCGAGAGGAGACAACTAGGAGAAGTGTGTCCTGACTTACCCGTCTCCACCAGTCTGCTACTCCCTCAATGTCATCCCCATTAAACAGGGAGGAGCTATCCATTGGGGCATTTCCCAGTTTCATAGCCACTTTCTTAGGCACCTGTTTCTGAAATCTTGAGACTAAGGGATCACGTTGCCTCAAGACCCAATAAACCCATTGGTTAACAACATTCTCAGTTAAGAACTCGAGGATCCTTGCACCCGAGAAGAAAGGCAAACCTCATTCTTAACAAGATAACCGACCGTGCCTAGCCAATAGTCCAGCCAGGAAGCGGATTGCAAGGCGCACTTAGCAACCCGTTCCATATTGGCGGAATCCGCCACAGAGAACTGAACAGGCAGTGTTGTCAGTCTTTCCAAAGAAGAGTTAGTCAAAGATACGATCTATGGATCAAGTGTAAGGGGGGAAGGGTCATCTCCCACCACCTCATAGTACTTCCTCTACCTTACATACGGCGGTAGAACCCGCCTAGAGGAGTCCACAGCTCGAAAAAGAGCATGACGAACCTGCCATCTGCATATGAGCCCTCTTCTTCACTCCCTTTACCATCCTCGCCCAAGGTAGAGCTACCTTGGGTCGGGAGAGTCTCAGCGCATCCGAGAACTGATCTAGGACCGTATCCTTGCTCTTGGCTGGAACTTCATCAGGTTCTCCCAGTTATTAACCTTTCTGATGCAAGCTAGCATGTTCAAAAAGATCTGATCTGCATCTTTTTGTTCTGAAAGGGTAATCTTCGGGCTGGCGGAGGCTGGAAGCGCTCTGCCGGGATGTTCCGAGGCGTTATTGAAGGGGTCTCACTTTCCCGAGTTAACATCTCCAGTAGCCCGGGGAAGACGGAGGTCGTCAACTTGGTGCCTTCTAGTTGTGGCATGGGTCCTTGGGGGAAGTCCACTATGTCCTGGTCTTATTGTAGAGGAAAGGGCAGGAGGATGTTCCCATTGATGTTCATCCATAGAAAGACAGTTCTTGCTGAACGTCTTCACGTCCTTTCTCTCCCTTGGAAGAATTTCAAATTCAACCAATAAGGAGGAATTATCTTCTTTGGTCAGTTCCGCTGGTTTCAAACCATCGGAAATTCCCCGGAGAGAGGTAACCTTCGCTCAACAGGCCGAAGGTTATTCCGGCCCTTGTCCTTAGGAGGAGGCTCATCAATCTCTGCGCGCGAAGTCTGTGTGAAGGTGTATGGGATCCATCCTCTGGGGGGAGGTCATTCATCCCTTATCCTTCCTCGCGGTTGTGACAGGAGTCACTTCCTACCTCTCACAGGTTGGATCCGTGATCTTAGGATCCTTAGCCTTGAGGTAATCCTCATACCTCATGGCCTTATGGTGACAGGAGGAGGAGGTGGTAGTGGCTGTCTAGCTATTCTAGATCACCTAGGGTCCAAAAGACCGACGAGGTTCCCACAGGAGGATGGGCACCTTCACTACCTAGGTAATTGGATTAGTAGTAGATATATCAACTGCCTGTTTCAGTGCTAGAAACAGGTCTTGAAACCAGGGATTGTCATTAGAAAAATTTCCCGAAGGTTTCTCCTTATGAGGAGGGGGTGGGGTCTTCTCCCACTGTCCTAATGGTGGTTCCGGCAGTGCTGGTAGTTTACCGGTTGAGGGTTGGGGGAGTTCCCTCGCCCTTCTCAAAAGTGAGCTATCGTAAGGTGACCAATCACGATCGCGATGGTGTGAGTAACGAGATGAGCTGGTTTGCTAGCTTACCTCAACCTGCTCCTCAATCCTGGGATAGGGGAATGCAGTGTGTGAGGTTTCGCTAGCTCAGAGCTTCGCTTTCGTAAGGGGTTTCGCGCTTCCTCGCTTCCAGCAGATAAGCTCTCCTAACCTCCTTGTCCAAAGAAAAGGCAAGTGACAATGCGTGGAGCCTCTCCGCCTTCAGCGGCATAGCACAATCACTTCCGAGAGCACCTATCTCATGCTTTCCTTGCCCTGAAGGAGGAGGAATGACAAGGAGCCGAGCGCTTACGCGACTGCAGCGGAACAGGTCTGAATTCCGGAGAGTTGTTATGTGTAGGTCCGGTCTCGTGCGAAACCGGCCTAGTGTAGCGCGGAGCGCTTCGCTGTTGAGGGCAAGGTGGGGGAGAAGATGGTAACCTCCTTCTACCCTCGTCATTCAGCTCCAAAAAGCTGTTCTCTGATGGACAGGAGTGTGACATAGAATAATCCAATGCCTTTCGGTGTACAACCTCTAGAACAAAGTCGAAACCTGTTCCCAAGACCCCAAGGTCTCGTGACAAGTCACTCCGCTAATGGCTTGTTCTCAACTGCTCCTATCCTCCTACCAAAGCAGGGAGAGCAGGATACAAAGTCTCAACGCTTGAGTGTGTGAACAAACCCCATCGTTAGACTTTTTGTATAACCTCTCCTTTGACGGAGGACCCGTCAGCTACAAGGAAGGCCACAGAAGATGAAGGGCATCGTCTGAAAGAGACTCCCCCGCGGAGAACTCCGGCGCTGCCCCACCAAGGGAGGCAGCGGGAGGAGTTCCCCCTTGACGTTGTCCCGGAGTTACAAGGGCGCCACTCGTACTCGACCGGTTCCCAGAGGAAGCCGGTCGGGTAGAGTCTGGATGTGGAGATTAAGTCGGTGAGCCTTCTTTCCTTTCGAGGTTGACCTCGAAGGGGAAGTCTCTCTTTTAGCCTTCTTCTTTTGTCTGCTAGATCTCACCCACTGGGAGGGCGACCACTCCCTAAAAACATCACGAGGAGACCCCTGCATGCACGAGTGACCTCAGCACAGACCACAAGGATCCGTCTCCTCAGTGGACATGAAGGTGCCGCACCAGCACTCTTCAATGCCCAGGCAAACCCACATGGTAATTATCCTCACTAGCACACACACATGAAAGAGAAAAAGAGTAGAATATCAAAAATTTTAAGTAATCTTTATTTTTCCTAACATACTTACCAAGAACTACTTTCTTAGGAGGTCACTGGTGATCTCTCTCTGCCGACCAGAGTTTTGAGTAGTTACCCCCCCACTCCGCGCTCTAAGTAGCCTTATTATTATTATTATTATTATTAAATGCTAAGCTACAACCCTAGTTGGAAAAGCAGGATGCTATAAGCCCAGGGGCCCCAACAGGGAAAATAGCCCAGTGAGGAAAGGAAATAAGGAAATAAGGAGATAAGGAAAAATAGAACATTTTAGGAATAGTAACAATATTAAAATAAATATTTCCTATTTAAAATATAAAAACTTTAACAGAACAAGCGGAAGAGAAACTAGATAGAAAAGTGTGCCCAAGTGTACCCTCAAGCAAGAGAACTCTAACCCAAGGCAGTGTAAGACCATGGTACAGAGGCTATGGCACTACCCAGGAATAGAGAACAATGGTTTGATTTTGGAGTGTCCTTCTCCTAGAAGAGCTGCTTACCATAGCTAAAGAGTCTCTTCTACCCTTACCAAGAGGAAAGTAGCCACTGAACAATTACAGTGCAGTAGTTAACCCCTTGGGTGAAGAAGAATTGTCTAGTAATCACAGTGTTGTCAGGTGTATGAGGACAGAGGAGAATCTGTAAAGGATAGGCCACACTATTCGGTGTCTGTGTAGGCAAAGGGAAAGAACCGTAACCAGAGAGAAGGGTCCTATGTAGTACTGTCTGGCCAGTCAAAGGACCGGCATCAAGGAATGTGCCCCGAGGGTAGGATTAAGGTAGGTCGCTAGCTTGCTGGGTCAGCATCGTCATTAAGTTCTATTGAATTAGCATAATGCTAGCAAGGGAAGAGAGGCACTCGGGGAAGGAAGGGAGGGCCATTACCCGAAAGTAGTTCTCGGTAAGTATGTTAGGAAAAATAAAAATTACTTAAAATTTTTGATTTGTTCCAACACGAATACTTACCTCGAACTGCTTTCTTAGGAGACTTACACTTTAGGAGGAGGGAGTGCTATTCTGACCCACTGACCCGGCCGTGGAGGCCAACAGGCCTCTGGATAACGGGACCTACTAGAGAGCGGAAGCGAGGGTAACTACACAAAAATTCACGTTAGTGTCTAAGTACTCATTCTTTGAAAAACTTCTTTTGACGTTCCTTCTCGACGCGTAGTCGTGAAGAATGTGTTATTTTCTGGGAACAGACGGTACTCCCCGAAGAGGCAAGTAAGCAACTGGGTAGGAGGTAGGAAACCGCACTTGTGCCTACCGGTCGCTAGTCTTGAATGGGCCTGGGGTTTTACCGTTACACCGCTTGGAGGGCAGAGATGACTGTTCCAATGGAGAACCCGTCCAAGGATTTTCTTGAGTAGTCCTTGAGGTAGTGGGCAGTAAAGGTTGACTGGTTCGACCAAGTACCTGCTCGCAGAATTTGCCCTACTGCCATGTTTTTCTCAAAGGCTAAGGAAGTGCTCAGGCCCCTGATGTCATGAGGTCTGGGAGTGCCTGGCACTGCCATGCCAGCCTCCTTGTAGGTTCTGGCGATAACCTGTCTCAACCAGAAGGAGATGGTGTTTTTGGAAACTTGTTTCTTATTAATACCTGTGGAAACGAAGAGGCTCTTGATGCCTGGTCGGAGATGCGCTGTCCTTTCCAGGTATTTTCTAATTGTTCGCACTGGGCACAATTTTAAGTCTTCTGCATTACCTGTCTTAGGGATGGCAGGGATTGAGAAACCTTCAAACCTCGGGTCCCAGACTGCTGGGTTCTGAGTCTTGGCCACAAAAGAAGGCACGAACTTGAAGGATACTTCTTTCCACCCCTTTGAGTGAGAGACGTCGTATGACAGACCATGGATCTCTCCCACTCTCTTAGCGGACGCCAAGGCCAGCAAGAAGACGGCCTTGAGGGTGAGATCTTTGTCTACGATATCCTTCAAGGGTTCAAAGGGGGGACGACACAGCATCTTCAGGACCTTGGCTAAGTCCCACTGGGGCACCCTCCTCGCCTGAGGGGGCAAGACTGCTCGAAGCTTTTGACAAGCATCGCTATGTGTCTCGAGGCCCCCAGGTCGATGCCCTTCAGGAGGAAGACTTGGCCTAAGGCAGCCCGAACCCCTTTTATGGCTGGGATTGACATTCCTACTTTGTCCCTAAGAAACACCAGAAAATCTGCTATGTCTGGGACAGAGGCCTTAAGAGGTCTAATGTGCCTCTCAGAGCACCACTTCGTGAAGGAGGCCCATTTTGCCTGGTATATCGCGGCTGACGACTTTCTCAGGTATAGAGACATTCTCTTAGCCGTGGAGGGAGAATAACCTTCCTTCTTCAGGAGCCGCTGGATAGTCTCCAGGCGTGAAGACGAAGGGAAAGTGGGTTGTCATGGAGCTTGAGAAAGTGAGGCTGGTGCAGAAGGTCTGACCTGGTGGGTAGAGGCCACGGCGGGTGACTCGTTAGGTCTTTTAGGTCTGCAAACCACTCCCTCTCCGGCCACCAGGGCGCTACCAAAGTCATCTTTAGGTTTCGGGCAGCCCTTACTCTGTTGAGCACTTGTCTTATCAACGTGAAGGGGGGAAAAGCGTACACATCCAGATTGTCCCACTTGTGCTGAAAAGCGTCTTCCAAGGCTGCTTTCGGGTCTGGTACAAGGGAGCAATAGACTGGGAGTTGGGCGTTGAGTTTCGTTGCAAAGAGGTCCATCACCGGGGAACCCCAACGCTGAATGATGAGCCTGGCTACTTCTGGGAGGAGGGACCACTCTGTCCCTACTATCTGGCCCATTCTGCTGAGGCCGTCGGCCAGAACGTTTTTCTTCCCGGGAATGAACCTTGCTAACAACACCACGTGATTTTCCTCTGCCCAATTCAAAATCTCTATGGTGAGATCGCACAACTCCCTCGATTTCAAGCCTCCCTGCTTCTTTATGTATGCTACTACCGTGGCGTTGTCGCACATCAACGCCACGGTGTTTCCCTTTAGCAGACTTGCGAAGTGTAAGCACGCCTTCTGGACTGCTTTCAACTCCAGGACATTGATGTGGAGTTGCTTTTCCCCTTCCAACCAGGTACCTCGTGCCGTCCCGTCGAGGAGGTGGGCTCCCCATCCTTGGTTGGAGGCGTCTGTGAACAGAAGTAATTCTGGAGGGCTGGTCCCGAAGGGCATCCCCTTGACGGAGTTCGACTGGCAGTGCCACCATTCCATGGAGGGTCTTGTGTCTGGAAGGACTCGAATTAGCACTTGTTGTGAGTCCGTCTGGCACCAGAGGTTCTTGAGATTCCATTGAATGGATCTGAGCTTTATCCTCCCTTGGGGAACTAGTTTCTCCAATGAGACCAGGTGGCCTATCAGCCTCTGCCAGTCTTTCGCTCTCCTGGGTTGTTCTGATAGGAACGGCTGGATGATGTGCCTGAGGTTCCTTATCCTGTCCTCCGAAGGGAAAACTTTTCCTTGAATGGTGTCCAATGTCATCCCCAAGTAGTTCATTCTGGTGAACGGGGATAGATTTGACTTCTTTGGGTTGATGACAATCCCCAGATCTCTGCAAAACTGAAGGAGACTTCTCCATTGTTCCTCCAAGAGGGCCTTTGAGGCGGAAAGGAGCAACCAGTCGTCCAGGTATCTGATAAGGCGGATGCCACGTTCGTGAGCCCACACTGAGACAGTCGTGAAGACTCTCGTGAACACCTGGGGCGCTGTTGACAGACCGAAGCAAAGAGTCCTGAACTGCAGGATCTGGGAACCCCATTTCACCCAGAGGAACTTCCGACTCGAGGGGTGGATCGGAATTTGGAAGTATGCGTCCTTGAGGTCGACGGTCATCATAAAATCTTTCTCCCTCAAGGACAGCAGGACTGACTTTGGCGTGTCCATCTTGAAGTCCGTCTTCTTGACGAACTTGTTGAGAGCTGACAGATCTATAACCGGTCTCCACCCCCCCGTCGCTTTCTCTACCAGGAACAGGCGACTGTAGAAACCTGGCCCTGGGAGAGGAACTTCTTCCATGGCGCCCTTTTCTAACATGGAGGATACCTCCTCTTGAAGGGCGGTCCTCTTTAACGGATCTTTGGGAGCTAGCCATTCCGTCCGGTTGGCCGGAATAAGAGGGGGTGGATTCGTCAGGAACGGGAGTCTGTAGCCCTCCTTTAGGACGGACACTGTCCAAGGCTCTGCCCCTTGAGCCTTCCATGCTTGCCAATGTTGTCTGAGGCATCCCCCAACCCGAGGCTTGGGCGGGGATAGGGGGCCTCCCACTCTACCTTCTTCTAGAGGGGCGGCCTGATCTGCCGCTCCTAGAAGCGGAGTAACCCGACCTGAAGGAGCTTGAGGGCGCTGCAGCTCCCCTGCGGGAGGGTTGCGGAGTTGAGGACCAGGAGGAAGAGGGGGCCTCTCTCCTCGTAGTGCTGGAAGAGGCTTGGGGCGTCGCGGCGCTGTCCGAGACGGACCTCTTGTATGGAGGTCTCCTTGAAGTTGCCGGTCTGGTGACGTTGGCCTCCTTCTTTTTCGAGACCTTTTCCATTAAGGCCTCTAGCTCTTTCAGAGGAAACAGAGACTCTCCCCACAGGGGGAGGCTGCGAATTGCTCGCGCCTCCCTGTCCGGTACCTTCCGAGACACTTTCGTAAGAACAGTGTCTCTTACGGAGAACCCAGTTGGCTGTAAGGGCGAGAGACTGATATGTTAAGAACTTGAGGGTTTTCCCCCCGGAGGTAATGAGGTCCCTCATTAGGCCTTGCTGGTCAGGGTCCTCGGGGTTGTAGGAGGCTTGAACACCCACCAACGTGGAAGCCCACCAGTCTAGCCAAGAGGAGACGTTAACCAAGTCTCGCGACATCTCCTCCATCATGGAGGCCTCTGCTGGTGAGAAACAGACTGGGGCCGAAGAGGCTCTGTCGTAAGAGACGCCTTGGCTCAGAATGTCCACGGCCGTCTCCACTTTACAAGGACCTGGGCGACGTCCTTCGGGCACATAGACCTTCCCTTGGTTTTTGAGGCCCTGGAGTAATTTAGAGGCACTCTGGGTCTTGGGAGCCTCGGCATTGCTGGCCACCACTTTGTCAATGTACTCTTGCCCTAGAACTAGGTCTCGGGCCAGAGGGAGTGCCAGGGACGACTTAGGTTGGGAGGGAGTTTGCATAATTCTCAGCAGGCTCGACCTCCAGGAATCTCCATCTGTAGCTGCAGGTTCCGCTATTTCGTGGTGCCTTCTGATCATGCTAACCACTCTCCTATAGGCGGAGTCTTCCGTCGGGGAGCCCTCCCCCCCGTCAGCCGAGGTCTCGGCCTGGGGCGGGGGAGCCGGTTTACTGGGCACGGCGACTGGACGCCTAGCCCTCGGGGCCAGGGGCGCCGTCCTGCCGAGGTACTGGACCTCATCTGCGGGTAAGACCGCACCAGGGGCTCGGGATAGTGTAGGCACCGCTGGTTCAGCGGGGACTCTCGTACGCCCAAAGGCTCTGGGTGCTGAGGGCGCGGTTCCCGGGGGCTGACCCGACGGCGGGAACCGTTCCTTCCGACCTGAAGGCCGCACCAGCTGGGCTGGTTCGGCCTGGCTGCCTGGTAAGAAGCGCGTTTCCCCCCGCTGGGCGGGGTGAACCGGAGGCCTCGAGGACTTATGCTTAATTGAGAGGTCTTTCCTGCGAGCCAGGTCGCGAGGGTCAAGGCCGTGCTTGGAGGGCGGCCGCCTTGGGGACCGCTCACTGGACTGGTGGTCCGGGGAACGAAGCACCTTCGATTCCCGCGACAATACGTAGATCCAGGCGCCCCCGGGAGATACACTTCTCCTATACTTACGGCTCGGGGAGCGGGAGCGCTTCCTGCTATAACGAGAGCGCGACCTCGACCGGGAACGCTCGCTCCTGGACCGCTCCCTTCGACGGCGGTGTTTCACCCTGACCTCTTCCTCTGACGAGGAATAGATGTCCGATGAGTCAGACGACACTGTGTTCACCACGTGTCGGCTGGTAGCGGGGACTGCGGGGGACTTCTTCGGGCGTTGAATGCCAGAGGTCGAGGGCTGGAGGAAGTCATCGGGAACTTCCGTGGGGAGGGTTGGGAACGACTCAAACCGTTCCATGCCCGGGAGCCAGGGATCCAGGGCTACATCCATCCTCAGGGGTGACCTACCCGGCGTCTTCGGGAGTCTCCAACCGTAGGTATCGTTACCTGAAGGTCGAACTTTACTCTGGTTATCTCCTCCTAAAGAGGAGCCAGAAGCACAGGCCCACGAGGGCGGCGGTGACACTGAGACTGCGTTACTACCCCACAAGGGGTCATCGGAGGAAGCGTGCCCCCCGAGCACAAGGGCTGACTCTCCGGACGCACTACTGGGTCCTTCACTAGCCCTAGAGGGGCCCGCTATTGGCACTGCACTAACACTGGGCTCCTGGGATAGGACGCCTTGCTCATCCACCTCACTAGACTTACCTCGTCCCCTATTTTGTGTAGGGGATGGCGAAACCGAAACCCCGTCGGACCGCTCACTGGGTGACGGTAACGGCGAGGAAACACTAATTTTCCTGGGGGAACGTTTCGCTGATTTCCTCTTCTTGGTACCGTAACGTACCCACTGTATATCGCTCCAGTCTATGCACTCGGGGCACGTGTCTGCTGACGAGCAAACTTTGCCCCTACAGGAGGAACAAAGGGAGTGAGGATCTACTTCGGGCTTGGAGAGGAACGCTCCACACGATTTCCCGGCTATAGGCCCAGGACAACGGCGAATCTGCTCCATAACGCACACAACGCACGATACAAGCACTTAAGGAAATCAATTAAAACACTGGGATGGCTTTTGTGAAACGTACCGGTACGTCCTTTGGGGTAAAAGGGTTAAAGTGTCCGATAAGGTTTGTTGTAAGTCTGGTTTCCTTTTGGACATACCTCGCAGTCAATCCCTTGATAAGTACCAAAATTACAGACGCTATTGCATTTATGAATCAATGTTTCCAATCTTTTCTTGACCAGGTGGACAGGAGTCTTTTTATAGTTTATATATGACATATTTGTTTTTGACGTTGTTAATAGTTTATATATGACATATCTGTTTTGAAGTTGTTACTTTTTTTAGATTGATTTATTGTTAATTTATTCTCTTCATTTATTTATTTCCTTATTTCCTTTCCTCACTGGGCTATTTTTCCCTGTTGGAGCCCCTGGGCTTATAGCACTTTGCTTTTCCAACTAGGGTTGTAGCTTGGACAGTAATAATAATAATAATAAGCACACGGTTGAAAAGTGAACGCACAGGAACACTTGGGAAAGCACACTGGAAAAACGCAAGTTGCCACGCTGGGAACACGTGGGACACAGAACGCACACAAAGGATCGACAGAGATACGAGAGCGAGGGTTGTTAACGCCTCGCGACCAGAGAACTTAATGACGATGCTGACCCAGCAAGCTAGCGACCTACCTTAATCCTACCCTCGGGGCACATTCCTTGATGCCGGGGGTAAGGCTACTTAGAGCGAGGAGTGGGGGGGGTAACTACTCAAAACTCTGGTCGGCAGAGAGAGATCACCAGTGACCTCCTAAGAAAGTAGTTCGAGGTAAGTATTCGTGTTGGAACAAATTAGCTTTAGGCCAGTTATAAGGGTTAACGGGAGAGTGAGACACATCTGAACTCTACTGGCCGAATTAAAAAGTGACAGTTGGTTGCTAGTACTGGTGGGAGCTGAGGGTGAACCTACCCTGCTCCACCCCCGCTAACTAGCGGTGGGTAGTTAAACCTTGTCATCTCAAAAGCCTCGACTAGTTTCAGCTTTGCTGAAATAATAATTCTATTAAAGAGCGTAAGATTTGTCTTTTGCACCGGGACAAATGTACAGTACCTTTTCATGCTTGTGGAAACTAAATCATTGCATATTAAAGCTAAGATATCTACTATGATAACAAAGAAGGTCAATACAAAAATTAAATAACTATAATCAAAAAATCTTGATCGACCCATACCATCAGTAATACGGGACTTGGAACGATTGTATTCAGCTTCCAGTCGCTGCAATTCAACATGATAGCATTTTATACGTGAAGTATACTTTTCTCTTTTCTGAGGTTGCATGTCCCGCACTTCTAAATCCATTCTTTCCAGCTGAAAACAACATTAGCAGGATACATTTATGATTAAACTGTTAACAAACTAAAATAATTTTCTAAAGTAATCTTTTAATTACTCTATATTGTAATACACGATACATAATTCCTTATACTGTATAATATTCTTCAAAAATTATAGAAACAGACAGAAATTACCTTAATCCAAAAGCTAAAAAACCTTTTAAAATGTAGTTCCTAGTTTATGATTGCTTACCAATTCCTTTGCTTCTTCTTTAAGTTTCTCCACATCTTCAATAAGTGTTCTTTTGTCAGCTGAAACAAACATAAAACACCATCAAACTAGTAAAGTAATTATGGGTTATAAATTTGACATAAATACATTAAGCATTATGATACTGTATTTAGAATCAGTCATGAAAAGAGACCAAGTATTAGAATATAATACGCCACTATGTAAAGTTTCAAAAGATAGTATCTGATTTAATAAAAGAGAATTTTTTTTAAGTCTGAAATAAAAGTTCTACAAAAAAACAGTATGAACTATGAAATATAAAAAATTTGGAAGTAATTTGTATATATATGTATGTATGTATGTATGTGTCCCCTCTGATGGTCCAGCACTTTGCTGCAGTAGAGGGGCTTGAGTGTCCCAATGATGGGCTGGGCAATGGCGGTGGGGTAGTTTATCCACCCTGGCAGGCTCAACCATACCGCTAAGGCCAGTTCTGAGAGACCAGACCAAGACTGGACCCCTATAGGCCTTCTCCTTTATTTTAAGATAGGCAAAGGCTAGGAGAAGGAAAACTCCAAAATCAAACCAAACAAGACCCCAACGGCGGAGCTTCCCAGCGCCGGCGGAAGAGGGCAATGCCTGTCGGGCAGGCAACAAGGCGGGCCTCGACATAACAAGAACCCGGCAGCCCGATGCAACCAACATCGGAGAAGCCGCCTGTCTCATATGTCTTGAGCCGCGGTGAAAATGATGTGGGCCAAGTGTGTGTGCGTGGCCGTTGCAAAGCCACGACCACCCAAAACAATATACCTAGCTACTGGCATTCTGTCGTTTCCTCCACCCTTCTTCATCTCTTTCTCACCATCATCATCATCATCACCACCAGCAAGTCCTGAGGCGACAGCACCGTGGGTGAAGGGGGCAGGCCTGGATAGCTGGAAGCCCTTAGCCCACGACTGCATTCAGGCGGCGAGTCTAAGATTCAGTCGCTCTCTGGTGACGGTGCCGTGACACCAGAGTTCGGCAGCTGGACCCGTGACTGGGCTGGCCTATTGAGGACACCGCAGCCCACCCCACATGGGGAGGCCCCTAGAAAACGTGGGGTAAACATCGGACACGGCAAACCCGTCTGGTCAGCTCACCGCGGCTGGCGGACATCCCACTAATGCGGTCGAAATAACAAGAAAAAAATATTAACCTTAGGTGCGTGGAACATCCGCACCCTCCAAGACGCGACGAACACCAACCGCCCGGAACGACGTACAGCCCTCGTCTGCAAGGAGCTAGCCCGCTTCAATGTTGATGTGGCGGCTCTTAGCGAGACCAGACTACCCGAAGAGGGCAACATCAGGGAAGCTGGAACAGGCTACACCATCTTCTGGAAAGGCAAGGCCCTAGAGGAGCCTCGCATCCACGGTGTCGGCTTCGCCATCCGTTCCCAGCTAGTGCAGCAGCACAACCTCGCTCCCAAGGCCATCAGTGAGCGCCTGATGACTGTCCGCATCCCCATCACGCGGGACAGACATCTCACCCTGATCTCTGTCTACGCCCCGACTATGACCTCAACCGATGATAACAAAGCTGCCTTCTACACCCAGCTCGACCGCACCATCCAGGCAGTGCCCGCCAATGACAAGCTCGTTGTGCTTGGCGACTTTAATGCCCGAGTAGGCAAAGACCATCGCCTGTGGGAGGGAATCATCGGCCGCCATGGCATTGGAAATTGCAACGCCAATGGCCAACTCCTACTGGGTCTGTGTGCAGAACACCAACTTGTGGTAACCAACACCATCTTCCAGTTACCAAAGCGACAAAAGACCACATGGAGACACCCACGGTCTAAACACTGGCACACCCTGGACTACGTCCTGACCAGAGCCAGAGACCGAGGAGACGTCCGCATCACCCGATCCATGCCCGGACCGGACGACTGCTGGACGGACCACAGACTCCTCATCACCCGACTCTCCGTGACGACCCTACGACCACCCAGAAGGGCACCTGACAGCGTACCACACCAACGCTTTGATTGTAGGAAGCTCCGCAACCCACAGGTGGCACAGAACTACAAGGAGACCTGCGAACAATACCTCGCAGACCCTGTGGGTCAGGCCACTGTCGAGCACCACTGGACCACCCTCAGAAACGCCATGGCCCGTGCCGCGGAGGAAACACTAGGCTACACCACCAAGAAACGGCAGGATTGGTTTGATGAGAATGATGCTACCAACTCTCTTCTCATTGAAACCAAACGACAAGCACGCCTGACTTTGGAAAACCAACCAACAGCAGCTAACAAATGTGCTCACAAGGTGGCTGAAGCTGGTTGCCAAAGAGGTACCGTGAAGCCCAGAACACCTGGTGGCAAAGAAAAGCTGCAGAAATACAGAGTTTCGCTGACCAACGTGACCTGCGCAGCTTCTATGCAGCAACAAAAGAAATATTTGGTCCTTCACGGTCATCAGTGGGCAGCCTGAAGGACGCGGATGGGGCCACGACCATCACCGACAGCGAGGGCATCCTGGCCAGGTGGAGGTCTCACTTTGAGAACCTCCTCAATGACCAAGCAGACACCCCAGACGATCTCCTGCGAATGACCCCGCAGCATCCCGTCCGTCACTGGATGGCACTACCACCCTCCATCCATGACTTCAACAAGGCCCTGCAGCGCATGAAGCCCGGCAAAGCCCCAGGGCCAGACAACATCCCGTTGGAGCTCCTCACTCACGGTGGCCCCGGCTTGAGGAACCGTTTGATGCTCCTTATACTGAAAATATGGGAGACCAAGACCCCCCCCCCAGTGACTTCCGCGATGCAAACATCGTTACCATCTTCAAGAAGGGAGACAGAGAGAACTGCAACAACTACCGGGGAATATCACTACTAAGCATCGCGAGTAAGATTTTCGCTCGGATTCTCCTTGACCGCCTCCTTATTCTCGCAGAAGACGTCCTGCCAGAGTCTCAGTGCGGCTTTCGACCTTCCCGCGGGACCATAGACATGATCTTCTGTGCGCGACAACTACAAGAGAAGAGCCTCGAACAACAACAGCCCTTAATGTTCATCTTCTGGGATTTGAAAAAGGCCTTCGACAAAGTACCTCGACCTGCCATGTGGGCTGTCCTCAAAAGATATGGCTGCCCACCCGATTTTGTCAAGCTGGTGCGTGCCCTCCATGACGGAATGGTTGGGAGAGTCTGCCACCAGAACTCTATTTCAGATCCATTCCCCATCAACGGCGGCCTGAAGCAGGGCTGTGTTCTGGCCCCGACGTGTTTCTCGCTATACACCGCAGCAATGCTCAACGAGATTCCCCCAGACACACCCTCAGTCGACCTACGTTTCCGCATGGATGGAGGCGCTTTCAACCTCGCTAGACTCCGCGCCAGAACCAAGACCACCTTGTGTGCAGTGCGAGAACTGCAGTATGCTGACGACAATGCCACCCCAGGTCAGACGGCAGAGGACCTGCAGTCGTTAGCTGATGCATACAACTCTGCCTACGAACGTTTTGGGATGCAAGTCAACTCAGACAAAACCAAGACCCTCGTCCAACATCCACCAGGTTTGATGCTCCCCAACTTCAATACCACAGTGAATGACCAACCGTTAGAACAGGTGGACCAGTTCTCCTACCTAGGGAGCATCCTAACATCAGATCCCACAAGCAAAAAGGGCGTGGAGAACAGGATCAGGGCAGCCCACTCCGCCTTTGGCCGACTCAACTGCCGCGTATTTAACAACCATGCACTGACAATGACCACCAAAATAATGGTGTTCAGGGCAGTAGTCCTCTCCACACTCCTGTATGCATGTGAAACATGGACGCTATATAGAAACGATATTAATATCCTAGAACGCTTCCAACAAATGAAACTGAGGCAGATCTTGAAAATCCCCTGGGAGAGCCACACCACCAACATTGAAGTCTTAGAACGTGCCTCGCTGACCAGCGTGGAGGCCACCATCATCCACCACCGCCTCCGCTGGATAGGACACGTGCATAGGATGGATCCATCTAGGCTCCCAAAGAAAATATTCTACGGAGAACTGACCCAGGGCACCAGACCACGAGGAGCCCCGAAAATGCGCTATAAAGATCAACTAAAGCGCACCCTGGCTCTAACTGACATCGATCCTTCCTCGTGGGAAGAAACAGCCAGGGACAGGAAAACCTGGAGGAGTACAGTACACCATGGCACCGTGGACTTCGAGGAGAGGAGGAGACAAAATGAGGAGGCTAGGAGGAGAAGAAGGAGAGAGCGATTAGAACAGCCCAGCCCACCACCTACCCTCCCTTGTGAACACTGTCCGCGACTCTTCCACCACAGACTAGGACTTAACAGCCACATCAGGCATAAGCACCCACCCCACAGATAGGAGGCTGATGGCTAACGACAGAACCCAATACTCGGACACGAGTGGGCGCCGACGACGATGTATGTGTATATATATTTTTGGGCTCAGGCCATGTTGTCCTGATGGAAGGTCCCTTTAGTAGCTTCCTTAGGGTATATATGACTACAGTGGATATTCCCAGAGAATTAAACTAAAGGTTTCCAGAATTCTAACTTCTGGCCCGAGTACCCTTAAGGTTTCCCTTTAAGATATCGTATAATAACAGGGGACGTATTCTTGACACGCCACATAGCTATCTGCACCCCACATAGCGTTTACACTTTGAGGGGGAAGTTGGTAGCAAGATATGGGAGGAGCCGTTACAAAGTTCTCCTCCTCCGTTACTGTTATTGGTACTCGGATGACGTCCTAAGCGACGCCATCTTGACTGACGTCATTACCGCCCGCGAACTCCATTCCTTTCGTAGTAACGTATTTGACCAGGTGTTTTTTCCCAGTTATTTCGCTATTTACTGTCAGCATTTTGCAATCTTCAGCTTCTTCTGCCTCTGGAAAGTTGAGTACCTTATTCTTATATTGTATAAATTAGCTCTCGCCATAAAGTAACGCTTTTTTATCTTAAAATACTGTGTTTTGTGGCAGAGCTATTGCCTAACCGGAGGCGTCTCTGACGCTGTTGTTCGCATCACATGCTTTATTTAGTTAGCCAAAACAACTGTCCTGGTTTCTTAACTAATTACTGTATCAGTATTAGTTATTTAGTCTTCATTGCGCTAGGATTAGTTATATTATGCCGATAGTATTCTTTAATTTCGGCGAGTGTAGGTAGCCGATTTTATGACGCTAGAGATGCTAGCCCAGTCGCCTAGGCATGCTAGCCTAGGCTTTTTAGTTTACTTTCATGAATGATATAATAAGTGTTCCTGGTGTTATTTATTAGATGAAGATATTAGGCAATTATACATATAAGATTCAGAGATTGCACATGGGTTTTTCCTCCTTCTAGAGAGTATACAAGGGGTTTTGATGATCTTGGTAGTCGATTCCTCTGCCCCTAACCTAACGGCTTAGGGGCTTTTGTATACTTTCACACCTCCCCGGTTACCTTTACGCATAAGGTAATCTCTCCTCCCTCTGAGGTAGCCTAGGCTACATCCTAGCCCTCCTTTCCTTGAATCGTGATTGGGGTGAGGTTAGGCTAGGATTTTCTTTCCCTGCCCAGAGCCATAGTTCATGAGCTTTGAGTTTGGGTCAGAACCTCAGAGTACCAGTCGTTTGCCCCCAGCTACCCCATTAGGTGAATGAACTCTCCTTTTGGTCCCTGCTGGATGGCAAAACAGGGGGGGGGGGCTTTGCCCTCCACCCTAGGCCACACCTGGAAGGGTTATGACCCTTACTCCCTGTGGCCTAGCGACTTGTCTTGCGCCTGCCTGCTCTGGGCTGGGAGATACACTTTTCCTAGCCTAGGTTAGGCAGGGTCAAGGATTCTGTTTCTTTATAGTTTGGGACAGCACGTCATTACTGTTCTCTTACTGTACTAACCCACCCTAGGCTGGATAATGTACTCTCCCTATACCTGGGGAGGTGCCGGTACCGAAACAGAATCCCCTTTTAGGGTGCTAGGGAAGGCTTACACCAACCCCCACACCCCTTCACAGGACCTTTTCCCCTCCCCCTCTGTCCTTTGGTGATGGGCTAGCCATTACACCCCTGTCCACCGTCCTACAACTCACCGAGTACCGGCAGGTTGTGGGGTCGGCCCAGTCTTTTCGCCTGCTAGGCCAAGCCGTTTAGCTTCCCTTACATAGTTCAGCTATGGGATAGCATAACGGCAGGTCGATCTGCCGGCGGGAGACCTCCCTGCTATCTTAAGTGTTCTTCGGTCCTCCCTTGGATCGCCACCCGCCGGCTGAGCTGCGGCTGGATGGAAGCCTGATCATAAAATGTTCTTCCTTCCATTTGAACCCTCCTTCTCGAGGAAGGCGAGGTTAGGGTAGTGAGCTGCCGCCCTCCCCTCTCCTTTCCTCTTTGCTTTCTCTCTCTCAATCAAGTGCCGGTCCACTATCGCACAACTCTGCCGGCAACAGCCGACAGTGTAGCCTAGGTCTCCTCTCAGTCACATGGATTGATGAAAGTGTAGGGGTACCTACAGCCGGTTGCCTGCCGGCCGCCGGCGGTCGCCGACATCGCCAACAATACTTGAGGTTGTCTCCCTTTCCCCGCCACATAGACTCATGGCTGGAATGGGTTACCCTCAACCGGCGGCTCGCCGGCGTCCAGCGTGCCTCCGATGCGCCGGCTCCACCTATTTCATATTACGACAGTGGACTGTCCTCTTTCTCTAACCCTGCCTGCAGTGCGCCGACAGTGTCTGTTATATGGCTGTATACGGTAGCCAGTACATCTGTGGTATAGTACATACCCTAGACAGAAAACTATGGTGTATAGTTATGCAATAAATAATTTCCTAGCATACTCTGTGCATCCATGCGCAGTCCCTTGCCGGGACCTACTTGAATTGAGGATAATTATTTTCCCCTTTTCCCTATGCTGAATGATCATCTGCTCTCTCCCTTTCACCGCTACTAATACCTCGGAGGAAGTGCTAGCTACGCTACTCTATCCCTACGGGATAGCTTCCCCCTTAAGGCTTACCTGAACGGAAGCCCTAGAGTTAGTAATGGAGAAAGGTCACGGCAATTGGCTGGGCAGGATTCACAAGTATGTGTCTTTCCTGCTTCATTTCCAGCTTACCTTTCCTAAGCTTACACTTAGAAAGAAATCTTATATTTTAATTAAGATTACATTAAGATTAACCTAGTATTATTCTAAGTCTATCATTATAGACTTCTGCATACTCATGTACCCCTTTCTTCTTTACAGGAGGAGTACATCCGGTGTGAGAGCGCCTTCTGCAGCGTTCGGCCACCTGGCAAGCCGAACCCCCACCAGCTGCTTCGTCACCCAGGGATCTCTGAGGTACTGGGACCCGCAGGTATGCACGACTTGCAAGGACCTGCTCAACGAGGCGTTCGAGACTCCCCAGTCTGCGGAGTCAAGGGACATCGCTCGAGAGAAACTGCGCAAGTGGGTGCGTGGTTTCCAAAAGAACACCACCGGGCCCTATCTTCCCAGCAAAAAGATGAGAGCTATGCTCTTTCCTAAGGCATCTGCGGATGCTGTCATCCCCAAACCCGAGATCCCCTGCGTCCAACTGACGGTCGACCCAGATGTTTCGGACGCACTTCAGGACATCCATTTCGACGACGATGACAGGATGTCAGAGGTGTCGGATATCACCGAGAGGACCCTGATGTCCGAGGGTCAAGAAGAGGAACCTAGAACGGCTCCTGACTCCGAAGAAGAAGGCGCCACAGTGCCCTCTGTCGCTTCCGTAGTCATTTCGGAACCAGTCCCCTCTACATCGTCCACTCCTATGCCCACAAGAGCGGACGACTCCATGGACAATTTCCAGGCCATGATGGCAATCCTCGAGGAGAGGTTCCGCAAGAAATCCTCCGCTTGACGAAGCAACATGAGCCTCAGAGGAGGATGAACGTGAAGGACCTTCCCACCTGCTCCGTGACTAATCCATGGAGGCATGCCGAGCACATGCCTATCACTAGCGGCAGGATCTTCGTCAATGACAAGCTAGGTGCCGTCCCCTAGAAGAGGTGGAATTCTGGCCTAGCTTTGAGGCATACCCGGACTGCTACATCCGCCTCAAGTCAGAACCTGTTTCCAAAGAAGAAACCGAGCCGAAGGAGGTCATTGTGTTTGACCACGCAAAGGCTCAATCACTGCTAGCCGGCTGTTTGAAGGACAAGGGCTACACCAACTCGAAGGTGCCGGCCCTTAGCAAGAAACACCCGTCTTTCTTGTTCCAAACACCATGGTCTTCCCCTTCGCGGAGAAGTCTCTTCTAGCTGTACTGAAGGCGGTGGAGGAAGGGAAACACTGCCCTACATTGGAGGAATGTAGGCCCCTCTCCCTTGCCCTACACCCCGACGACAAAAACTGGAAGGACATCCAGTTAACTTTCTCCGTGGGAAAGTTGGAGGCCGACATCGCTGGATGACAGTTCAGCGAGAACCTCCCCAAGCTCTCTGAGTATCTCCTTCGTCGGGAGCAGGACACGAAAGAGAGGCTGGCCGCCTCCCTTTCCCTCCAGGTGATTATGGAGACGATGGCTGGGGAACAGAGGACCCCAGGCGTCTACATGGTCTTAGCCAAGACCCACCTAGCTACTCTGACGAAAGACTTCTACAGCTTCGTCAGGGCACGGAGGGCCTGCAGAGAGTTCGTGTTTGCGTCTGCCACAGTGAAACACGAACAAAGGAAGCTGAATTCTTCCAACATTTGGGGGAAAGATCTCTTCCCCAATGACTTGGTGAAAGAGATTGTTAACAAGGCCGCCACGGAGAACAGGAACCTTCTCCAAAAGTGGGGCATGTCAGCAAAGAGGAAATCTTCTCCGGATGAGGGCCCCCAACCAAAGTAGTAGTCCAAGAAGCCGAGACCACAGCCTCGTCAGGCTAAACACCAGCTTCCTGCAACCGCTGCTCCCCAGTTGATGGCTCAGCCCCAACAAACCTTCCAACTGGTACCCAAGCCGGTGGTGACTCCGTCACCAGCCTTCACGCCCGCCAACGAGAGGCAATCGACTACCTTTCGTCCCAGAGGTAGAGGCATCGGCAGAGACTCCTCTAGACGTCCCTCCAGAGGGAAAGGAGGCAAGGGAGCAGGCGGTCGAGGAGGTAAACCCTCCGGCAACCAGAAGCAATGAGATGCTTCCGGTGGGAGGAAGACTCCACCTCTTCCAGGATCGTTGGACCTTCGATCCCTGGGCTCACAGCATCATCAAGAACGGACTATACTGGAGCTGGGAAACACCACCACCAGTTTTCCACCGATTCTTCCAACACTCCACCCCCGTTCTGGAAGAATACGTCCAAGAACTCTTTAACAAGAGGGTTATCAAGAGGGTAAAGTCCATCAGGTTCCAAGGAAGACTATTCTGTGTTCCCAAGAAGGACTCGGGTGTTCGGCTCCCTCCAGTTTGCTTAAGTGACAGACCCAGTGCTAAGAGCACAGCTAAAAGATGCTTCGGTAGTCTGGAGATGATACGCATCAAACACTCAAAGAGATCTCAAGAGACCTCTGCCGACTCGGTTACGATCACTCCTCAAGCCATGGTCGGAGGCAAAGAATCTGAAAAGGTCGGTACCTCTTCAAATACCTCCACCCTCGGTCGTCATCCATACGGACGCATCGCTAGAAGGATGGGGGGGGTCACTCCCATCAACGTCAAGTTCAAGGAACATGGTCTCCCCAATTCAAGATGTTTCACATCAACATCTTGGAGGCCAAGGCAGTCCTTCTCACTCTGAAGAGGCTGTCCCCACATCCCTCAGTCCATATCCGACTGACCCTGGACAGCGACGTAGTGGTCAGATGTCTCAATTGTCAGGGCTCAAGATCGCCCCAACTCAACCAAGTGTTGTTGCCCATCTTCCGCCTGGCGGAGAAGAAAAGATGGCACCTTTCAGCAGTTCACCTACAAGGATTCCGCAACGTGACGGTGGATGCTCTATCCAGGACAGCCCTGATAGGGTCAGAATGGTCCCTAGACGCAGACTCGTTCTCCTTCATCTCCCAACAAGTCCCGGAACTGCAGATCGACCTCTTCGCAACGAGCGACAACAAGAAACTTCCTCGCTACGTGGCCCCATACAAGGACCCCCGAGCGGAAGCGGTGGACGCCATGTCCCTGGATTGGAACAGATGGACCAAGATTTACCTGTTCCCTCCACCCAACCTTCTGCTAAAAGTCCTCACCAAGCTGAGATCCTTCCAAGGAATAGCGGCCCTAGTGGCTCCCAAGTGGCCCCGAAGCAACTGGTTCCCATTGATCCTGGAGTTACAACACAAGCTAATTCCCCTGCCGAACCCAGTTCTATCCCAAAAAGTTCAGAAGTCGACTGTCTTCGCTTCATCACAGAAAACCCGAGACCTTCATCTCATGATTTTCTCTCCCTAGCCGTCAAGAAGAGGTTTGGGATCTCGAAGGAAAGCTTAGACTTCTTAAGAGGAATATAAAACAAAATCTACCAGAAGGCAATATGAGTCATCTTGGAAGAAATGGGTGGCCTTTGTCAAGGCAAGAAATCCTAAGGAAATATCAATGGATTTTTGTTTGTCCTCCTTCATTCACCTTCATGGACAAGGCTTGGCAGCCAACACGATTTCCATTTGCAAATCGGCCCTGACAAGACCCTTACTATACGCCTTCCAAATAGACCTGTCTAGTGAAATCTTCAACAAGTTGCCGAAAGCATGTGCTAGACTCAGACCCGCACCCCCTCCGAGACCCATCTCCTGGTCTCTTGACAAGGTGCTACATTTTGCCTCAGGTTTGGACAACAAAACTTGCCCTCTGAAAGATTTGACTCAGAAAGTGATTTTCTTATTTGCTCTAGCCTCGGGGGCTAGAGTTAGTGAAATTGTGGCATTATCAAGGGAAGAAGGCCAGATCCAGTTCGCAGAAACAGGCGAACTCGCCCTCTTTCCTGACCCAACGTTTCTCGCCAAGAACGAGCTACCCACCTGGAGAATCTGCCCTATGAAGGAAGATGTCTCCCTGTGCCCAGTGGAGAGCCTAAAGGTCTACCTTCAAAGAACTTCGGACTTCGGTGGAGGACAGCTCTTTAAAGGGGAAACATCGGGTTCTGACTTGTCACTTAAACAACTAAGGGCGAAGATCACCTACTTCATTCGCAGAGCAGATCCTGACAGTACACCCGCAGGTCACGATCCCAGGAAAGTCGCCTCTTCCCTGAATTTCTTCCAGTCGATGGACTTCGAGGGTCTTCGCTCATCCACGGGATGGAAGTCATCGAGAGTGTTCTTTAAACACTACGCGAAGCAGGTGCAAGAAATCAAACACTTCATGGTAGCTGCAGGTAGTGTGTTAAAACCTGCTACTTAGTGCTGCGATGAACAGTGAGTTATATGGGACTCTAAATCTAAGGGTGTCTGTGTTGACCCTAGTGCGCAACATAGTGAAAATAGTGTCACCGAGTGACACTGCGGACTGTTCTAAATATACTAAGGTGAAGTCACATAGACTAAACACTTGTGCCACGTGTTTCAAACATGAAGTGTATATAAGACATTCTAGAAAGACATTATAACTCCTATGGAATTAACGTGTGTGATGGCAAGTTTTCCTTTTCAGATACCACAACTATTTCTATAAATGTCCCAAGTCTATGCAACTAATTTACATTCCATTACAATTTACATTTATTACTTTTATGTATGCTAATTCTTATTTATGCCCAATAAACGAATTTGCTGTTTTCGTGCGTCTTATTTTGCCTTAACATTGTAATAAAATACTGTTTGAGAGTTTTAATATCCCTCTATTCTGTATAAAATGACTGAACAATGAAATTCTATTGTTCCTTCACTTAAAACTCATCTAGACTGAGGTAATTTGTTCCAACACGTTATACTTACCTTACCTATTACCTTGCTTTGGGACCGGCAGGTACTTCTTGATGCTGGGTGAGTTCCATTTATCATGAAACTTCGAGACTTTCTTAAGTCCAAGAGGACTCATCCCTGCTGGGGGGCAGGAAGCAGTAACATAGTACATGCTTAACTGAAGTGACATATACCGGTAATGTCACAGGTCTCTTGGGTCATTAGACCAAAGGAATATTGTCTAGAAGTCGAAGGCACTACTGAAGGGAAAAAATCCATGATACATTAATTCTCTGGTACACTTCCATCAGGACGACATGGCCTGAGCCCAAAAAAAATGGATTTTGAGCGAAGCGAAAAATCTATTTTTGGGTGAGATAGCCATGTTGTCCTGATGGACCCGCCCTTATTCTCTATTAGGCCTTTGCAGGCTCCCTCCCGATCTTACTGTATCATGGGGGCTGGCCTTGACGCCAAAAGGAATGGAGTTCGCGGGCGGTGATGACGTCAGCCAAGATGGTGTCGCTTACGACGTCATCCGAGTACCAATAACAGTAAAGGAGGAGGAGAACTTTGTAACGGTTCCTCCCATATCTTGCCACCAACTTCCCCCTCAAAGCGTAAATGCTATGTGGGGTGCAGATAGCTATGTGGCGTGTCAAGAATACATCCCGTTATTATACGATATCCTAAAGGGATATCTTAAGGGTACTCGCCCCAGAAGTTAGAATTCTGGAAACCTTTAGTTTAATTCTCTGAGAATATCCATTGTAGTCATATATACCCTAAGGAAGCTACTAAAGGAACCTTCCATCAGGACGACATGGCTATCTCACCCAAAAATTGATTTTTCGCTTCGTTCAAAATCCGTTTATTTATATGTATATGTATATGTATATGTATATATATATATATATATATATATATATATATATATATATATATATATATATATATATATATATATACACTCTCTAGCAAAGGCTTCGTAGGTCAACCACCACGGCAGGATCCCTCGTTCGGCAGGTCCCATAGGACCAGAATGTCTGGGGAATCATAGTCTTGATTCCACCGGGACTTGAGTCGCCAAAGCAGGAGACTCATCCTGAGTTGAGTGTTTGGGACTAGAGGGGTCAAGGAGGAAGGTGACCTAGGAGGCGTAACCAGAAAAAGGCTGGAGACTCTCCTCGCCTGAGGAAAGGTTCTACGACTCTCCTCCGCCTTGCTATCCTGTCATCTGGTGGGAAGGCTTAACGGAGATTGGAGTCTAATATCAAGCCTAGATATCCCAGTTGTTGCGATGGAAACAGAAGACTTCTCGAGATTTACCATGATCCTTAGATCTTGGCAAAGTCCCAGAGGCTTGTCTCGGTGTCGTAGAAGGGTCGATACCAAAACTGCCGGGGTTAGCTAGTCATCCAGAAAACGAAGGAGGCGGAAGCCGCTCCTGTGTGGACATGAGGATTCGGGATGAACATCCTGGTGAATGCCTGCGGTGCTGTGGAGAGATCGAAGCACAGCACCTTGAACTGGTATATCTGTTGCCTAGGCTGAATTCCCAGTACTTCCTGTAAAGACGGATGGATTGGGATCTGGAAGTACCTGTCTTTCGGATCTAGTATGCACGTGAAGTCTTGTGGTTTCCCTACAAATCTGATCGAATCTGTTGTACCATACTGACCGAAGTTTGTACGACAAACTTGTTCAGGGCTAAGAGGACGATGGCGGGTCTCCAGCCTTCAGGCGCTTCTTACAAGAAAGAGTCGTTTGAAGAACCTTGGGGGGAGCCGCCGACAACCTTGGAGAGCATCCTTCTAGAGCATGGTCTCGCCCTCTGCCCGAGGGGCTAGCCCCTTTGCCGATCCCATGGCATAGGGGCTCATCGACACTGGATTCGCTGACAGGGGAGGTAGAGACGCTACGAAACGGGACACGAAATCCCTGGCTGATCATGGAGATCGTTCAGGAATCGGCCCCGAGTTGCTGCCACTTGAAGGCGCAACTCCAGGCATCCCCCCCCCCACTGGTGGATGCAGGTAGGGGTTGCCCATCCTAGCGTTTGCGGCCTAGGCCGCCCCCTCTAGGATTATTGCCTTCCCAGGAGGGCTTCTCGCCCTTTGTCCCCAACAGGAGGGGGGAAGCTGCATAGACACCTTGTCTAGCTGCCCGTGCCGGTTCTGATGTCCTAGGCTGAACGAGGCTGTAGAAGTTGAGGCGCTGGAGGCTTGTAGGGACTGGATGTAAGCGCCTTGGAGGAGCGAATCGTGATACGATTTTCTCCACTTCTCAGTCGCTCGTTCCCTGTCCTTGGGCTGAAACAAGGCCCTTCCAAGGATGGAAGAGTGTCTGGGTTTGCCGATATCCACGGTAGGGACCTTCGAGAGAAAACCTCTTGGTCACAGCATCTCAATGCTTCAACATCGAGTTTGTCCCCAAGTTCGACACTTGGTGTCGGGAAACGATGGTGCACGTGTCTGAGAGGAGGAAAGTTCCATAACCTTCCCGGAGCTTCCTTGTATAAAACCTCGGGTCGCGACCGGATGGCCAGAGACTCAAGCTCGACGATCAGCAACGAGGTGGCCTGCCTGGTACCCTTTGCGGCTTCCTCCTGGCTCAAGATTCCCAAAGTCGAGAATGTCACCTGCCGGGCGGAGAGTTTCTCGAGGGTAAAACCCCCGGAAGGCCCGTTGCACGGAATGGTGGGGAGGAAGAGCTAAATCAGGCTACCCCATGATCTCGAGGTATTCCCTCTATTGACGACTGACAGAGGCAGTGTCAGCAGCCACCGTTGGAGGGAAGGGGATCGGGCGATCCTGAGGAGAGGGATGATGGGGCCTGCCTGAAAAGGGAGAAGAATGTTACCCAGACTCTTCTGAAGATTCATCTTGCTCTTGTACGTGCCATGCTCTGCGCTTACAAGGTGAAGATCGTGACTATGATGATCTGAAAGTATGCGCCCAGAAAAACTCGCCAGGTTGCCCGTGCTGCGAAACCCGACGGGAATCGCGGTCGAAATCGCCCTCGGCGCTCGCGCGATGGTACAATCGTTGGTTCGCGCCCGGGCGAACGTGTTCGCGCATGCGCACGAGGATGCGCGGGCGCGGTCGGAAGACCTAAAACGCGTAAGCGAGCGATGGCGCGTTGGCGAGCGATGGTGCGATGGTGCGATTGGCGAGCGATGGTTCTTTTGCGGGAGATGGCGCGTTGGCGAGCGATGGCGCGTAGCGACCGATCGCGTACGGGAGAGCCAACGCATGGCCGCGTGCGGCGATCTGAAGCGTGGGCGCGTTGAAAACGCTAGCGGACAGGCGAAGAATCGCGCGCGATCGCTAGGAGATCGATGGAGCGCGGTTGCGCGGCCAGAAGATATCAGCGAGGGGCAGTACCAGATGGTGAGGTTACGCACAATAGCGAACGCTCGTGGGCGAGTACAGAAGACTTCTCGTGGGCGCGCGGGCGCTCAGAGACTCGTTCAAATCTAGAGCACAGGAGATCGACGGCGAGGAGGTGAAGGAATCATGTCTTTCGCCTCCACCCACATCTGGAAGCTCGTGGAGTATGCTGGTGCGCATTGCACACATCAGGAAAGGGCGCGCAGATGTGCGCTGGCGAGCAGGCGATCGTGGGCGTAAAAAGAAGGAACATTCTCCTTGCCTGTGCCTAGATCCAAAGATCGTGGGCGCGAGGGCGAACGTTGGCGCACATTGCACACATTAGAAAAGGGCGCGCAGATGTGCGCTGGCACGCAGGCGATCGTGGGCGTACAGGAGACCGTTGGCGCACAAGGCGCGTAGCAGGAAATGGCGTCCAGAAGTGCGCTGGCGAGCTGAAGAGAGCTGGCGCACAGAATGTCTCAGAGGCGCAGGTGAGCGCTGGCGAGCTGAAGAGAGCTGGCGCACAGAATGTCTCAGAGGCGCAGGTGAGCGCTGGCGATCAGGAGATCTACGGCGAGACTCAGCTACAGGAGACCGCAGGAGAGAAGTCTGGAACACAGCAGGAGAGCGCAAGCGCGCTACTCGCGCAGGTAAAACCTGGCACTTAAGGGACTTACCCACATTGTGGAGTAAGCCCTTTTGCCACGAAGGGACTGGTGCTCGTTGGAAACGAGGTACGTTGGTGCCCAAAGCGCATCTACGTCCAGGAGAAGGTCTGGCAGGAGGATCCTCTGCGGGGAAGATGAAGATGAAGATAACCACAGGCTGGAGCACCATCATCAGACCTCCGAAGAGGAGTCTCTGGGGTGAACTCCCCCAAGGGGAAGAAGCACTTGCAGGAGAGACCGTGGCATCAGCTGCCCCCGAAGGGGACTGAGACCTCAGCAACAACAGCAGAAGGAGACCTCCGAAAAGGAGTCTGTGTGGTGAACTTCCCCCCCGGGGAAGAACACTCGCAGGAGAGACCGTAGGGCTCAGCTGCCCCCTGAAGGGGACTGAGCCTTCAGCAACAACAGCAGAAGGAGTCCTCCGAAGAGGAGTCTCTATGAGTGTCCTCTCTCGCGAACGAGAAAGGAACACTTCGTAGAAGAGACTGAAGCTGGAGCCCATAGGGCCGAAGGGTCAGCAAGTGACCTAGGAGCCAACCTCCGAAGAGGCGCTCCTGCAGCTGCTCAGCCCCTTGAGCGTAGCTGCAGGTGCGACCGCTCAGCACCAAGAGCATAGTCGCACAAAAACTATGGTCCGAGAATGTAACCGCTCAGCCCCTTGAGCAAGGTTACAAAAGCGGTCACTCAGCACCAAGAGCAAAACCGCCGGAGGACCAGGAACATATTATAATTATTAATGGTAAGAGAAGTTTCCCCCGAAAGGGGAAGAAACTCAAACCTGGGCAGGGAACCTCCCTCGGAAGGGAAGTTACCCACCCAAGGAGGCGAACCTCCTGAGGGTTCTAAGATGAACTGAAGAGCTGTCGGATGTCTCGGGAGAACTTCCGGGAGAAGGAGTGTCGTGTCTTCGAAGAAGCGCGCAAGGGTTCCTTAGGAGAGGAACTCCGATCCCTCTTAGAAGCCGACTTCTTGATGGGCAACGAGTCGTCTTTACGTCTGTCGGACTGGGCGTGAGGGCGGCTAAACGCTTGAACCAACGAAAAAAGTTGTTCCTGCATGACTGACATGAAAGACTTAGCGACTTCTGCTGGGTCTTGCGGTTCCGAAGGAGAAGGCTGTCGAAGAATACTGGTGGAAGGAGAAGGATCTTCAGCTGCTCTATCTCGACTTCCGGACCTAGATTTCGTCCTCTTCACAGGCATGGAATCCAAATCGTCCTCTGAAGGACAAGGTTCATAGCTACTAGAACCGGGAGAGTGAGAACGAGACTGTTCATCACGGTTCCACCTCCTCTTCGTAGGTCTAGACGCCTCAAACTTCCATTTGCGTCTGGGAGAGGGATTCGGGAAAGAAACCATCACGTCCGACACACCTTTTCCGTGGCGGTCAAGAGCAGCCTGGGAACTGGCAACAGGACTGCCTGAGGCGACGGCTGACCGAGGGTACGTACCTCTCACCCCCTTTCGGTTGTCAACGTACATTCTCCCTTGGTCCTGAGAGCTTGATAGAGGTCTAGACCAAGGGTAATGACAGGTTCGATCAGTCGCCACCTCTACTGCACTTTCACAAGCACTAATCTCACTTTCACTAGGCTTACCTCTAAAGGCCCCAAGTTGATCTTTAATGGCCTTCAACTCGGCAGCCATCCTAGCGTACCGAGGGTCATCCGCAAATACGGATCCTGTAGAAGGGGCAGGAGTTACTACCTCAGGGGAAGGATCAACTTCCAAAGAGGAATTAATTACAGGTTCAAAGGATAAATCAACACTAAGCTCGCTAACAGACTTAGATTTAGACCTAGAAGCTCTCCTAACTCTATCGAGCTCTAGTTTACGCACATAGCGCTTCATAGCCAACCAATCCTTCTCATTCAAAACCTTACATTCTTCGCACCTCTTATTAAGTGCACATTCAAAACCCCTACAGTACAACCCAAACACACGGTGTGAGGGTCTACCGACATTTTCGGCAACCTCACCTTGCATTCCTCATTCGCACACACACGAAAATGAAGCTTATCACTCATAATAATCAAAATGCAAAACACACAGAAGAAACAAAACACAATTGCCAAATCCCCAAATCAATGTATTTCACCAAATAGCAGACTGGTACAGCGACACAGGGAAAGCGAAAGAAAAAACTCTAATGACGGACTAACGTGTTGTCGATCCGGCCGGCAGAGATGATCTGAAGAACAGAAAATGGGAATGTATAAGGGTTGTTAACCACCTAACCGCACAACCACCACAAGGCGGTTGCCGCGATTTTTGAAAAATTCTGCCGAAAGTCAGAGACTATAGCTATATATATATAACTGCCAGGTAAGTTCTATTCTTAAAAATTACAAAAGTTGTCCCTTCGGAAGATGATAATGCAACCCAAACTTCCAAAGACTACAACATCAGTGACATCAAGTAATTTGATTACAGCCGTTTTTTTCAGTTAATAGATATAATGTATCTAATGTGGTTTGTTGGGGCAAGAGTAAACTTTCTCATTACTGTCCTTGTAAAATTGATTTTATTTTAAAACATGATTGTGTTACCTTGCCAAGAGTGAACCTTGTTGGATAGCAAACATAGGGTAAACTAAGAACACAGCAGTCAAAGGAGGTTCGCTGCTCCCTACCGGGAGAGGGATTCGGGACATGGCTTGTAAGTTAGGTTAAGTGGGAAAGTTTAGGTTGAGTGGTGTAAGGGTTTTGTAGAACGATGGCCATAGCTACGAGTGCCTATGAAATGGCCAAGAAATTCCCATTTTCTATTCGCACAGGAGGCCCTGGCCTTTGATATAGAAAGGCTCCAATAACAATAATAATACTGTTATGATAGTAATAATAATTCGCAAAGGTAAAAAAAAAATTTCAGTCGTAGCTTCTCGAATTTTCACAAGTGTAACATTTTAAACTTCTGATTTCTGCCAAATATTCTAATCAGAATAGTACAAATAACCTAAAAATTCACCAGAAACACCTTACTTGCTTCATTAGGGATATCAGTAGAATTATAGAACAGTGCAATAAACACTTTGTAAAAAATAAAACTTATTTACTAAATTTTGTAGGTTTGAAATTTTTTTTTTCATTATGGCGTCAGGCAAAAATTCATTGTTTTTGAGTTATGGTTCGTCGACTACCATAACTGAAATGCTACAGCTTTGTACTACATATCGTCATCAATTACGTTCGAAATACCTTAAAATATACAAAGGAACCAGTCTAACTGTATGATATTTATATTCAAGTTTTGAAACTTTGTTATTTACACCAGTCATCATCATACAAAACTAGTCATCGTCATAAAAAAAGTTACCATGATCAAAACCGAGTGACAGTATTGAAACATAGTCAAATCACTGGAGCCTTTGTTTGCCAGGACTTCCAAATGCATAGAAAACGTGACTTTCCATCCTATTTTCTATGGAGTCATTAGTAGCAGAGTTCATCATATTACAAGTAGCTCCTTGCTTAATTGAGCTAATGATTTATTGGTTTCTTCTCTATCGTACCATCGCGTGCGATTAATCATTATCTCATTGCTCCTATATTTTGAAAAACGGAATATGATTCGCTACCTGCATTAGTTCAATTGGGCTAGTAATTCAGCATTGATTACCAATTATACAACCTTAATGGAGTGAGATGTAGTTTGGTGCTCAAGCCTCTGTTCGAACATGGACGTATCTTCCATTACCCATTATCTGGTTAAATATATCAAACACACATTTCTACCTTATCCTTTCATTATAAACATAACATAAATTAAATAAGAGCTATAATTTTATTGTATTCCTAAATACGGAAAACAAATGACAAAGAGGTTTAGAATATAAAACGATGGGGCCCTGATTCCGTTCAAACCAGTAACTTAGGACAGAAGTACCATCTACCAGTGTTTTTCTAAACTACTGAGTGGTAGGAAGCTCCTGTGGCTTGTGCTGACTAAAGACGCAATACTGGAATTCTTTAATAAAATTTGTAACTTAGTTAACAAAAGTTCCTGCCACTTGAATACGGGATTCAAAATAGTGTATTTGCAAAGATCTATGCAATT